>NC_092227.1:65264011-65571511 GCF_036320965.1 Panulirus ornatus | reverse complement strand
CTCTCTCTCTCTCTCCCCTACTAGTTACCTAACTCTCACTGTACTCGAGGACACATTGAAATCTTTCCGAAGAGTGACAGTGGAAGAAGAGAGGAGTGGAAAAGGCGAACAGCGAAGTAAGATGTGAAGGTGGCGGAGGGGAGAGTCGGCGGGAGGGTGTGTGTGTGTGTGTGTGTGTGTGTGTGTGTGTGTGTGTGTGTGTGTGTTGACAATCTGGAGGGTCGGTCTGGTCAGCACGGAGGGACGGACTCCCCAAGCCGTCCAGGAAGGCAGGCTAATGACCTCCTCTACGGGGGACTTGTTGATGTGATGTCAACCACTTCCACGAGAGGTAACATGAAAATGTAATCGATCATTTAATGGTATGAGGTTTGTGGACGAGGGTGTTATTACAGGACGTGTGGGCCCAGGGAACAGCAGGAACACAGGCAGGTCATCAGGCAGTGGGGGGTCCACGCCAGCAATCACGACCATCCTCAAAAGCACCGGTGTTGTCGCAGCCAAGCACGACCACTCTCTGCACGCTTGCTTTGGCAGTCATGGTAGCTCCTCCTGCACTTTGCTATACCCTTACTGTCTTCCATCGGGCTCCAGTTGGTCTGAGCTCCGGGTGGCTGCAGTATACGAGACACGAAAAACAATACACCTTAGCCATTTTCTTCTGTGGTGATAGAGATGACACGGCCGAAACCTGCCCCAGTCAAAGGCCATCCAGGGTGAAAGAAAAAAAGTTAAAAGAAAGATAAAGGAGGAATTAACCAGGGCTCCGCCGGTGTTGTAGACCTGACTCGCAAGTGGAAGACAGGTTACATGAAGAGGGAAAGACAAAAGGAGGAAGAGAATTACCACAGCTTACTGTTCGAGGGAAGGAGGAGACGTCATAACAGCCAGACCTCTGTCATCTCGACCCCAGTTTCATTATTTTCATTTATGGTTTCAGGTTTTAGATAACGTAGTTGTACAGTCGGTAACGAAGACAGGAAGCCCTCTACAGATGGAAGTCAGCATATGGCTCAAATCCCCCGTGAGATAACTTTGAGATGAAGAGACACGAGGCTCAAGGTTTCGTTTACAAATGAGAGCTGGATTTTCCATAGATATAATTAAATATTTCCTTCGGGATTTTATGTGGTTCACTGGTTTATATGAGACGTAATTTCTGGCAGGTCGGGCTCAGTCGTGGGCACAGGAACATTGGGTAAATGTACCAGACATGGGGCATTATACCAGCACTGAGGCACTATATCAGTACCGGGGCACTATACCAGTACTGGGGCATTATACCAGTACTGGGGCATTGCCACCAGTAGTGGGGCATCATTCCAGTACTGGCGTATTATCACAAATACTAGGGTAATACCAACCCAATACTTGGGTATTATTGATTATCGTTTTCAATACATGGTCATATTCACCAATTTTGGGGTATTTTCCCTCATTGTCACCAATACTGGGGCATTTCACTAGTATTAGGTAATCATCACTAACACTGGGGCATCATACATGGGAAAAATGGATAAAAGATACTCGTCTGTTGACATGAAGATATTCAACATTAAACATACCAGCTCTTATCGAGGCTGATGTCCAATCGTTTTTGGAATGTTTGAACTACGTCTACATTAGGTAACATCATGGGGTAATTCATCCTAGTGTTCATGTATTCTTTTAGCGAAATTACTTTTCCCGAAAATATGTCACACGAAAGTGGGTGGCTGGTAGAATTTTCGGACCTATAAACAGAGTTGAAAGATTTGTTTCATGGTGAAGTTATTTTGATCGTAACTTAAAACCAGTTCTCCGTTAATATCTGGCAACGGGTCTATAGTGAACCTTCTGTTTTTCCTTCATCTACATTTAGGATATTTTCTTTGCGTATCTTTTTCATATTTTCATTCTCTTTATGTTTACGAGTATTGGTTTTTTATCTTTATCTCTGTAACTTCATGATTTTATCATCTTATGCACTGATGAAGTTTGTTTACCGTATGCCTCACCAGTAGAGGACGTTAACACGAAAAGAAAGACATTATAACCGTGACGGACTTTATCATTAAAACTGAGACATTTCTGACCATCATCACGTAAATAAAATTAATCATGGACACTGCCACCAACACTAGGGCGTTATAACTAACACTAGGACATTACTACCAATACTGGGCTATTTTTGTTATCAATAATACTGAGGCATTATCTCCAGTGCTGGGGTAGTATCACCAATACTGAGGCATTACCCAGAACGTTTGGGCATTATTATTAATACTGGGGCATTATCTCCAATGCTGGGGTTTTACTGCCAGTTCTGAGGCATTGTAAGCAGTTAGGGGACCTTTATTTTCTTTTATTACCAATACTGGGGTGTTATCTCCTATACCGAGTCTTAATAACCTAACCAGAATGGAGACATTGTTACTGATATTGGATCGTTATCACCGAGGCATCATAACCAGTGGGGGACATATTCGCCAAAACTGGTGCGCTATTCTAAGGCTTCCATTTGATGGTACAGATTGTGAGCAAGTTTTATAAGAAGATGAAACCATCATGTAGATGATATTGCAAGACGCTAAATACAAGCAGAAACAGGGAAAAAAAAGAAAACGAAGAAACACGGACATGGTAGAAATGCATTGGATGGATTGAGTAAGCAAAGTGAGCAAACAAGGAAGGGAGAGTGTCTCTGAGATCAAGTCATCTTACGGTAGAAGAAACAGTTTAAGAGAGTGAGGTGTAACCTGCTTCTCCGTGTGCAGAAAAGTACCGTAAGGCCTCGATGCTTTTGGCGTCAACGGTTTCATAACCGATTTTAGATAATCATTTCTTTGATTCTCTCGTCTACAGTGTCAGATATGTTCCTTATCACACGGAGAAGTCATAGGGTTGTATGCAATACATACACACATCCAGACTACGTTCCCGTTCGTCATTCTGGCAATGAGTTCTAATCTCAGCTTCCTAAATAAATACATGTGAGGGTCAGGAATTTCAGGACCAAATATTGTGTGAGGCCCCGGGAGGCGGCAGACACACAGAAGCGTGGGTAGCTCGTCTCTTCGTTACTCTGAACAATCCAATAACTAATTTCATTTGGGTCATTAACCGTGTGGAATGCTATTACTGGTCTGGCTGGCGGTGAGCACCCGAGAGGCATACGTTGTTGTTGTTCGGGGGGGCCTCGTGGAGTGGGGTCGGGGAGATGCTTACGGCTCCAGTGGGGTTGTGGAGTCCCTGTGGAGGGCTGATCATGTTGGTGGGGCTGTTGTGTCCCCTGTGGAAGGCTCATCGCGTTGTAGAGGTTGAGGATTCACTGTAATACTCATCATGTTGGCGGGAGGGAGGGAGGGATGGTTGATTTTCTCAAATACCCATCATGATGGTGGGGTTGCTGAGTCCCTGAAATGCTCATACGTTATAAATGTAAGCTGCATACAAAGCCATCATTCAGCGCCTGAGAATGGTGCACTAGAAGGACGTTATAATATGACTGATATCTAGATATTGGTTTGATTATGGGATTCCAGTGACAAAAGTGACATAGGGAGCGGTGGTGCCATTCTCTTCGTTGGCTTTTGGTAGTATAGATGATAACGATTAACCCTTGGGCGCCGAGGATTCGAAACCCGGCCCAATCACGTGGGCACGCCGATACGCAAACCATTGGACCACGTGACCTCGTGATTCAATGGTCACTGTAAATCTTCATCGCTAGTAGACTCAGTTTACATCTACCTTCCTTCCACGGTCCCCAAAGGTAGATGAAAGACCCTATGGCCAGTTAAGAGAATTTTGCATTGAACATGATGGGATCATAATGTGAGAGTATTACAAACTGTCATCTTAATGGAGAGAATCCTTTTTTAGAGAAGTTATGTTATGGTTGGAGAAAAGTTTTATACGAGTTATCACAACAAATAACATTTGAGGTAGGTTTCAACCCCGCTTGTAATTCTGGTTAGCACGAAAGTCGTGTAAAAATACCAGATTTTAAACTTGCAAAATTTTTAATGAATTGCACAGAGCTCTTGACGGGTAAGGTTGGGTTGGGTTGGGTTCCTCAGTGAAAACGATACGGACGGAACTTGGAAAAAGCTTCCGTAAGACGTTCAAATTCGTAGGGTGAAAGTATGAGCTAATGCATAGCAGACGGTCATTTACCAGAACTTAGCCAAAATGAATGGAACAGTGAAGTGAAGAACTGCCTGTCGTCAGAGTAAACAGACACATATGAAACTGAAAGAGAACAGCAGCCAACATGGCAGAGTAAGTTATGTAAATATGTGATGAAAAACTGATGAAACTCATACGACAAAGTCCTTAGAGGTGAAGCGTTATTGCTTCATATAGCCAAGGAGACCCTGAGAAATTTTATAGTTATGTTGGAATCAGTCGAATCATCACCCAGTCATGTGTTCCACTCGTCATGGAAAATAATGACTTTGTTCAAAATCGTGAAGATGGTAAAGATTTCAAATAATTGTTTACGTTATTTTTTTTCCACTTGTATTTTGCCAATGAAAATGCAGTTAATACCCCAGATCCTATCCCATCACTAGAAGGGGAAAACATTTTGTAATATAGGGATATACACGTTCATGATGTAGCATTAAATGGAACGAAAGTTATTAAACTGGCGAGCCTTGGTAATGTCATCCGAGGGTAATGAATGAAGTACAAGATGAGGGATTGAAACCCTTCATTGCTCTTTTCAGTGAGTCACACACCACAGGAAAAAGAGTCAGAGGATTACAAGTTTTCCAGTGTACGTAACACAATGAAAAGGGGTAATGAATCCCGTCCCTGACCTGGTAGATTATGGCCCACTTAACATCATTAGTTGGTAGGCTTATGACAGCCATCATTGGTGACAAGATTGCCGAGCATTTACACCACCTCTCAATCAACAGTTCTCATAACTGTTTTCCATGAGATCGATCATGTCTGTAAAATCTGCTTGAATCCTCATATGATAGTCAACATGTGTGATCCAAGAAAAGCAGATGATGTCATCAATGTAGACTTTTAGAAAGTATTCAGTAAAATCGTGCGTCAAAAGTCAAATCACATGATGCACATGGGGTTGTAGTTTGGTAATTAGGGAATTGGTTGACTGGATGTAGACAGAGTTGTGATCATTGATCAAGTCTCAAAAAGGTTAGACACAACAGTTAATGTGCCACAAGGATCCATCTTGAGACCCCGTTTTCTTTCTTAGATACCTTGATAACATTTAGAGAGAGCTTCATCTTAATATAATCAAATTTGGCTGACGATACTAAGCTGGGAAATAAGTCTAAATCATAAACAGAACATCTACATCTGGACGCTGACGTAGATTAACTGATGGACTTGACTGACAGTTGGCAAGTGAATTCCAATACTGATAAGTTTAAAGTTTTGCAGATTAGTGATGAAAACGGAGAGGCAATCTACACTGTGGATTCTCATATGCTACAAAAATGTGAATAGGGAAAACGTTGTATGTGTACTGTTATAATCACTGGTGACCTAAGGCTGTACAAGCAGTGCATAGAAGCATTAAAAAAGGCGAACATAATTCTTGGATTCATGGGGAGGACATTCGAATTTAAGTCTTGAATATTGTGTTCAATTTTAGTCATCCAGCTTAGAACAATACAGACTGACTAGAGTAAAGCTGCGAGCTACCAAGATGATTCCCGGACTGAGAAAGGAATTCTGCTCAAGTTAATCAGACACTTGAACTTGCTGAGCTTAGAATGAGAAGGGTAAATAAGAGGAGATGGGTTACAGGTATTCAGTTATCACACGCTTTGATAATTTCGATCTAAAAGGCTGTTTTAGACTAAATTTGTCTGAGTTCATTGGTAGCCTTGCACATAGACTCATGGTCAAGCATCTTTTTCGAAAGAGGCAAAGTTCTTGCCCTTCAGCAGGATTGTTAACATACGGATTGATTAACCAGTTAGAGTGGTTGAAAGCAGCAACACACATACATTTAAGAATAGGTTTGACAGATACTTCGCTTCAGGTGCACGAGTGACATTATTTACGCTTCGTTAGTTCCTCGTGAAACTTACAAGCGTTGCTCCTCAAGTCTTCTGTTTTCATTCCTACCCTTGCTACACTAATCTTCATGTTACTGCTCTCTTCCACTATTACCCACAGCATAGAGAGAGGACCCAGTGGTCTGTTCTTGTTATATTTCATTGTATTCCCTTGAAACAAAAAGTTCCCCAGTCCAGCCATGGCAGGAAAGAAGCCAGCTTTTGTGTTACAAGTTCTCACATTATGTTTGTGGGACGTACAGGAGAGTGTTCTCAAGTTATAAACTCCACCAAACGCCCGAGATCCATCCCTGAGGAGGTGATCCGAGACCGTACTACTAAAACGCCTTTCCTAGTCCAAGATCGCCTCCAATGCTGCCAAACGGAAAGAGTGGAAATGAGATTTCCCGTAGGAGTTGATCACTGCAAACCCCTTTTATGTTTCACATTTAAAGCCAAATACTTCAAGACAGTCACCTACGTCCTACCATTTACTGCCGCTGTGCAGATATCTGTGTTGATAACACTACTTGGAGGAGAACTCGGCATTCAAGTTCACAAATGAGTTTGATAATGAGATCAGAATCTTATCCTTTGATGTGCACAGCTATGGTGAGGACAACACCTTTTGCGCTTCAAGATGGAGTCAGATTACTGGTGGTATACTGGTTCCCGGATGCGGTCCGTGAATGCCCTGACCACTACAAAGTGAGAGTCATAAAGTCCTTCATTACAAGAGTCTTTAAGGACTACTGCCAGGACACCCTGCACCAGGACCTTCAGCGACTGCAACAGATTCTGGTTCACATCGGAAACACCGACGACGAGGTAGAAGTCGAGGTAAAGCAGGATCCAATACCCTTGATGGCACAAGAGCCACACTACGATTGCGTCATCAAATACTGTATCTCACGCCTACAAAGCTGATGAGTGGATGCTTCGACAGCGCAATAGTGAGGACATCACATGTGTCAACAGTGTGGGTGAAAATAAAGCGGATCGTCTGTTATAACAGCACAGACATTACAACCTGGTTATGAGAAACCCATTAACGAATATCGTTGTGATCTGCAAACATTCATGCCCGGATGAGGATTGTAGAACGTATGTATTACGTGGGTTAGACCCAATCACCGTGATCACGTACGTCATATATCTCATTATTCATCACTGACTTATTTCATCAGTTCTTTATGCTTACAGCATTAGTCGGGTACCTCACTGTCTACCTTTGGGTTACGTCTGCATTTGCCCAACCCTAAGGAAGGAAAAGCGGTTGGACGGGTCGTGAGCCTGCTGCCCTGTCCGGGACTCGAACATAGGCCCGACATTCCTCGGTTGTAAAGCTGACTACTACACCACACAGTTGTGTATGTTTATGCGGGAGGAAGGTTATACGTTTATGTGTGTGTGTGTGTGTGTGTGTGTGTGTTCTCGTCATGGTAGGGTTATCTCAGCAGCAGCAAAACCCTCCACCCAATACGAATCATTTCCTTTTCTCCAGTTCGTATTCCTGGATTATTCTCATGTTGGATTCCATCGCAGACATTTTCCTGTCTGTCTTTTTGGCGTTCGAGAAAAGCCGTCATTTACATCCACATGAAAACAAAGAACAAAAATCTCTGACGGGAGCGTTGCGCGGCGCACCTCACGCACTGCTCACCAGAAGGCTGGAAGCGGGAGAAGTAAGACGTCTTTCTTGGCGTCGGTCCAGAGGTGATACAGTATCCCTTCCTCATATTCCCGTGGCTGGCGAGATCCGTCACCTGTGGCGGAGTTGTGGAAACCGCCTGTCAGACTCAGACCCACATACTAACTCTCACGGCCGAACTCCGAGTGAGGCAGTCGGGAAGGAAGGCTTGTAAAACTATACAGCCATCCAGGGCCGCTCAGGGCGACCAGGGGGCCAGGGCAGAGGTCTGCGGTAGCCTCCCTCCCTCCTTCCCTCCCCAACCTTCCCAGACCCAAGATACCACACAGGTAACCTCACTATGTAGTGTTCGGGTGGTGTAGTCTGCGACTGGTGTAGTGTAAGGATGGTGTGGTCAGTGGGTGGTGCGAACAACAGGTAGTGTGGTTTGAGGGTGGTGTAGTTTGCGGGTGGCAGGCGAGAGCTGTCGGGACCGAACTGTTGTAAGTAATGAACATGGTGTATGTCATGCACAGAGGGAGCCTCCGACATGGCTGCGACAGCATCTTAAATGCATGGCGGCGGCAAGTCGAGTTAAAGGTCAATGAATATATCTGGTGGTGCAGTCGGACCGTGCGTGAGGAATAGATGTCCAGCTATCTGTTAAACTTCGCCAACACCTGCGACAGGAGGAGTGGGAGATTCAGCAACTCCTTAGAATCTTTCTTTCTTGATATAAACTTGATTAAATTCTTAAGAATCGCCGTAAACTACGTCATCCGAGATCCTAATGATCTTACCTATTTCGATAACGACATCGTAGACCAATGTTCATGTCACACTTGAAAGAATTATGGAAATACTCTAAAGTCACTTAAATACGTTGGCAAAACTTTCATTTGAACATATACATGTTTTACCATGTTATGAGTGATACCCAAAGTATATGTCAGGAATTGTTTAAATTGTAAAGACACCGATTCTTAAGTACGTTTTATACCTCAGTTCAAATTGTCTAGCAAGAATGGGATCTCAACAGCCTTAAGTAGGTACTGCATCATGGAACCTGTAAGTTCTGGTTGGGAATATGTCAACCGAATTGACACAAATCTGATATAAAAACATAATCATAATACAGAGATGTAAGCAGAGCAAGGAATAAGATGCAGCTGTACTGTACCATTATCCTACATGCAGTTTTACATGTAAATATATGTTAATGCAATTTCTGGGAATCTTTAAAAGTTTGTCTGCCTCTGCTGCTGTTAGGTGTGAGCCTACCCTCCCCCAGCTGCCAGGTTGGTGACAGAAAAGAACGTGAGGAGGTTGGCAAGGGAAACACATCCAAGGTTTGTCTGTTTGTACGCTTAACGTATGACAGGATCTTCAGTTGTTGGTAACCATTAAGTCTAACATCGTACAGACGTACATAACGTACTTTGCTAAGGCAGAACAAAGAACAGATACCAAAGAAGAACAAAGAAAAGCAGTGTTGGAGAAGGTGATAAAGAAATACGGTTCATTAAGACGTCGTGACATCTTAAGATTTGTGAAGTTTTGTGTAAGTTTTGTGAAGGTACAGAAGGGGCCGCTGGACATTTCTTAGATATACATATTAATGTTAGTTGCAAATAAAATCGTATGTAGAACTTCGTTTCACTTGAGTTTGCTTCTTTGATACCCTGATCCGGGACACATAGATGATCTTTACCTTTCTGACCACCATAGGTACTGGTTACTGACAAGCCTTAACCTCGTTACTCCTAATCTTTATTGACTTCGACCACTTTCACATGCGTTGATCTGGTGGATCTCCCTAACCTACAGTCTCCATAGCGTCCTCGACTCCTACAGACAGTACCTACCTGACTTGCCAACTCCCGCTTGGCCTAGAACCAGGATCCGCAATGGCCGGGGTCGTCCCAGTCCTATCTTGCTGAGGGCCGACTTTGGGGACTTGGGTGATGACATCTCGGGTGGTGTTGTGACCTGCTGCGGGCGACCACGTCTGGTTATTCAGGGACGATCATTTCCTCAGTATGTTCAGGCGGCGGTGGCGTGCTGGAGCGATGCCATTCTTCTGTCGCAACGCAACGCTACTCACGGGAATCTTTACAATGCAATACCGTCGCGTCTAAACAGTATTCACCGAAGATTTTTGTTGTTTTTCTTAAACACTGTCGCCTGTGTTTCTTGTTTATTCACTTGTATGGCACAGATACTTTCCTTACCATTGGTTGTGTGAATGTTTGGTTCTGTAACTGATTTAAATCTTTGGGATCATTAATTAGACGTAAGATTCTGTTTCCCTTTGATGTTTTACATATGCCACTTAAAAATCTCACTTTAGGCTATATTGCCACATATTGTTAACGACCAAACAACCCAAAAGGATCGTTCGTTTACACACACACTGAACAGTGCCAATATCAGAGCTGCCCTCCTAACACAGTGTGTATTTTCGTTCAGCTCACATAGTCTTGCGCTTAGGTGTTGCTACCACGATCGACACTCACTCTGAACTTTCCACCTCATCCTGCAACTACAGCGGGACGCGAATCGTTGCACTCATTTCACTTCTGATTGCACGTTAAGCTTTATGTACTCTGACGCCACTTGCGACGAACGCTCACATCGTCTCACATCAGCACTTTCCACACTCATGTTTGTTCTCCATCTGGCGAACAGGAAGATTGACGTCAGCCCGAGAGAGACAGCCTCCTGGGGCAGGTTCGTCACACTGATCTCTGCTTCGGCGACTTGTACCTGGAAGGAGGAAAAATCTGTTGTAAAATATCTAGCTTTGATATTTTGTTCTGGAGTTCAGGAGAATAATGCTTAAATAACATCTTATGTAAATTTGAAGACTATCAGTAGGACATACTGGCATAGGGGCATAGGATATTAAAGAGAAGGAAAGCTATAATATTAATTAGATATTGCTAGACATTGAAACTGAGCATTCTCATAAGCACTGCATATGAATGGAAAATGTATGAGTTACGACACAGAAGACAATGTCTGGCGAAGAGTTGTAACACAAATGTGATATGATCAAAGTTTAGATTCTTTTTAGCATTATACTTATCGTGAAGGTCTGTGAGAGATCATGCAACAGTTCCATGTCTGTCGCTTCAGACTCTTCCCTCTGAGCAATCATCATGATTACTAGAGCACATGTTGGTGAGGGATATAGCCTGAGAAGTCTGTGTAACACCAGGAAGGTCTGCATAACACCAGACAGGTCTGTATTCAGCTGAAGTTCCATCATGACAACTGACCGGCTCGTCTTCATGGTTACGTATTCTGAGGATGTTCTGTAAAAGCCTTTCCAACTCGAGGAAATTCGAGATCAGCTACGTGAGAGATGATTCAGTGTAACTTTTCCCTACAGTTCTAAGTTTTCCTGTTTTTACATGGTGTCTGATTGTAATATAAGGTTGAGGTGATGTTATAAGATGTTGCTTACGGCCATCTTCTGGTTTCATGAAGAATCGAAAAATCACTCAACGAGGATGTCTGATTAATTTCACTGATATATACCAAGAATTGCATTCCTAGTGACCAAATAACACGTAGCGTAAGGTGTTCTTTGGGGTTGATTATAACCTTTTTCCTAGAACTTTCTAAAGATTTGAAGAGTTCTATATAAGTAACATACAGAATATTCTGTTGCGTATCACTTATATTCCTTCATCTTAACGTCTCCAGTCACTGTTTTTGAGTAGCATCTTTTTCTTCCATCCTCTCGACGTCTCCATTCACGGTTATCGAGGAACATAAAAAAAGCCTTTGCCACGATAAATTTCTTGGTAAGTGCATTTGATTTAGTGTTACGGTATCTCGCGTCTCCTTACCATGGAACGGACCAACAGTAACTATGTGATTTTTTTCCGTACATGTTCGCTGTTTCCCGCGTAGCGAGGTAGCAGCAGGAACAGATGAAGACTGGGCCCCTATGCTCACATCAGAGATCGGCTGTCATGTATAATGCACAGAAACTAGAGCCCCCATCCTCAGCCAAGCCCACAGACCTTTCCGTGGTTTCCCCCGACCGTTTCATCATATTCCTAGGTTCACCCCATTGACAGCATGCCTTCCCCTGCATGCCTCATCGCTCCGATTCATTCTGTCCTGTGCACGCCTTACACCCTCTTGCATGCTCAGATCCCAAACACTAAATGCATCTTGTCTTAACAAATTCATAAGTTTCATTAGTCAGGCATGTAATAACTGAGAATCCCGAAATATCCCCAAATCCTGATATATATATATATATATATATATATATATATATATATATATATATATATATATATATATATATATATATGTGTGTGTGTGTGTGTGTGTGTGTGTGTGTTTGTGTGTATTTATATATATCCAAAAAGGTTTGATTTGGTATCACATCAAAGATTTCTACATAAAATCAAAGCTCATTTCATAAGAAATCGAATCTGCATGTGGACAGCAGACAGGCACAGATGAGATGCAGTGCGTGATATCAAATGCAAATTAATCCGACTTGCAAAACGTGACAAGCGGAGTACCACAAGGTTCAGTGCAAGGACTCATACTCTTCATGATCTCGATGATAAGGATAATAATCTGGAGACAGGTTCTACCAGCTGTACTTGAAGAACTCCCATTGGCTTCCACGTTGTCTCAGGAAATTTGAGGTACATCAAGATTTTCAGCTGTGATCCTGAACAGAATATTGCGGATGTAAGCAATATATATATTTTTATTTGACCCACATAAACTGCTCAGGACTACAAAATATATGTAATAAATAGAGTCTATAGAATGTGAAGAAACTTCTCTTATGTTTCAGAGAATCTATGCCATGAGACAAAGAATCTCACAAAACGCTGAACTGTTCACACCAGACAGAACGTGCACCACGAAGCACACAGGCTGTGCTACCAAAGAATATTTTTCTTGTCCCTTCTTTTTTTTTCATCAGATCATCGTCTTCTGTAATGCGAACCGTGTCGCTTGGTGTGCAGGTGTGGTGTTACACTGAGGGGGTCACGACCAGTGTGGGGGGGAACCTGAGGGCGGCCCTTTGGTCAGGGTCACATATGATACCTCCCCGGCTGGCTGGCTGGCTCTCTCTCTCTCTCTCTCTCTCTCTCTCTCTCTCTCTCTCTCTCTCTCTCTCTCTCTCTCTGATTCGAATACAACTGAAGAATGGAGGAGGAGAGAACCTTTATGGAGTGTCACGAAAAGGGAACTTGAGCAAGCGACTCGTGGAGCAAGTAACGGTGTATGAGCGACTCCCAGCGAAGGCCCAGCACGGAAGGACATCAAGAAAACGTCATAGATTTGTTACGTGTTACATTAGACGAAGAAAACTTGAATTCAAGGATCGCATTGATAAGGTAGTACAATCACCGAGGGAAATAATGAGTGGTATGATGATGAGAATTTTAGAAACGAGAAACAGAAAAAGCTAATGATTAAATATTTGATGTATGCTTTAGAAAGGAAATTAAATTTTGCTCCGTCGTATGGTTTAAGCCAAATAAATGGAAAAAGACAAGTCAGAGTCTAGAAAAAAGTTACAAACTATGTTGAAGGCTTAAACCAAATGAACAATGATAAAAATGTAAATTGAGTTCTACAATTCAGAACGGAGAATGGAAATATACGCGGTAATCTGTGCATGACAGTGAATTGAGTGCATCTCATGAGGGAAGATACGAAACTGTTAACTCTGCAATATCATCTGGAAATGTACAGAATACAAAAACATAACAAGAATCAAACACACACAAAAAAGAGGTTGGAAAAATAGTTTAATTTCATACTAGGAAAGGAAGAAGCACATGTAACAACTACAGAAAAAGTTGAAAATAAAACTTTTCATGTGGTTAAGGCCAATTCCAGGTAAGCTTATATATATTGAAGCCAGTTCCAGATACGCTATATATCGTTGAGACCGGTTCCAGGTAAGCCTAGTTCTCACAGTTAAGGAATAAATGTGCGTGGCAACAAGACGTCTGGCGAGCGTTCGATTTAGCTCTGCCTTTTGGGCAAACATTCTCTTTCCTTTCTCGGTCTTTTCTGTGTGATTCTCGGTCCTTTTCCGCAGAGAAGTAAGGAGGGAAATAGTAACGCCACCTGTCTGTTGGGAACGTGGTGCCACGGACCAATCATATTACTCTATACGTTCCAGGTATTTCGTTCGCGCGCGCTGGTATGATCAATATGTTATAATGTACAATGAGCTCTTCTAGGATATGTATACATATGTATATTACATAAGACATGGCGTTAGCTTGTTTACCATACATGTTCCATATTCTATAACGATATACGTAGATGTTCCACTTGGGAGATGCCGTGTATCGATGCACCTGGAGGGGGTTTCGAAGTGTATGTTTGAGCTCTTTGACAGCCTGCCAGGGTGGGCCGGGGGCGAGTTCCTCAGGCTGACAGTGACAAGATCCAAGTACGATCTCGTTTCTTAGCGAACTCGTCCTCAGCCAAGGATATGCTCGGGAGACGTGAACTCATGCGGGCAGGCAGTAGAATGATAAGGGTAGAGCAAAATGCTGACAGTTGCTCCAGTGTCTCTAAGGCCTTCAAAGAAAATGAGAGAGAGAGAGAGAGAGAGAGAGAGAGAGAGAGAGAGTCCAGTGAACCTTGAAACTTGAACTCTTCTGTTCCCATCGTGCGACACAGAAAGGAGACTGATGTATGTACGGTTGGCGAGATGCTGTTTCCGTCATCATGTACCGCACATGGCTACACCTCATGGACGTATGAGCTAAGTGAGTGGCGCTTGAAGATGGCCACCACACTCCATCGCAGCAGGCAACGCGGCAGGAGGACGAACCCAACTTCTGAGGTGACCACATCTCTGGCGGATTTAATCCTCCTCCTCTGAGAGTGCAACGACGGGCGGTCTCCAGGCCGGGCAGGGTTGTCCTCAGTCTCCACAGGACGAACGAACTAAAGGCGAAAGACCAGACTCATGACGTCAGCCTCAGTAAGGAACAGTTGGAGCTGAGGAATTAAGAGTAATCTGCAACATCTTTACTAGACAATATTCTAACTGAACCCTGTCTGGGTTAGGTTCAAAAGGGAGACGTGTCTGGTTTTGTCAGTCGTTTACTGAGTAACATGGCCGACCGTGTTAGGATTGATGCAACTGTCATATACTGGACGAAGAATTCATGCTCCTCGCCTGCCGATTCCGTGAGCGCCTCGTCTCGGGAAACCATCACCCTGGTTCATCAGTCTGGCAGTTAACTGGTGCCATCGCGGGAGAACCAGAATAGGAGCAACACATGAAACTTAACAAAACTCAGAATCGCGTGCTAGAGTTTCACGACGACAGATCAAGTGGTTTCTGTGGCACTGGAGACGTGGATGTAGAGGACATCTCCACAGACAAGGTTATCCAGGCAAGGTTATCGTAGAAGGGGGTCAGTATGATGTTAATATCATTGTCGTTCATACATTACTATTATCATCATTGTCATCATTATTATTATCATAATCATTATTATAATCACATTATTATTATTATTATTATTATTATTATTAGTATTATTATTATTATTATCATCATCATCATCATCATCATTATTATTACTATTGTTATTATTATCATTATTATTAATATTATTATTATTATCATTATTGTGTGATAGATGCGGTATTTACATTAGTTTTCAACTACCTGCATGTTAAACGAGAGTCTGTACTTCTCCCACACCCTAAGTAACATTATGAGACGTGAGAGAGACTGGCGTGACTGAGACCAAAAAGAGGATTCTTGACACTAGAAAAGTGTCCTTAATATTGTTGACCTTTAACCCTTCTTATGGCAGATCATGTCATGTCCGCCTCTCGCTATTTCGACAACCTCTTTCAGAGACGGACGCTCGCATGCCAACTCTCGAGTCGTGGTTTGCCAGACACTTAGGAACACGATGCTCGAGTACATTACCTTGCCTGACACGTCCTTATGGTCACAGACTCATGTTAGGACGAGTGGGTGTTCCTTCCTTATTGGGTTAGTGCCGCAGGACGTAGGTCGGGATTTCAAAGTGTTTTCGATCATGATTTCGTACGCCTCGCAATGCCAGTTTTACACTGGACTAAAATGGCACATTCAATATGTTCGTTTGTCTTAGAGGAAACTGCTGACTGAAATCAGAGCTCCATCCCTCACAGGATACAATACTGTAAAGGGATAAGAAGCGGAGGATCTGGGAACAAATTAACACGCTAGAGTAGACGATCGCTTTCTTGAATATCCTCTACATCAAAAGCCCATCCCGTTGGCTTTACTCACGTTCAGCAGGTCAAACATGCGGAACGCCATCTCTGTGCCAAGTCCAGCACGACAACAAGCATTATCTGGGCCAGAAGAGATATGCTGAGCCAAGGATCAACACGTTATGAGAGGAATCCAGTTAACATGTACACCACGCATGCAGGTGGCGCCCCACCAGGGAACTGACGTCTCGCTTGGCTTGCACTGATAGCGATGCTCGTGTGTGTTGCCAGTGTTGCTAGTGTGTTGCCAATGTTGCTAGTGTGTTACTAGTGTTGCCAGTGTTTCTAGTGTGTTACTAGTGTTGCCAGTGTTGCTAGTGTGTTACTAGTGTTGCCAGTGTTGCTAGTGTGTTACTAGTGTTGCCAGTTTTGCTAGTGTGCTGCCAACATGTTGACAGCATGTTGCAAGGATATTGTGGTTATGCTGCTGTCAGTGTGTTGCCAGTGGGCTGATGATGTGCTGTCAGTATGTTGCCAGTGTGCTAAGAGTGAGCTGGTAATTTTACTGACGTGCTAAGTGTGTTGCTAATGCGCTGATAGTGTTGCTAGTGAGAAGATAGTATTGCTAGTGTGTTAATAGTATTGCTAGTGTGATGATAGTATTGCTAGTGTGTTGCTAGTGTGATGATAGTATTGCTAGTGTGTTGATAGTATTGCTAGTGTGATGATAGTATTGCTAGTGTGTTGCTAGTGTGATGATAGTATTGCCAGTGTGTTGTTAGTACGTTGCCTGTGTGTTGCCAGTCAGCTGAAGTGTTTACACCACCTCATGCCCCTGAGTGTCACATACCACCGCAGCTGACGTTGGTCCTGACGCCAGGCAACAGGCGAGCTGACTAGCTGGCCAGTGGAACGTGTTATTGTTGTTGTTGTTGTGGTTGTTGTTGTGGTTGTGGTTGTTGTTGTGGTTGTTGTTGTGGTTGTTGTTGTTGTTGTTGTTGTGGTTGTTGTTGTTGTTGTGGTTGTTGTTGTGGTTGTTTGTGATGATATATCCTCCTTTAGTCCATCTATTTTCGTCCTTCACGTGGGCTTCTTCTTTACATGCCTTTCTTATCTTTTGTGATAATCGTCGTTGGAAAAGATACTAAGAATGTTATAATTAGTCGTTAAGAGCGTTAGCACAACAATACCTCAATACAGGACAAAAGGAGAAACCTCGACACAACGAACACTTGACTAATATGAAAGAAGCAATGGACTCCTCCTGCGTGGGGTGGACTCCGCCCGCGTGGGGTGGACTCCTCCTGCGTGAGGTGGACTGCGCCTGCATGGGATGGATTCTGCCCGCGTGGGGTGGACTCCGCCCGCGTGGGGTGGACTGCGCCTGCGTGAGGTGGACTCCGCCTGCGTGGGGTGGACTCCGCCCGCGTGGGGTGGACTCCGCCCGCGTGGGGTGGACTCCGCCTGCGTGGGGTGGACTCCGCCCGCGTGGGGTGGACTCCTCCGCCTGTACCACCACGAGTGGAAAGTCACCTTCGGCGAGGATGTATCATCGTCATGGGACGAAAACGTGTACACAGTCTCATGTGGGAGCTCTTCACTCCAAAGGAGTCTTCTTGTCCCTGCTACTGATTGCAGGGTTGCCGTGAAGCTGAGGAAGCCCCATGGAACGGGTCCTGAGGTTGTATTGATGGTAAAGAATTACCAGAAACTGCTGAGGCGAAATTAAGATTACTCAAAGGAAAAATTCTTGAACGGAACTTTTACATTATGTATTTACAAAACATAAACATTCCAGATAGCAGAATCTACATTTTATTTATATGTCCGTCACACCCATCATGCCCCACACTGTACCAAATCTGTCTAAATTCAGCGTCTGTCTAAAGCTCTCTCTCGCTGGTCTTGGACGGTATGCTGTAGAGGCCTCAGAGAGTTGGTAATAAGCCTCAGGAGGCTTTGGGAAACGGCGTAAGGGATACATAGGTAGGACGTTAGGGGGACGGATGCGGGGAAGGGGAGGGATAGGTGTTCAGGGTTGAGAAATCGTAAAAGGCAGAGTTAGTGGTGAGGATGGAGGTTGCGAGACGTGATGTCTAAAGTTGAAGGACAGAACTGATTAGAATTTTAGGATGGGAAATAAGGTTAGAGATTTATGGATCTGATGAAGGAGATGGATAGATTTTTAAGATTAAGGATTAAGTGATTAGTTTGGATAAGCTTAAGTTTCAAAGTCTTGGGTATGGTTTATAGAGAAAAAAGTTTTGTGGCATACTAAAAGGTGTTGGGTGTTGAGGTGTGGCCGAGTTGACTGTTAGGTGTTGAGGGTGAGTGTCTTCGGAGTGGGTTGAGCAGAAAGAAAAATGCTTTGGTTAAGGATTCAGTTGAGACTTTGGGTCGAGGAGAAGAACAATAATTGATGTTTCTCCCTTTGCTTCTCTGGGCCAGTGGTTGTTCACTCCCTGAGCACGACGGTACGACTCACTGAACACGACGACACGACCCTTGGGTATGATAATCTGACCCTCGAACCGATCCTTAATGTTGTGATCAGAGACCAGACCGCCATATCGAAAAATGTCGTACGTTCCTGCTCAAGAGTCGTTCCGCCGTTCTCATGGAAGGTATCATCATGCTCGAGAGGTCAGTGAAGATTCTAAGGCTTATAACAGAGACCTGGGCTGCTGGCTGTGTCATACTTGAGAAAAGTATGTGACGGTGTTAACGTTACAAGTGTGGCTGGCGTCTAAATGATTCTCCACTAATAGTTTCAGATGCGCTTTTGTGATCCTGGGTTGTATGCTGGGGTCTAGTAGAAGTGGGCTGGGAGTAGTGCTTGTGGTCTAGCCTTGGACTGACGTATGTCACTGGTACAAGTTACAAAAAAAAATTTATTATTTATCATTCAGCTCGCCGTTTTTAAGATTTGATACTTACCAAGAATGATGTTTATTCTGAATAGGGCCTTTTGAGTTTAAGTTTGGATCTGTTTATGTTGACGATGGTGTCTCATCTTGTTCAAAGTCAACAACCGTGTTTATGTCAGAGGGTAAGACAAACACTACAATATCTATATTGCTCGTAGTGGCTGAGTGGTGTGGGGCTTCGTTGTCTCCTCCTGGTTAAGAAGATTGGTCTGACTCCTAAACATTTCCAGTATGGCGTAAACCTCTCCAACTCCCTGGGTACATTAATAATGAGCTCTACCATTATGGAAGTTGGTAATGACCATGTATGTATGTATGCATGTGCATCAGACGGAACGTTTCTGATTCTACATTTCCTTGCGACAACGAACAACAGCGTCCAACCCGAGTCACGGACTGGCTAGGCATGAACACAACATCCCCTCAACAGCCTTTAGAAACTTGACCCCTCGAGTGTAACACCAGTACACGATATCGTCGTTAAGAGCCGCTAGTATGAAAATCCTGAAGCACTGAATCACGGAAAAGGCACTAAAAGGCCGGCATGTGCAAGAGAATATTAGACTGAGAGATAGTGCCACCTTGAGGCATACATCATTGGTAAGAGACAGCGGTGGTGAGGGAGGGGGGCGCAACAGCACGAGACAGACAGAAGCTAACAGACAGTTACAGTAAGATGCAACAAGAGCAAGTTATAACAGCAGTCACAGACATAACAGCAGAGGGGGCAACAGCATTTACATGAATAGCAGCGGAAGGGGCAATAGCCGTTCCGGGAATAACAGCTGAAGCGGTACCAGTAGTTACAGGCGTAGCAGCAGAAGGGGGCATCAAAAGCAGGCGGCAGTAAGAGAGCCGCAGGAGACAGCAGCTGTGAGAGGAAGACGCAGTAAGAAACAGCAAGTGAGAGAGCAGCTGTCATAAACAGGAACAGTAAGAGACAGACAGCAGGGATACCATCGGAAAAGTGCAGCTGGAACGGAAAGGAGCAGTAACAAAAAGCTTCAGGAAACATCAAATACAAGAGAGAGAGAGAGAGAGAGAGAGAGAGAGAGAGAGAGAGACAGGAAGTAAGAGCCAATAGCTGTAGGAGAGCAGAGGAGGTAAAAGACAACAGCTGTAAGATAGCAATAGGAGACAACAGGTGTAAGAGGGAAGCGAGAGACAACAGCTGTAAGAGAGAGGGGAAGTGAGAAACAACAGCATCAGGAAAAGGAGCGGAGGTGAGAGACAGCAGCTCTGGGAGAGAGGGGAGGTGAGAGACAGAAGCTCTGGGAGAGAGGAGCAGCAAGAAATAATAGTGAGACACATCATCATACAATACTTGGAACGGTTAGGGTTACCAGGACGACCATGCTCCATACACACGTGTATACAGGACTCCCGCCACCTACCCTCCGTACACACACACTCACACACACACACACACACACACACACACACACACACACACACACGCCCGCGCGCTCGCACATGCACGCACTCACGCACGCACACCTCTTTGAATAGATCTGGATAGGAAAATGAATAAAGCAGTAACTGCAGCCGTTGCCATGTTTGTTGAGATGTGTGGCCGTGAGCCGTGTGCTCGGGGATTGCCACTCGGGACACACGGCCTGGGATTGGTTACTTGGGATATGTTGCCTGAGACGTTGTTTGGGGATACGACGACGGGGATTTGTTGCTTGAATAAAACTACATGAGACAAGTCGCTTGGGACTTGTTTCGTGGGTAACACTACATGGGACAAGTCGCTTGGGACTTGTTCCTTGAATAACACTACATGGGACATATTACTTGGAGCTCGTTATCTACGACCAGCCTCGTCAGATATGTTGCCCATAACTGGTTGTTTGGGACATGTTCTGTGGGATGTATTGTCCCACACATCAAGCTTTACTTCAGGAATGTGGTAGACCAGACCCGTCAGGCAGTCAGTTAATGGCACTCGATATACACACCACTTATGGCGGTCAATAAAAAAACGGTGATTTCGGCAATTAGTGATAACGCCAGTCTTACCTGGAGTCTCGTGCATCTTCTGCACTCCTTGGTGCAGTAGAAGCCACTGGACGAAATATAACCGCAGTGACACGGTGCAACAGACTCCCACCAAGCAGTCAGTCACTGGCAGTCGACCTAACCATCACTCGTGGTAGGCAGCGAAAAACATTAATCTTAGCTGGAGTGGAAGGGATCCTATGCTCTCTCTCTCCTACGAGCATGAGAACCCAGTGTGACTGAAGCAGGAGGGACCCATCTACAAAGGGACACCGCAAGCAATAAGCTCCAGGCTTATCTGAAGTGGTCTGTTTACCCTATCTCCAAGTGGTACTGGCGAAAATCCGATGAGGACACCGATTCTCTGATCGTCTTACTGCAGTCAGGCTCCACTATCTGTGGCAGGGGTGCCGCCCAGCCCCGGGAGTCATGTGTGTGAGGCGTTGCGTGATTGCTCGCATCCATGCCTGTGTGTGTGTGTGTGTGTGTTTGTGTGTGTGTTTAACGAGTCTTCCTGAATTGCTTCATCTTGGTGTGTGCAAACTGTTGCGACCACTGAGAACAACGGTGCGATCCCTGAGCAAGGCACAGTGATCGTTGGGTGTGATATGTCTGTTTTTTTTTTTTTTCCATGCATTCAAAGATCCCATATTGGATGCTGCATCTAGGCAATCCTGTTCAAGGGAACTGATTGATTTTATGTGATGAATGACCACAGGAACGCTTCTTCTTTTTCATAGCTTCGTCAGCTGGCAGGGGCACCATTCAGACACTCATGACTTATTAAGATCTATCAACTAAATTAGAATTATGATTGAAAAGTAAATAAAAATTTCCAAACATCATCCACTGTCAAAAGAAGAGAGATTTCTTTTGGATCTGATAAACTGCCCGGATGTGAATGTCGACAGAGTGTCGACATACCATGCAATCGAACTAACGCAACTTTAATCTCGACAATTAAAACATTTGATTCAGTATATAATAAAGAGGTTTTTAATTCATATAGACAAGAAAGAGTGCGGTAATCATGGGTGATTCTTATAGCAAGTTCGCCCAGCCCTAACGTTTTAACAAGTAATTAAAGACGAGTTAGTAATGAAAACCTAAATTACATGCTTCCTGGGGTGGTCATGAATGCGTCTACTGAGGAGACATCTTCAGCGCTACCCGGCAGCTGGTGCTGCTGGCGGGGTTCCCGGCCTCACATATCTCCTCACTCTTACCCACTGGTGTACATAACATGCGCCAGGATTTATGGAGAATACATTACTTCCTTGTGTGTGTGTGTGTGTGTGTGTGTGATTATTTTTCGACTCATTTGTTTTTATTCTCGTAGGACTCCATCTTTTGAGGAACATTCTCTACTATCATACAACTCCTTAAATTCATTATATGTTGTTTGCCTTAACCATGTACTCAGTCGTTCTGTTCCACTCGTCCATCACTCTCATACTAGAAAAATGTTTCTTTACATCTTTTTTAACAAGTTTGTCGCTTGATTTCTTGTTATGTCCTCTGGTTACTGTATCCCTACATCCGTACTTTACGTTTCTACATCTCTGTTTAGGTCCCCTTGTAAGTTGATGCAGTCTTCGTCGTCTCTCGCTTTTCACTTCCCTCATGAAATCTGCATCATCTGCAAACATATTCAGATAAGAATCCCTACTTTAGGCAAGTCGTTTACGTAGATGTAGAAGAGCTATGGTTCTAGAACGGAACCCTGTTACACTCCACTCGGACGTGTGTCTATCATTTCCTTTACTGAGATACACTGCTATCCATTGAAGGAGAGTTTACCCTTTATTCCTGTCCCGTGACCCAGCTTCTTAATCAGCCTCCTATGCTGAAATGGCATAGTTCTTCCAGGCAGTCCGGGTACAAATACTCTATCCGGTCTTCCCTTTAGTTTAAAACAGGGCTCACTCTCTTGTAGAAATCTTAGGGGGTTGTTACACTTGACAACCTCCTTTCCGTAAAGCCATGCTGTCTCTTACGTAATTTCTTCCCCGTAGAAAGTCATCCAATTATCTTCTAATCATCATTTCCAGGGACCTCACAGAACACACTCGTTAGTGAGATTGGTCTGTAGCTCAGCGCCCGTCCCCAGTCTTCTTTCTTACAAATATATGACGTTTGCCCTTTCCCATTCCCTGGGCAATTTGCCTCACCATTGTGACATCTTGGACAGGATTTCAAATGGTGTATCGAGCGCATCTACGCACATCTTCAGGACATATGTTCAACTTTCATCAGGACCATGAGCCTTGTATAGGTCAAATCCATATAGTTTTCTGTCAATATCTTTTCCACATATCTTGATGATTTCCAAAACCTCCTCCCCATTCCATCTTCCTGGTATTGGGGCTGTGGTGTCTCCCACTGGGAAAACACTTTTGAACTTGTTATTCAGTTCCTCGTATGTCCTTATATCATCGTGAACAAATTTTTTTTTTCCCCCCTCAGCGTCCATTTGCCTGATTAGCTGCTCCGTAACTGACAACTGAGTCCTGATGAATTTATGGAGAAGTCTTGGAGTCTCTCCCGCCTCGTCCACAATATTCTTTTCAAGGTTTCTTTTCCGTTTTCTTCCTCATCCTGTTTTACTCGTTTGTTGCTCTCTCTCATACCTTGTAGATGCTGGGTGGATGGGGTACCAGCTATTTTCTCATCATTGTACATCTTGGAGCTCCTTTGCTTTTCGACAATTTCATCGGACTATTTCTTCCTCTTTCTTACCATTCCCACCGTTCTAGTGTTAATTTCACAGCCCTTTCCACCAGAGAGTCTTGGTTCCTGGCTGCCGAACTCCATTTCTCAGTCTACGTTGGCATGAAAATTGGTTGGGCCTTGTGTGCTTTCCACGATTATATCTCCCCTTCAGGTCTTGTCTCACCTCAATTCTTCTAATGTTCTCGTTTACCACATGGTCAGACCTGAGCATTACATGATCACATGTTCTAACTCGTGTATCATATATATTATTCTCGATATCCATGCCAGGTGTGTGTGTGTGTGAAGATCAGATCGCTGACATGTTGGTACAGGACATTTTCCAATGTACACTATGAAATCTTGTGTCTCAATGACTCCCTGTCACCATGAGGACCCAAATTTTCCAAGTCTTTCACTTTATAATTGAAATTTCCCATGATCATCACTTTGCCATCTCAGGCAAGTAAGGGTTTTACCGCTTCATGTGCCATCCTGATTCTTCCTATGTTGTTATTATATATTTGTTCTGGATTGTAGCAATTCTTTCTTCCCTACAAGAACTCTTCCCATTAGGTATTGCCCGAATGTGTCACCTTCCTCTGATTCTTGAAGTTAAAAGCCTTCATGTATCAAGAGGGCCAGTGCTACTCCTCCTCTGTCTTCTCTTTCCTTCCTTATTATCACGTACCCCCTCTTGGCGGATGTGATAAGATCTTATCGCTTTACTAAACTTTGCTTCCACGACTCTAACAATAGCAGGTGCGTTCTCCCTGATACGGTCTGTAGCGACTCAAGTGAGGTCACGTACTGTGACCTGCCACGAAGTCCGGGTGTTGGCCAGGAAGGTGTAACACTTTACGGAGCGACAGTGGGTCGCTACAGATCCTTGAATTCCACATCTTTACCGCTAACTATCGATCCATCAACATTTGAATACAGTCTGACATTACGGAATCTTAACGCCCCTGCTCCTCTCTATGGTGCTGGCGGGGCTGCTCTGTCCTCTTGTCTCGTGAGGCGTCTTCATTTTCATTTTCTTTTTGTCTTCTGGCTGTCCTTTTTTGCTTTTTTACGTCTCTGTCTTTGATTCATCACATGTGATGAATATCTCATTAAAGAGAATGATTCACTGAAGCTGGCAACACTCCTGAATTCGATCTGAACCTGGGAAAGTTCCACTAGCGAACCCTGTAGTGTGATATTGTGATCACCGATTTGTAAATACATATTTGTATTGTATGGGGTGGGAGGTGGGAGGGGGAAGTTTACACTCGTGGGGATTCAACTCTTGAATATTTTCTGCCATCGTACAACCTTTTTAAACTTCTGTATGTTGTTCACATCACATCCTCCCTCACCTTGTTCCATTCATCCTCCATTCTTATATTATGGAACTACATCTTTACTTCACTTTCTTTTGTTGACACGTTTCTTGCTTAATTTCCTCTCGTTGTTTTATACCTACATCTTCCTAAGAACTGTTTACTGTCTACGTTATCAGTCTAGATCAAGAACCTAAGGGTTGTGATCAGGTCACTCCTCTCTCTTCTCTCTTCCGTAGTGGACAAATTCAAGGCTTCGTTCGTCTCCATGTAACTCAGCTCTCTTGAATACGGTGTCATCTCTGTTACCCTCCTCTGGGCCTTCTCTGTTAACTCTCTATCCATCTTTACATGCGGCGACTTAACTAGAGAAGCGTTATCTAGCTATAGTCGTATGTAGGATGTAAACAGCTTACTGAATGCTTTCATATCCATATACTTAAAAGTTATTCCAATATCAGCGACACAGTTTGTCTCCTTTACTCTTCTCCAAAACTAGGGCTTTGGCGACAGGTTAGGGACGCTGTCAGGCCTCTTGCATATATATATATTTTCTGAATTTTAGTTTTCGCTACATAATACTCATTTTTTTTTTCATACATATTCGCCATTTCCCGCGTTTGCGAGGTAGCGTCAAGAACAGAGGACTGAGCCTTGGAGAGAACATTCTCACTTGGCCCCCATCTCTGTTCCTTCTTTTGGAAAATTAAAATAAAACGGGAGAGGAGTATTTCCAGCCCTCCGCTCCCTCCCTTTTTAGTCGCCTTTTACGATACGCAGGGAATACGTAGGAAGTATTTTCTCCCCTATCCCCAGGGATGATACTCATATTGAATGTATTTTTTCGCTGTGTTGCCTCCTCGTAACTTTATATAACCCGGGTTACTGTTCATCAGCCATGTATCGGACCAACGTTGGAATTTGTCTAGGTTCCTTTGTAAGATGTGTGTGTGTGTGTGTGTGTGTGTGTGTGTGTGTGTGTGTACCTATTTGTACTGAGCGGAGAGGGAGATTTACGTCCAGTACATTACAAATAACAAACATTCTCTACCATCATACAACATCTAAATATCTGTTTGCTGTCTGCATTAACCATTTCTCCATTCATTTTCTATTCCATTCATGTACTGCAAAGTGCTTTTCACATCTTTCTTAAAATTCTTTTGCTTCATTTCATGTTGTCCTCTGGTTGTTCTGTCCATACATCTCTCGAAGAAATGTTCACTGTCCACGTAATCGATCTATCTTAAAAACTTAAAAAAGGTTGTGATCAGGTCATCCCTCACTCTTCCCTTTTCCAAAGTGGGCAGATTTGAGACCCCAAAGCTAAGCCTTTCTCTGCAACTCATCTCTCATAATTCTGGTACCAACTTTAGTCATTTCCAGTGCTTCTTTCATCGATGGTCAACGCGAAAGTCTTGATAAGATTATCACCTTTTTAAGAGTTGCGTATTCTAGTGATCACCGCATTGCTATTGACAGGATGGGCTGGGTTTCTGGGGTACATAAGAATTCTACGAACGTAGCCTGGAATAGGGGCAAAAGATACATTCAGACACATTTTGGAACCAACCAATATTGTGTAACAAGGAAAGAGAGAACCACCTTCTATCCAGAACATGATTCTAGATTATATCAGATATGCGCAGAAGAAAGACTAACTAAAACGGTCTTATACGTGAAAATGATCATCCACGTAAAGGCAATTTAGCTGCAAATAGCAAAAAAAAAAAGAAAAAAAATCCTAAAGAATGTTATGGGTGTACTGAAGACAAGACATTAACTACCCAGTCACGTGATCGGCTTCTTACGGGAAACAGCGTCTACGTTCATGACAATAAGGGTATGACAAATGATTGTGAAGGATTAGATCTTCATCCGTAACTATCGTTGAAGACACAACTCTTGTCCCAGCGGCCGCTGCACTGCTGGCAGACGATAACATTTTGCAACATGATGGAAAACACGTCTCAGTCTAGGACATTGTCTCCCTCGCCATGTTGATGTCCACGAGCTAAGATCCGTTTTTTTTTTTGTTGTTTTTGTTTTTTGTTTTTTTTGGAGGGTAAAGATTACCGCCTGTTGTCCGGGGATCAAGAATATTCTTCCCGACCCAAGACTACAGTAAGGGGCTTAAGAATATGGCCGGGCGGGAGGGGGTGTCTCAGAACAATAGATCTTCTACCAGAAAGCGTCGGAGACGTCAGGGAGAGGTCCCCGGATTGTCTCATAAAAGAATTGTTCCCGAAACGTGTAAGAGACCGGCCCACATACATATGTTATGAGGGTGTGAGGGTTCCATCATCGAACAGCCACGTTGATCAAATATACACCAGAACGGCTCGGCCACAGATCTAGCTCATGGCGATACGTTGGTTGGTTGGTTGTTTCGGCTTTAGGGCTATCAGGTGCCACGGACGCTAAGGCCTACAATGTTGAGGTGGTCATTCGCCAATACACCCTTACTGTGCGTGTGGCGCCTTTGTGACACGGGTATGAAGAAAAGGTTCATGAAAAGAATCCCAGTGTAGCTGATCGAATATCCTTACGAAACAAATAGAAAGATGTACGTAAAGATGTCAAGTGTTCACATGGGTCAGCTTCGTAAATGTATGACACATTAACCCCACGAACACGAGCGCACGACCCTTGAACACGACGGAACGACCCTTGAACAGCTGCACTGAATACTGTCGTAAATACACCCAGCGCGACCCTTTTATCGAACCAAAATACGACTGAACACATCCACTGCACGACCAGTATGACGGCCCTGAACGCTACCGTAGATGCAGTTACAACACGACCCTTCTAAACAAAAACCCTGAATATATTTGTGAGTATGATATGGTCGAACATGTCTGTGTGCAGAGTTGTATGGATGACCCTAAACACAGCTCCACAATACCCTGAACATATGTCCCTTGAAGAAGAGTACAGCTGCAAGAAAATGCGTACGCCTATGTTCCCCTGTTGGGAAATGACCGGTGTAGACCCCGTTGCTCACCAACGTGAGACGAAGGGTATTCGAGTACATAGTATTCGAGTAGTTATTTTCTCTTAGCCAGGCCCATAGCCTAGCGGTAGCATTCACGCCTGTGGCACAGGGGTCCCGGGTTCGATCCTGGCTGTTGGAGGTTTGTATGTTACATATATATATATATATATATATATATATATATATATATATATATATATATATATATTGAAATGTATGTATATGTGCGTGTGTGGGCGTTTATGTACATACATGTGTATGTGGGTGGGTTGAGCCATTCCTCGTCTGCTTCCTTGCGCTAACGCAGGAGGCGGCGGTTAAGTATGAAAAAATATGATGATAATGATAAAAATGATAATAATGGTAATGATAACGAGAACAGTGATGATGATAATTTTGTGAATATGGAATGTTACTTGTAAAGTGACAGAACTTACGTCCTGGTTAATCTAAGCTGCTTAAAACGCATGCATGAACCTGCAGGATTTTTAATGTTAGTAAGAATGATTATACATCACTATAACACATTTTCTTCTTTCTTGCCAGGGTAGATTAATTAACATTGGTGATAAAGAAACAAAGTGAAAATCATTTTACAAAGTCTCGGAGAAAGAGAAAATACACCAGTATGTCGTCCCACTTTGAGATAAGCAAGTTGGGCGGTTCACTGTGGCGGTCACTCCACACCAGGCCTGACCTCTGTGATGGAAGGAAGGAATCATGGAACCGAGACACAGTTGTGATGTCCGATGCCTGACTCATTTTGTGGAATGCATAAAGCGCTACAACCTAATGGCTTGTTAGTGCCTCTCAGCACAGACACACACACACACACACACACACACACACAATATATATATTTGAAAACTGAAAACTCTTTACGTAGATTTATACATATTGGGTTTCTTTTTCAAAGATATCTACCAACTTATCGTCTCTCCATTAATGCCAACTACCCTAAAATCTATCCCTCCCAAGATGGCATTTAGGGTCGAAATTAGAGGAGGGGAAAAAGTCCGAACTGGAAATTATTGTGTGTACCTCTGTAGGAAGGTAGGCAACCGGAAGCATGAGAGGGAACCCTCGTGTTTGTGACCCAGATCATTATGTACAGAGCACGAGTGCCACTCTAATTGACGCCGTCGACCGTCTGAGACCGGGTGAAGGGGACGCTTTTCACAGCTAAGGTGACTAGTGGAAACTGGGGCACACACACACTCACCTTACATCACCACCACCACCACCTGGTGTGCAGAGGTCCAGGAATCAGGCAGAGATGTTCTCTCCTCACATTAACACGAAAGGATAGCCGATTGCCATGCTCCTGGCTAGGCTTGGCGGTGTAAGGTCAATAAGTCGAATGAAAAACGAAGATTTAACGAGACGTTTTGCGAGACTTCAGGTGGTGGGAAGACAGAGGAACGTTACGGTGCTGAGGTAACGCGGGGGACTGAGGTAGCCAGCCGCTGGTGAGGCACGAGGCGTGGCGGGTTGCTGACGGGGAGCGGGTGGGCTCCACACAGCCAGTACCTGCCTCTTACCGTCTATGCTTCATCATTTCAACGCAATGTTGTCTCATGAGGGGAAATGACCTGTTAGGCCTTCTGGAACTCTGGGGCATTTTTAGGACGTGTCATTTTAGGTCGAGGAAAATGTCTGGATGGTACTGCCTTAAGGAAGAATTTGATGAAGTATCATACATCAGGCTTATACATGACTTTAACAGCATTGGCATGAAATTTTTTTTTCTTTTTTTTTTCTGAAAGAAGGAACAGAGAAGGGGGCCAGGTGAGGATATTCCCTCTAAGGCCCAGTCCTCTGTTCTTAACGCTACCTTGCTAACGCGGGAAATGGCGAATACTATGAAAAAAAAATATATATATATATACTTCCCCCCCCAGGAGGTCCCTCCATGTTTATGAGATTGCTGCAGCACTCAGCAAGCTGGCCACGTCCACTGGTTAGGGCCATAGGTGATAGAGTGTTGTGATGTGCGTGCATGTTTGTGTGCACAGACAACAGGGCGACTGGGTAGTAAGTACTCGGTGTCTTCTTTATGTTATAGTCTCGTCGTGGGCATGAAGGGTCTTCGATCCTTTATATCTTTTAGGGAACAAACGCTCGGTTATTAGCGTTCGGCAGTTATCATTAAGGATTAAAGTCATTATCAGGATCCACACGGACTCTAAGCGATCCTGTTTGTCCTTTGTATCACAAATCAGACACAGGACAACACAGATGCGATGCGCTTTTGTTTGCTGCTGCTGCTGCTATAGTGTAATGTTCACTTAGACTGTCAAGTGTTGCAGTGAAATTTATATTCAGTGATTCTTCTCGCTAAGCGCAGCAAACCTATAGAAATTGGAGGTCAGGTGTGAAACAATACCCATGAAACTTTCACACAGAAACAGGAACCTTTGAATCATAATGTACAAAAAAATAAGTGTGACAAGAGGTGGCAGGTAACCCATCTCTCATGACACACCTGGTAGACCGGATCGACCAAGAACGTTCCCTCTGTCATGGACGTAATAAAGCAGAACTATGGAAGGTATATGTACAGTGACCTGCAGGCTGTGGCATGCAGCTTTAACTCAGCCACATTTAGAATACGCCCATCTAGTGAAGCACATCGACGCCTTTCAAAAGACAAAACAGAAGAGCAATACAGCCAAGGGCGTGTTGAGCTATTCAAGGCTTTCCTAACCAGACCGTCAAGTAAGGCAAGTTCAGTTGCCAGCATCAGGGAATCGCAGTGTCACAGGAGAGATTATTCCATTGTGTCAGAGACTTCGAAGGTAACATGATCCAAAGCTTCAGACTTTATTCACCTCAGGTCTGGATCGCCACCACGTCGGTGTTTTTGTTTAAATGTCTGAGGGATCTCTCACACACATCGATCCTTCAACACTGACGGTGCTGTTCACCCAGGCAGCCCAGTCATTGTGGAGGAGTTTGGATGTACACGGAGGCTACCGTCTGCTTTATCTACGGACGTACTATCGTGCTGTCTTGGGGAGCTTTGGCGTTATGACCAGAGCCACCGTTCCTCCCTCCGTGTCAGTAGGCTGTGCCCAGCAGCCGACCTGGCAAGCACTACCGTCCCGATTTATGTGTGTCAATGTCTGTCTTAAGAAATGCTTCAGGATTATCTTTAACGTTTTTACTCTTACACGCGCATCACATCTGTTCTGTTTTACTTGTCTGTAAATTCTTTCCCATATTCTCTCTTATATTTACGTCTTTTTCCTCTCTCTATCAAGGCCTGACCTTAGGGTAGGCCTCTTGTCCGTATATGGAGACCTTATTATAAAATGATACCTCACTTCCAGTGAAGCTATAACCCAGACTGGACATGATCGTACTTAGGTTCAGCTCAGAAGTTATGGAGCTGAGAGTAAAGAATGCCCCACCAAGACCGTAATATTTGAACACGATCTTTGACTATATCTGACACGCGAGACAGGGGAAACAGCGCCCAGGCCATTACGGCAGTACGGTAGAGTAACACTGGATATGTTTCCTGTACTTGGGAAAACGAAGACGAACAACAGAATATCAGATTTATGGAATTCGTAATACCAATATAATTCACGAAAGAGAATTATTACTTCCATAGCTATCACGGATTCGAACCCGCAACCACATGTATGGAACCTGGGATGTTAACAACTAAGCTATGTAACCCATGATAGAGAAACGAGTATTCGAATACAAGTAATGGAATACTTTCCATCTTATACACATCAGCAACTGGAGCTTCACCGGTCATTTCTCGTCGAGTTCACAGTAACCAGCAGTGAATGTCTTGTACCTCAACACGACCAAATGCGGAGGTACAGCAATACAAAATTGTGTCTAGAACAACTAGCACATTCATGACACTACAGACATTGTAGACAAGACATGAGAGAATCCAGAGCCTTTCCATGTGTTCCTCCGGAATGAACCACGAGTTAAAGTAGCTGGTTAATGTGTGTGTGTGTGTGTGTGTGTGTGTGTGTGTGTGTGTGTGTTCCATATTATCATTGACCCGAAATACAAGGATCTTTTCTCTATATCCTATATCGAGGCATCAGTAAGTAGTTATAAATAAAACACCGGTTCATACTTGGAGACAACCGCTGTGAGGATCTCATCAACGTGAACGCCCGCTAAATTCATTGGATTAAAAGTTCAAAGATAGAATGACATTAGGTCTCGCTCACTGAACATCTCAGAGGTGAGTGAGTTCCTGTAAGTCATCCTGTCATATATAAGCTGCTGCCTTAGCCTTGAACCCTCCGTTCCCCGAGATGACTAGTAGAGTTGTTGATAAAGTCGAGGATCATGGCTGTGGTGTTTTCTGTGGGCTTCCACTTATAGCTGATAAACTTTGGACAACTTTCTCCTCTTTGTCACTAGCCAGCCTTCATCACCGTATACATACATATCATGACAGATATTCTCCTACTGTTGTATATATATATATATATATATATATATATATATATATATATATATATATATATATATATATATATATATATATACACACACACACACAAGGGGATTGCGTCGCGAGGAAGGTAATGAATGTGTCTTTTTCGGGCATGAAAAAAAAAAAAAACCTATAATATATTTAAGTTACCGCTTGACTTCTTATATGATGTCCCCCTGACCCCCTCCTCTCTCTCTCTCTCTCTCTCTCTCTCTCTCTCTCTCTCTCTCTCTCTCTCTCTCTCTCTCTCTCTCTCTCTCTCTCTCTCTCTCCATCACAAAAGCTTGGACTGGGGTAAATTTCCAGCAGGATGTGGCCTCCCTGGTGATGTGAATCGAACAAGAGGCCGGTGCTCAGAGCGGCGTAAGCTGCGTGAGTGATGCTGAGCTGTGAGGGTCAGTGATGCCTCGGGTGGCGGGTGATCAGTGGCTCCGGGAGACGCAGTATCCGGAAGGCGGATGAGTTATGGAGGCACAACATCCTGTTGATGGATGGATGGATGACTCACGGAGGCAGAACATCCAGGCGACAGAACGGAAGAAGACCTGACATGTGGGTGACGGATGAGTCCACATCTAGCCGGTCTGTGTTGATGGAAGCTGTAGGACAAAGGTTACAGCTAACTAAAGAATTCAGAAATCTACGTAAACGCCCTTGGGTACCAGTCTTCCTTATTCCAGTTTGAAAGATCAATGTTTTCTTTTTATATCTTTTACGGAGGAACGACAGTACGCAACCATATCTCACTACAAGACAGCAAAATGTAAGAGATGATTCCGTGTGGTGTTTGGAAGATGAAAGCACGAACTGATGGCCGTTTTCTGAACTGATCTCGAATGAGAAGGACGAGCGTGACGACGACCGAGCGTTTTGCCCTGGAATGGGGCAACGAGAGGCAGATGTTTGCGACTGATACAGCTGAGGAGACTACGTAGAGCCGATCTGACGTGAAGATGACCAGGACAACGCAGGCGAGGATGCTGTGAACGCTCTCATATTTGGAGACACGGTTAATGACACTGCATAAAGAAGAACAAAAGTCACGTGAGTTCTGTGAAGTGATGGGGAAACGTATGATAAATCATTTATTGTTATGATAGAGTTGTAAATTAAAGGACTCAGGTTAGAGGTGGTTCGAGAAGAGATACAGTAGTACTGTGGAAGGTACAACGAGGAGAGAGAGAGAGAGAGGGAGAGGGAGATATATATACCACAAGAGGAGATGGCTGGATGAAGTAAGAGGACTGGTAACGCCTCGAATTATTGGAGTTGATGATGCTAGATGACGGGGGCGAGAGATCGGCTGATGACGTGAAAGAATTACCGAGCAACTGACGTACTTCAGTTGATGATGCTGGAGGTCATGCCTAGGGATCAGATGCAGTGGAAGCATTGTATCTATGAAGGCGGTGTGGATTGTAGTGTTAGCCTCACTTTAATAAACTGATCGTGTGAAGTAAAAAGTGAGAGGCATTTTGTAAGTGAGGGAGGCATTGTTTTGCTAGAGAACGTGAAAATGTACTAATAAGTAAAGTCCGCCTTATCGTTTTGCTGGTACTTAATCCTTTGAAAAAATTTGATGAAGTAGTCCTCGTAGTGAATGGATATAGTAGAGGCAGTTAAGACAGCACCTTCTCTTTATTTTCCTGGAGATGTAGAAGTTTTGGTGTAGGGGATTATAATCATAGAATCAAGGACTGACAACACCCAGATGTGCACAGACAACAGAGAGCAAAACTGAAGCGACAGACTTTCAGAAATTTTCAAGGGAAGGTTCCTGTACCTTCATGTCACTAGGCACAGTCAGGTGGACTTGCCTCATTTTCCACGTGGAATAACCAGGAGATAGAAAACATCAGGTGTGACGCCTCGCTCGGGAAATATGATCATGCAGTGGCTGAACCCGAGTGTTTGGTTCGTGGAGAAATGGCAGTGGAATCAGAAACAAACCCAAATACTAGTAGGAGGAGATGCAAGAATGTGAAATATAAAGAGTTCAACACCTTGTTCAGGAGCGTAAACTGGAAAGCGGGATTCAATACCACAGGTTCTGTGAAGTCTTTAATGATGGAGTCAATATGTACGTCTTCATGGTGGGATGTGGAAAGATGGCATCAGAGGAGAAACAAATGGTTCAACAAATGACAGAAGAGATATGTGGACGGCAGTGTAATCAAGCAGTGGCTGATGAGTAAACAATCTTGCCAACGACATGATGCATAACAAGTTTGGACTCCCTACATAAGGATACAAAATAGATTTGCTAGAGAAGATTCAGTGGAGAACCACAGAAATATTACCTGAAGCAGAGGAGCTGGGCTACAGGATAAGGTTGCCAGTCAATGGCCAAACTAGGAAGGAAAGAAGACAGAAAGACGTGATGACAAACCTAAAGTTACCGAATGTATTAGAGTAATCGTTATTGATCACTTCCCTGATATTATGACACAGCAAGTAACTATAAAGCAAGGGACGAGTTGCCGAAGATGTACTTCACTGTTGATTTAGTAGTGGATGAGTGGAATATACAACAGCAAGGGAGAGGGAATGAATAGACGACCAGAAAGTTCAACAACTGTATTATAAGGAAGAAAGGTTAATCGAATGACCTCAATGAATTTAAGACTCCTTCCTTTGATGACAAATAACTAATCACATATGATCTCAACGCAGCCACACACACACACACACACACACACACACACACACACACACACAAATTCAAGAACAGTTGAGGAGATGAGAGGCGACGAGTGTAAGATTCCCATTCTCGTACAGGACAAATAGATGAGTACACACATATTGGAGGGTCAGTCGATGGAACAGGCCCTTGAACCACTCGACAGGGATGTGAATACCCGGAGAGGCATCATCGATAAACCACTGAAGATAAGGTTTATAAACAAGTGTTCGATCACGGTATAAGAAGCGCCGTGGCATTGACAGTCATGTGTGCTGGAAGAGGGTTTTGCGACGATAACATCGGAGGTTCGGGGATCTGTAAAGGGATTCAGATGAAAGTAAGATCATGGTTACGGCACATTGCCGCACGACGATCCCTTTGATGTGTAGACGGTAAACAGAAGCCTTTGACAAATCTCCAGGCCAAGTAGCGCACTTCGAAAGCAGTGCGTCCAGAGCCTCTGGAAGGCCCTAGATCCGGGACGTGTTGCTAATGAAGCTTTCCCCAGAGCAATAGCCTGGAAAGGGTCAATGCTCCGTTTTCCAGGCTAACCCATAATGTCATGGTTCCTGCTTGTGTCATCTTCAACTTAATAATTTGTCTTCAAATTTGTTCACCCAGCGGCTGATTGCTTCTCGTGAGATACCTACACAGCTGAAAAGCATTTTCCCCGTCATTGTCTGCTCCATTGGCACTGTTTTCCGTGGAAGTAGCTCCGAAGTGGATGCATTCCTGTTGCCCGAGGATGATAACACGTTGCAGCATAAATGGTCAAGATAAACTATGTGCATTTCACGGAAATGAAGAAGAAAACAGTAAACGTCTCGGCAACCTGCCTTTAAATTCTGCGAAGTAGTTTTTGCTATTACGAAGTCAGTCACAGAACAGGGTTAACTCAACCTACAGTACAGACTTCGCAGTTCAAACTCTAGTCCACAACGTTGAAGCCAAAATTTTCGTTCATTCTCAGACATATTAGCCAAAAACCGTTGGAAACTCTGCAGATCATTACTGGAAACGACACAGACAACTGGATGCCCTCATGAAGGCCATCTCATTAACGATATATATATGTATATATATATATATATATATATATATATATATATATATATCGGGTTGAGAGACAGGTGTGAGTCTGGAGATAAACTGGAGGAAGTTAAATGTTTTAGATACCTAGGAGTGGACATGGCAGCGAATGGAATAATGGAAGAGGAAGTGAGTCATCGGGTGGGGGAGGGGGCGAAGGTTTTGGGAGCTCTGAAAAATGTGTGGAAAGAGAGATTGTTGTCTGGGAGGGCAAAAATGGTTATGTTCGAAGGTAAATTAGTCCCAACAATATCATATCGATGCGAAGCATGGGCTATAAATGAGGATGTGCGGGGGAAGGTCGGTGGATGTGTAGGAAATGAAATGTTTGAGGGTAATATCTGGTGTGACAGAGGTAATCAGTTCAATAATGAAAGGGTAAGAAAGGTGTGTGGTAATAAAAAAGAGTGTAGCTGAGAGAGTAGAAGATGGTGTCCTGAAATGGTTTGGACATATGCAGAGAATGAATGAGGAAAAGTTGACAAAGAAGATGTATGTCAGAAGTGGAGGAAACAAGGAGAACGGAGATTCCATGGAATTGGATGGACGAAATGAAAAATATTTTGACCGATCGGGACCTGAACATGCAGAAATGTTAAACCCGTGCACAGGATAGAGTGAACTGGAATTATTTGGTATACTGGGGTCGACGTGCTGACAGTAAACTGAACCAGGATATTTGTAGTGTCCGGGGTATACCATGGAAAGGTCTGTGGATAGGGAGCTGTGGTTGTGTTGCATTACACATGCAGCCTTTATTCATCTGTTTCTGGCGGTACCTCGGGAACGCAGGAAACGGCGATCAATAGATAGATATATAAATAAGTAAATGGATATATATATATATATATATATATATATATATATAACACTCTTGCTTCAGCAAGGTACCCATCTTATCTACCAGCGCCTAGGGTAGGATGGACAGCTGGGTCAACTGTGGACCGGCTGCCATGACAAGGATTCGAGCCAATGCGAGTCAAGAAGAACATCGCTCGAGTGATAATCACTAGCAGTGGCTATCAGAGAGTTTCCATCTCCGGATTCAGTTGCGGGGATATCATTACAGCAGTACGCGTCAGGGGAGATGTTCAAGCGTACATGGGTATGACACTCTCTTGTGGTAGAAATGTATGCGACCTACGATTTACTATGGAACAATATCTTTGGCATTTTAGCTTAACGTTTTTATCCTTACAAATTGGCAACCTTCCTTTCTCTTTTTTCAAATCGTGATTATCTCTCTTACTGCCTCGATGAAGGCATCATTAACACACCTGTCGCTACGTGAAGTAAACAGGGAAGTTCATTATATTCCAACACAGACACACGTGCTGGAGCGACCTTGTGTATTTCCCTCTAAGGTTGTGGAAATTCGTGGAGGAATTCCGGGGAAAGACGCCGAAATGAAGAATTTCATAAGATGCTGAATAAAAGGATTGAGATCCATGGGTGTGATGCTGACAGCCTCTGAAGTGCTGTACACACGGTGACCTGAGGGGTCATATGTGTGTGTGTATGTGTGTGTGTGGGTGTGGGTGTGTGTTGGAGCAGGTGCGAGCCAGACTCCGTGTCAAGGTCTGCCAACCAACACCCGGACGTGGCCGCTGGAGCAGAAGCGCGCCGGGACGTCGAGCAACACACAACAGGTCTTACCCAAAATACACCCAGCGTCAGACAAGACTCAGTATCGTGAACACCTCCTCCAGGAGATGGTCTGGGTCGTGCATGGGGCGACCTACGTGGGGACAGCTCCTAGTCATGTTACACAGACGAACGTTTTTAGTAACAATACATGTATTTTTTTTTCCAAGGTTGTTCAATTTTTCGTTATGATTAGATTCGCTCGGTCTATGCCTAGCGCAAGATAGGAAAGATATTCGAGAAAGATAATGATATACTACCAGGCTAGGACATCTATCCCATCATCCAGTACATATATCTTATATACTTCCATATACTATCCATATACTTCTGTATTCCACCTCTACCTTCACCGTACCAATATTTCCCAAATACTTCCATATTCTACTTAAATATTTATAGTATGATACTTATCATATACTTCTGTATTCCACTTCTACATTTGCAGTATAAATGCTTCCCGAATACTTCCATATTCCACCTCCACATTCACAGGAAAAATATTTCCCGTGAACCATCGCTACATGTACAGTATAAACACGCCCACTATACTTCCACGTTCCACCTCTACATCTGTGAGAGCCAATCCTCACAGCTCTTGCCTCTCTGGCTAGGCATCCGATCAATGTCCCGCTCGGAGGACGGGCGTCTTGAGAATTAACTGTCACAAATGAAGAGATAGAATATGGAAATAGACGGGAAGTAATTTTTCCGGCCAAAATGCAAATTACATCGTTATGTTGGCGGATATAAGACAATTTTTTCTATCGTGGATTTTTTTTTTCTACTGTTCTTGTTACGTCAGAGAGAGAAATGCGGGGGATTGATTTTTTCTTTTGAAATTGGTTGGGTAGAAGGGAGGGTAAAAGAAGTGGCATGGGGATGTATAGTTTAAGATTGGGAAGAAAACTGGTGTTAGGGTGTACGTTCTCTCATGGATGTGGGTGATTTTTCTGAGAGCTTGTTTGTGGCGCCTTATTTATCACTCGACAATTGCGATTGCGGCAAAGAGAGAGAGAAAGAATCAATTTCCAGAGGACTAGGAATGAATTGTACAGTACTACAAAGTGATATAAGCAAAGCCTTTGACGAAGCGGAGACGAACGGCCTACATCACGAACAACACAGCTGGGCTACTGCGGAACTGTGTGTGCCAAAGCACCTCCAGAAATTACCATCAACCCTGCGACCTCACCCAGATTTCCTCCATTAGGCGGGGTCGGTCCAGGGCAGCCTCCTGCTACTAACTCTATTCATAACTCACACAGCTGACATTCTCCCACCACTTGGTGCCATGAACATCCACGTCTTCAATGCAGTTGACGCCACTCGCATAGTCGTGTCGGGCAACTCATCCCCAGAACACATTCGTATACTACAATCAGAGGAAACCAGACTAAATTGATTCGAAAACTATTGGAAAATGATATATACATAAGCAAATGTACTCTAGGGGTGGCGGAGAGTAACAGCCGACGATGTAATCATAGAAAGTAACATGATAGCGCAGGAAGAGCTGCAGAATCCTGGGTCACACACTAACAGTCAAGGGTTTTGATGATAGATCATACAAACAATAGATCCGCACAAAGTAAAGCGGCTCTGACCTAGTACTTACAGAGCCTGCATCATCCGTAGACCTAAAAACCATGTTGTTATATCCATTATCATACCCGTTTTAACATGCTTACCTATACCAGTGTTCTTCGCCTTCAACTCCCGCATGCTGAAGTCACACATGACACGAAATAAGGCGCTATGATTCGTCACAAATGAGATGCACCCATACTGGACCAAACGTGGCTGGAGCAAGGTGTTACAAGTGTGCTGAATTTACAATTGTTAACCAAACTCTTCTAGGGTAGTTTTGGGCGTAGATTTGGTATCTGGTTTTTGATCAGATAAGAGTGAGGGCTTTCCCCAGATGTTGGGTCAAAGTTTAAATTTCAGGGAGCAGCTGTGTAACCTGTTACATTGTGTGACTCACGGAAAGGTTCAACATCTCAACACGCATTACTTAAGAGTTGTGTTACACAACCTGACTTGGACAGAAAGTACTTGTATAGATCATGTATTGGTTAGGATATGGACGAGGTTATGATCAGGTTTGTGACACAGAAACTGGCTTGGCATGGCCAAAATTTGTCTTTGATTCCCTGTACTCTCAGCAGCCTACAGTATCGTCTATATTTTGCGATCATAATTTCGACCAAAATAAATAAGAAACACCAGCAGGTCATGGAATTATTCACAGCACGAATTGCACTGCCTGGCAAGAAGACTCAGGCGAATCTATCCACAGGGGAGGAAGTGTTGAATTGCCAAGATCAAAGAAACGACCTTCACATGTAGTCACCAGGGGTTCAGGAAATGTACGTGTCAACCAGAAAGAGGAAACAATATTGATTGACCAAACAGATGCATCCTCCATTTCAAGGTCAGGAAGCCAGTCAGCCAGTCTGCAACTTCTGGTTTGGAAACTATGCAGATTAGTTCATGCTGCTGACCAGGTAGCAACTATGTTTATTGGATGGCTATCACTTGTGTGTACAGACCCGGCCCAAACATACAAGCTGATCATTGAATATTTCACTCACGTAGAATGGTTCTGTGAAGCTCAGAGACTGGTAGATGAAGCCAATATGCCCGCGTAAACATAATCCCTTGACGTGGGTGTTGCTGTAAAAGCTTACCATGTTTTGTGCAATGAGGAAAAAAAAAATATCAAAATATCATCGTATACCTTTGGGACTTGCACTTGCTTCAGGAAAACTATGGCCTCGCTGGGCAGTACTTAGGTGGAAGCGGGCTTGAAGTCTAGGCTCTCGAAGGAGGCCTTTTGTGCATCAGGCATCATTAATTCCGTCATGGAAGCCTGGACTGTTGTTCATGAGCATGTTGACGCCCTTGAAAGGCTTCTCATCCAAAGATCCCCCAATGGGACGAGAAGAGATAATTCCCAAAGCTTTTTTAAACAATTCTGAATTCAACTCCTGCTTTTCTGGAATCCGATAGGCTGACCGGTGATGAAGGAGCGACTGTGCTCTGGGCAAACTATGCAACTGTTCGAAACAAAAGTGCATCAGGGATATCTTGAGTAGACCCCACAACGCTGGATCGTAACGTACCTTAGACCTTGTCGAACTTTAGCATCGTTTTCATCTGGCTGTTGAAAAGAACACATCAAAGGATCGTCCGGCGCGCTGGAAGAAAACTGTAGCTCGCTGATTTGCATATGACAAACAGAATTATTCAAGATATGTCGCATAATGGCCTCAGTCCGTCGAGTATCCCAGAGACATTCTCAAGACCACCTCACCGTGAAGCTCTTAATACAACTTCCAGAACAATAGTGTCGTGTTGATGTTATTGCAGATACACATACGCAGGTAGCTCAGTGAAAGGGGGGGGGAAAGACCCCCAAACATGGAACAAGCGTCACATTCTTCATCAAGTTTGCAAGGACAAAGATCCCATGAAACTATGAGTTTTTTTTTTTTTTGCTAATGGATCCAATAAAGATCGAGTGATAGATATGGTCATGGACGTGAGCTCCACGCACGCCAGTTAGGGCGCCTGGACATGTCTTCCCGAAGGCCGGGGGGTACCACACCTACGCTGGTGATGGCTGCCTGGATGATGAATGGGATCAACATGGGTTCAGGACTATAGCAGATCATTCAGATTACCCAAACACAAAGATACAAGGTTGCAATAAGTAGGTAACGTTGTTGTTTTGTGACTGCATTTGCGCCTTTGAGATGCAACGGCAGCTTTTTGAAAGGCAACTTACAGAGAGTAATCTTTCACGCTTTCCGAAAGTCCCGCAAGACACACCTGTGTTTCTTGTCGGTAACATCACAGAAAAGAAGTGCAGCAAGATTGCCAAGTTAAGAAATGAATTCCTGGGAAGATTTGCTAAGTTTAGATAACTTGAGACTTTTTTTTTTTTCCATTTTTCAGAAGCCATTCCGTCAGTGTTAATGAGGTACCAGAACAGCTAGAGTTACTTGAGCTAAAGTGAGAGTTTATTTTAAGAAACAAGTTTTCTGAGTGTTGATGTTGACGCATTTGTAGCAATACGTGGGACCAAATTATCCCAGTTATACTAATCTATGCCTCACAGATTATGTTCCAAGTTCGGAAGTACATGTAGTTGCTGCAGCTCGGTCATTTGCTCCTTAATGTGATGCACTGATCCGTACTAAGAGGTGCCAGGTGTCAGGGAGGACCTGTAGCAGGTAATAAGCCTAAACAAGGTAACTATACACCACACCAGCGATGCGTCGAGTCAGAAAGAAAGAGTAAGTTTACGTCCTCTCCTTCTCCTTTCACATTTCTTTTCTTCACTTTGCCTTGCCTGGCTGTGACGTAGATTACCAGGGTCATTGAACGTACATTAGGGGTAAGCGGATGTCACACTCTCATGGCAGGAGTTTAGATGCTTGAAGAAAGATATAGAATTTGTAGAACTAGGAGAACAATTGGCGAAACAGAGGAAAAGTGTGGAAGTTGGGAAACACAGCTAAAGGCAGATGACAAACGGTTGGAGATTCAAGGTCCTCGCGGCGAGCAACAGGTGTGTTGGTGGTGTTGGAATAAGCACAGACACCACCCCTGAACCGGAATTGAGGGTAGAGATTGTATATGAGATATGGGCTTGTGAGAACATCATCAGACAATTGGGTCTCGGAGAGAAGTAAGCCATCAGGTGAGGTACGAGACAGGCGGTGTTCAGCTGAGGAGAGATTACTAAACACACCACGAATCTGTCAGTATCTACCTAGCTATCTTTCCCTTTATTCATTCTCTCTCTCTCTCTCTCTCTCTCTCTCTCTCTCTCTATATATATATATATATATATATATATATATATATATATATATATATATATATATATATATATATTTTTTTTTTTTTTTTTTTTTTTTTTTTCAAACTATTCGCCATTTCCCGCATTAGCGAGGTAGCGTTAAGAACAGAGGACTGGGCCTTTGAGGGAATACCCTCACCTGGCCCAATTCTCTGTTCCTTCTTTTGGAAAATTAAAAAAAAAAACGAGAGGGGAGGATTTCCAGCCCCCCGCTCCCTCCCCTTTTAGTCGCCTTCTACGACACGCAGGGAATACGTGGGAAGTACTCTTAATCCCCTATCCCCAGGGATAATATATATATATATATATATATATATATATATATATATATATATATATATATATATATATATATATATATATTTCTGAGTCCACGGGGAAAATGAAACACAAGTTCCCAAGTGCACTTTCGTGTAATAATCACATTATCAGGGGAGACACAAGAGAGAAATATAAGTCAGTTGATGTACAACGAAGAGACGTAGCTAGGGCGCCATTTGGTAAACATGTGATCGGACAATCACATGTTTATCAAATGGCGTCCTAACTACGTCTCTTCGTTGTACATCAACTGACTGTTATATTTCTCTCTTGTATCTCCCCTGATGATGTGATTATTACACGAAAGTGCACTTGGGAACTTATCGTGTTTCATATTCCCCGTGAACTCAGGAATATACTTGATCACGCGCAAAATTGTGATCCTTTCCAATATATATATATATATGTATATATATATATATATATATATATATATATATATATATATATATATATATATATGTGTGTGTGTGTGTGTGTGTGTGTGTGTGTGTGTACTCAGCACAGATATTACAGCTCTGAAAGACGTCTGGGTTTCCCTGTATCATGATTTGTAGATTTAATGACTGCCCTTCAGTGAGATAATATGGCTTTCATTACCATTCTTGTTGTACAAATATATTAATACAAGCTACTTACAATGGTCGTATGGAGGGTGAAGCCTCGCACTTCACCGCTCGTCTTTACAACCTGCTTTGCTCACTGGGTCTCGCACAGTGGCAGCTGTGGTGGCGCCAGTATAGAAAGTGGGTTAATAATCTTATCCTACGAATAGTGAGTTATCAATATGCGGTTTTAGTGTTAAGTAGTTTTAATATCCCTGTCCTATAATAAGCAGAGCTGTCGCAATAGTTGACTTAGCTCTGTTTTCTTTATTGAACATTTCATATATACGAGTCAGAGCTATTAGTTTCCACGAAATTATTGGAAATGTGTTGGGTGGACCATTGACAAATGCAGTCTTCCTGAAATGGTCAACTATGGACAAACTATGATCGTTTTTTCAAGTATTCGGGATCCTCGTAGATACCACCGTTGCTGTCTGAGAGACTGATGACACGGAAGATCCTCATTTCGAAGCTTCAATCACATCTTTCCCTTTCGATCTGAAATTGTCTTCACGAGTCTCTCTCTCTCTCTCTCTCTCTCTCTCTCTCTCTCTCTCTCTCTCTCTCTCTCTCTCTCTCTCTCTCTCAAGTGTTTGGCGTTAAAATGATAACAGTATAATCGCAACAGCATAAATGATAAGAAAGAATGGTCGTAAATAATATATGATTTACACATTCATATTTGTATGAAGGTTCATCAAAAACAGTGTAACGAGGATATTGATCAAATTAAACCGAAATATTAAGTAATGTTTGTTCTCTCAATCATGTTATCATTACTTGTTTAACGGAACTCGGCGGCGCGTGCGCAGTTTGCTCCTCTGGCTGCCACACCCGCCTCGCCAGGCGTACGATCAATATACCTTCTGGTATTACGCACTTAACTTTCCATTAGCAACGTACTGATGCTTCTAGTAGTTATTAGAACCTTCTCTTAATGTATCTTTCCTGGATGATACGATAATATCCTTAAGAACCTCCTTCGAAGGATTCCGCAGTGCTCGGAATATTACAAATTATCCTCGCCATCCATTGAAAAGACTTGACATCCATTGCTGTTGTATTTTCTCGGCGGTATTTCCGTCATAATTCTCGCATTTCAGCTTTTCCTTATCGATGTTGTTGTTTACATTGCTCTAGTCTCACATGTTTGTGTCACACTGGAGACGCTGCGTCTCCAGGAAGGACAGATAGCCTAGCTCGTCTTCACGACTAGAACAGTAATCGTACACTCGCACACACTGACATAGTCACTTCACTCCGGAAGGGGCCGTTTATTTTCGAGGTGTTCATGCTAATCTTCGTTGATTATGCCTGCGTGGTAGAGCTTTGGGGTTATGATTGATTTAGTTACTCGTACATCACTGTGCCTTAAAGGTAATTTGGCATGATCTTATGCAGTAGCATTTGTCAGTGCGCATCGGATGTTATGAGATGATGGCAAAATAGGTATTTGATGAGTGCGCGAGCGGATTCATTAGACCGCGAAAGAAGGATTCATGGGAAAGTTTAACAAGAGATTTATTTTGGCCCACGAGGGAGAGAGATGGATAGAGATGGGATGAAGTGATTGTAAGAGTTCCGACGCAACAGATATCTCAAAGGAGACTCGCTGGGTTTTGACGGAGGAATCCGCTGGGTTGAGAGGGATGAGGAATGATTAGACTAGTAACGAGGTGATTTGTCAATTTATGAGGAAAGACTGTGTACAAGAAGGGATGTGTATTGTGGCCACAAAAGGGATCCATACATTCACCACGAGGTACTCTGCAGCGCCTGGACTATCTAACCTTGTGGGTACTATACGTGACGAGACGAGGCGGATCGAACGAAGGAAGATGAGGCTGAACAGATATGTACGGGGAAATGAATTGTTGAGTTTCTGCGAAAGAGCGAGTTGAGTTATTGTTTGAAGGGAAAAAATATTGTTTCTTCAAAGGAAAAAGAGGACAGGAGACAAGACAGAGCCTTGTGAAACATTATCTTTGTTAGGGAAAGGAGAGGTTGAAGCTTTACAACCGTAGGATTGTATTTCTAAATATGTAGGGAAAAGGGAATCGAAGAAAGAGAATTAAAGACTGAAAACACAAGTCAAAGCATTTGGTAAGAATTATCAGAACGGTCATCCTTCCTCGAGATGGACTGTAGCAATAAATGTTTCCAAACCGAGAGATTTTTTTCCAACAAAAAACGACGCATCGAACAAGCATAGGAACAGATTTTGAGACACTACTGTAAGGCATGATAGAAGAAGAAAATGACATTTAAGTTTATATACGCCTTGCTCATGTCCAGTCACAGAAGTGGTTTTTGGATTTTACGAAGAGGTTTTAGGGAGAGGCCTGGGTACGGTAAGGAGCGTGTTAGAGGGTAAGATTGAAGTCATCAGAGATGATGAAGTTGTTGGGGAAAAAAGAAGTTTCTTCATCAGTTGCGATAGTACAGTCGGTACAGCAAAGGCCAGGTAGACCACGGCGACAGAAGGCGGGCATACTTTTGGCCAGAGACGACGTGTTAGTAGAGGAAGAACAGCTCTCCGCTAACATATAGCAAACCAGCAATGATTTCGTTCGGAGACGATGGCTGAAAGAGAGAGAGAGAGAGAGAGAGAGAGAGAGAGAGAGAGAGAGAGAGAGAGAGAGAGAGAGAGAGAGAGAGAGAGTTGACAGAGGGAGACTTTTTCTCCAGTTTACGGTTGGAAGAAGAAAGTCTTACAGTAAGACCAGGCTTATAGCTCTCTTCCCAGCAATAATGATCCTGTTATACGCCCAACGGAGACTGAAGCATCGCCGAGAGAGAGAGAGAGAGAGAGAGAGAGAGAGAGAGAGAGAGAGAGAGAGAGAGAGAGAGAGAGTAATCTTCTTATCGGAAGTTATTCCAGTTCGCATGTTAAAGTGCCATAGGTGGAGTAAAGACGAAGTAGACGAAGGAGAGGAGGAAGAGCAAAGAGACCTTGATAAGAAAAAAAAAAATTATCAAATGAACTACTTAGACATGAACTTGTTTAGAAATACCCTGAAGGACTGAAGGTGAAAAACAGGTTCACAGTTCGAATGACTGGTTGCGGCGGTCTCTGGTATCAGTCTTGAACTTTAAGAATGGAGAGTGTGTGGGCTTCAACCCCCCCCCCCCCCCCTCTCTCTCTCTCTCTAGTTCAACTATGTGTGTGTGTGTGGGAGGCAGAAAGCCTTCCCGTGTGGTGTAAGTTGACGCCTCTCAGGTAGAGATTTGAGCTGGGGGATAAGAGTAGGTCACCCCTTCAAAGCAGCAATTTCAAGAGGCTGAAGAACGTTATAGAGTTTAAGGAATTAGTAGCGCAGTTGGTTAGAGGAAATGAGTTGCAATAAAGACACGAATCTCGAGATATCAGAGTCTAAACGTGCAAGATAATTGAGATGTGCCACAGGAGTTTTGTTGTTGGAGTGAGCGCTTGTTACTCGACTGAAACGGAAGTGTAGGTGTAGGTTATGAGGTTCTGTCCTATCACCTTTTATTCATGTACATGACCTTTCTATCCTTAACTTCCGGCTCTGTTCTCCTTTATAGCCACGGTTTCTCTATACTTTCTTCACCCTACTTCCATTTTCTTCCTTAGTCTGGTACTCATTCTTGTTCCGACACAGAACTATTTCCTCTCTTACTTCTGACCTGTGAAATATCTTCAAATGATGATGCAGGAATCTGTTGAAGGTCAACAGTCCAAGAACGCAACTTTTATCTATATTTCTAAATCTCTCATCCTTTCTTAAATCATTCAAGTAGAAACTTCAAACTTGAAAGTACCGGCATTCGTCCGGTAGCCTCGCCCGGGGGCACGTACATGTGATGATGACACGTTATGTTGATTCTGTTTGTGGTTACCTCGTGAGGTGACGCTGATGGCGAGTAACATCTTGTGAGGTAGGGCCTCCCACACCACGATTGCGACAGAGTCAGAGTTAAGAGCATGATGGTTTATGAGGTACTTAATGCTACCTCATTTGAAGGAGATGGGAGAGCCAGAGATGGCTGGCGTACCTTTTCGCTCGTGATACGTAAACTTTTGACCCCTGAATACTAATATATTTTTCCAGTTGACGTATTTCATTCGGTTAACATCCACCCTTGACAAGAACTAATGAAGTTCTCAGATTAAAACAAGATATGAAGTGTTCTGATGATATCCATCTTCATGTAGGGTTTCCAACACCCGACAGTATTATTACTCCAGGGACTGTAGCCGTGACGATGTGTGGCAAAAATACCCTCGAGGGACCATCGATCTACAGAGCTTCGTGTAAGCAATCACGGATCACCGCGAATTTACAGGTGCTGGTTAACGCTTCAGGAAAGGGTGTTGTGGGTCACATCATCTTATAGGACTCGATCTCTTAGACTACTGCTCAGTCTTATAATGGAATGAACTTCCTCCATATAAGCGACTAGAGCGCATTTGGTCAAATACAGTGTCTCGTCAGCTAGACGCAGGACGGGGTTGAAAATGATTAGATAATGGCATCACTTGTGGTAGACCTTCAGTAGAAATGATTTGGTCTAAGCGAGGCTTCGCCCTGCCTCGTTCTGAGATTCCTCCAGGATCAAACAATGGCTGTTTATAATTCATTTTAGAATTTGGATCAACTTTATAGAATGAGTAGTTTATCATACGTTGACAGCCAGTTCTGAGGGTAGTACAGATACTGTACGAATGATTTATATTCAAAATTCGGTAACAATGAGATTAACCTAATTTCTTTACCTGACGTGAAATTGTGTGTAATCATCCCATTCTGCTTCAGTGACCTATATTCCAACACGCATAAGGCCAGGCCGTAACAACACTATAATATAACGTAACGTAACGTAACACAACGTAGCGTAACATACTCAGCGTTTACAACCTTTCTGAGCGCTGTTTCCTTACTCCTGTGAACTCTCGTACGCATAAACTTTGTTCGCTTCTTGAAGAATACTGTCAGTGATCCTTGGCCTACTGACACTCCATGGCCTACTGGTCCTCCATGGTCTCCTGACAGTGCTTTCTTCCGTTTGAAAAGTGTTTTCTTACCTATGATCACTACTGTCTAACCAATGAACTTTGTCTAACCGACCGTTAGACCTATCAGACCCATTAAAAACGTTGTCCGACAACTAACGTTGCCTTCTGACGCATCAAAAATGTTAGACACACCGAAGAAGTTCGTTAATGCTTCCCGACTGCCTGTAGTGAGAAAATGATTGGAGGGTCGCTAATGTAACACTTAAGAAATAAGGGAAATAAGAAAAGTAAAGATAGAACAAAATGTGTCTCTCGTTATAAACTCATTAATCTTATTTCAAATCTAAGTAAAATGTTATAGATGATAATCAGGGAAAAAATGGTAAATAATAATCCCATGATGTAGTACAATGCATAAAGTTGTTTGGTAAGTAGAAAGTGAATCACGGAGAATAGAAAATGGTGAGGTAGAAAACGGAGATAATCCGATTAGATTGCGCAGCCAGCGGTCTAGAACAAGACTTGGATTATGGGTCCACATTCTTGTCATTGTCAGTATCGGTCACCTGGAGACGCAGCCCACGAGTTATATCTCAAAATGTGTCGACAATACGAATCAACAACTAAGGTTAAGTGAAGGAAGATGATAAGCTTAATGAAAGAGATTGAAACAAATTGTTGTGTCTGGTTACAGGAGTGGCAAACGGATACAAGTGCAGACAAATGTGGAGTAATGCACTTTTGGGATTATGAGGATATTAATTACTTGTAATTATGAGGATATTGATTACTTGTAATTATGAGGATATCAATTATTTGTTAGTAGGAGGATACTGATTACTTGTAATTAGGATATTAATTACTTGTAATTATGAGGATACAATTACTTGTAAGTAGGATATCAATTACTTGTAATTAGGATATTTATTACTTGTAATTAGTAAACTTATGTAGTCCATTTTAAGACTGTTCAAGAATGACATTATGAGCATATTTCAGCTTCTTTTTACAGAGCAGCGAGTAAGTTTTCCTCTTGCTTAGAATAGCCAAGGGCTGTAATTAGACTGGACAGCGTCTTCCACGCGTCCTCGCCTATAATTCTTTTGTCACAGTCTCTCTGTACAGTGTTTCTTCAGAGATAAAGTCAAAGTGTTCTTATACGATGTTCCTTCAGAGCTAATGTCAGAGTCTCTTTATACGGTGTTCCCTCACAGATATTGTCAAAGTCTCTCGATATGATGTTCCCCCAGGTCTATTTTCCTGTCGGCAGGTACGAAGAGAGGAATATATGGCTGAAGGGGAGGGGGGGGGAGGTGGAGCTTGTGCTTTACTTTCGTGTTTTTTTATATAAATTGAAAATTTAGGATACGATTATCGGTCTTCAGTTGTTGTAGACCTTGTCGTAGACCTTGAGGTCTTCTTGTTGACAGGCCCAGTGATCTTCCCTACACGTCAGTGGCCATTAAGCCCAATGATCCAGCCTGGCTGATTGGCTGGCTGTTCGGCCTTCAGGCCAATCAACTTCCAGGGCTTTTTAAGGTCGTCTCCGTCAAGGTTCACTCAACGACCGAATGATCATTAGGACCGCGAGTACTTTCTATATGTGGCCAATGACGGGGGTCCTCGTTTACCTGGCTTTCCAGTATGGCCCATGTGGTGTGAACAGTGACCGACCTACTGGAAACGTTATCCGACCGACTGGAAACGTTATCCGACCGACTGGTAACGTTATCTGACCGACTGGTAACGTCGTGTGACTTATTAGAAACGTTGTGTAACCTACTGGTAACGTTGTCTGACCTACAGTCACTGCTATAACACTAACTGGAAACTCTGTCTGACGTACTGTTCATGGTAACTGACCAGATGGAATTGTTGACTGGCGCAACAGATAAGACTTCTATCCCGCTGAAATGGTCATTTATGCAAATAGATATACCTGGCAACAGTACCCCGTAAATACTGGTGAAAACGTTAAGGCAAAGGAAATGTCTGGTCTTCTGAGAATGTTGAATCGCGGACTTCCAGAAAGAAATGTCTCATGCATGAGTTTTCTTCTAGATACCGAACGTTCTAGTCTGGTATGGCAAGACTCAAATTTGAATCCTATTTAGGTAATTACCCAAACGCTTCAGCACGAGAGAACGGCGAGACATTTTGACTTGGCCCTTAAGGGGAAAGTCAAATATGAGGTCATCATAAACAGTTGTATGGAAGTGGTCAAGGCTCGTCCCTTTGTGCTTCAAGGTCCTACTGTCGTGTTCAGGGGTCGTACCTTCGTGTTCAAGGGCCGTTAGGTCGAGCTCAAGGCTTGTACCTTCGTATTCAAGGGCCGTTAGGTCGTACTCAAGGCTCGTACCTTCGTGCTGGAAGGTAATACCATGGTGCTCAAGGTTCGTACCTTCTAGCTTAAGGGTCGTACCGCCGTGTGCAAGACTCGTACCACCGTGATTAAGGGCCATGTCGTTGTGCTCAGGGGTTTATGATTCGCCTCATAAAGTCCTTGTCTTAACGATGAGCAGTAATACAGCAAAGTGTAATATTTCAAAAAGGAAATACGTTCATATCTTCGTGACGAAAATACTCGACATGCATTTACGTGAAGAAAGAACAGTTAAAAAGTCAATCTAACACAGCTGAGAGAGCTGCTTCTTAAGCGTGTTGCAACTAGAATTAATTGCCGGCAAATCTTGATTAGAAATTACTGCTTCTTGATATTTTACGACTAAGATGATCTAGTTAGCTTACTCGAATTGATAAAGATGCGAGGATATGACAGATGAAGAAACTACCTGTTTGGATATAATGGCTTACATGACGGTGAAGTATATGAATAACGCAACAGCTTGAAGCCAATCGATCAACCCAGCTCACCAGATCTGAGGAGACGGGTGAGAGGGGATCCTATTCCTGCTGACGGTGGGGATGAAAGAGAGGGACATACTGACGTGCTGAGTGGACGAGGTGTCAGCACGGGAGGTGATCATACATGTCATGGGGATGGAGAGAGGGAGGGAGGGAGGGAAGATCGAAGATGGAAGGAGAGATAGATGTATAAGTAGACAGACAGATAAATAAATACAGAGAGAGAGAGAGAGAGAGAGAGAGAGAGAGAGAGAGAGAGAGAGAGAGAGAGAGAGAGGAGAGAGAGAGAGAGAGAGAGAGAGAGAGAGAGAGAGTTTCCTTACAAGTACTTCTTTACTTTTGCCACAAGTGAAAGACTTCTACCACCCTTTAACGGAAAGGAGTACATCCTAGTAAAGGAACCTATAGCTGCAGAAGAAGTCCATCATCTCTCAGCTCCTGCATGGAGTGCAGGCTTAAAGGTGATGGAACCCCATAAAAGCAGTACTAGTTTTGTTTTATATATATATATATATATATATATATATATATATATGTGTGTGTGTGTGTGTGTGTGTGTGTGTGTGTGTGTGTGTGTGTGTTGTGTGTGTGTGTGTTACCGGACTCCACTTGCTCGAGGTTACACCATGACTGAAAAGCCACCTTTCGCGAGGCTGCATCACTGGGAGAACGGTCTCGTCAAAGAACTTGTCACTCCGGATCAAGTGAAAAATATTCACCATGAGGTAAAGAACAAGTGTAAGAGTGAGGAGGAGATGGAAAGAGTTGATAAGTTTCGATGATGAAGACTGAAGATCGTTAGAGGAAAGAAGAGGAAAGAGAATAGGCGAGAGGAGAACCTAGAGAGATGTCAGTGTCATTAGAGTGAGAGATAGAAATAGCTTCATCATATAGGACGTACTGGTCCGACTCGCATTTGAATAGAGAAGCCAAAAAAAAAAAAAGCTAAAAGGAAAATCAAAAGTTTAGAAAGCAAAGACTTTTGTCACACCCTGTCAAAATTTTTTGGAGATGTCGCGGGTTGCAGAGATCATCATTAGATCTAGCACCATGGAAGCCATGATGGTGATTTGAAAGAAGGGCGTGGGATTCTAAGCTCTTAAGAAAATGAGAATAAGAAGAGTTTCAAAGTCTGAAGACATTTAAAACTGACAACGATGGACAGTGAAGTGCATCAGGACATGTGTGCAGGGAGAGAGTCTGGGTTTTTCAGACAGAGGTGAAGAACACGAGCAATGATCAGACCTAATCCACAGGCACACTCCCTCACGGGTTAAGGTGGTACGTTATCCCGGCCATAGCTTTGCCTATCCACCCCCCGGGGTAGAGACTGGAAATTTATGACACTCATTCACCAAGAAATTTATAACGACACGTATTCCAACGAAAACGAGATTTCGGTAATAATTTTGTGGATGTTGCTACATAAAATAAATCATAAAGATATTGATGTATTTATAGTCCCTATGGTCGAACGCAACAGAAGCAGACACAGATTTTTCAGCTTCAGGATATTATATGAATTTTTAATCAAATTTAGATTTATATTGCTAGAAAATGGCGATTCTAAAGACATGAAGGTACAAAAACGAAATAAATGTTTCATGCATTATTTATACTTCTTGATAAGATCAATTAAATACGTCGAAAGCCTAAGGTGTGATTTCTTCCGGGAGTAAGGTGTCTAGATTTAAATCTCCGACAACCTTGGTCAAGCTGAAATGAAAAATAACATACATCCCTTTTGTTTACGGACCGAACGGCAATTTCAAACAGTCGACTGAGAGACGACAGCTTCTACCGGTCGGCAGTTAAGCTGCCGGCCGCACGATAATAATCATAACGGCTACGAACATGACCTTTTAGTCTTGACCTCATCATACATAAAGGAGCTTCTCAGTCCACAACCAGCGAATGTAAAGACTGTGGAGACGTATGAACACTTTCAACAGGTGTTTTATTCACGGTGTGACAGACAGATGCACGGACGTCCTAATGATCCTCACAGTGGCTGGATTCATCGTGTTTTCACATAACTCGGAGGAAGTAAATATACGAACTTTATAGACCATTCTAAGATAAATCATGTCAGGGGAATGACAGAGATTGTCTTGAAGTTGTGCTGAAAACGAATATAAACGAAGTTTTAACTAATAAATTCCTAGGATAATATTTTCTGTATTAACGTTACCATTTAAGGTATTTTCAAAAACCTCGTAAGCGTTCTGAGCACAGTGTAGTATGTGGTCAGCCATCTTGTGTTTTCTGTTGATAGAATGGGGTAAATTCTAGTTAGGGCCCGAGATCTCCAAAGTGTCAACATACTGTTACGTCTGGCAGCCCACGAGAGTATATTTCGCCAGCCGTTACAGGAATGTGTCAGCCTTCTAGAAGAAACGCTTGTAACAGACAGACAGCCACGTGTCGGCAAGTGAACACACATACAAACACAAGACACGTAGACAGAAGGGCAGCCACACTGACGGAAGCACGCAAGCGTTATATACATTATGCACGCACATATTCATGAACATGAACCTGGAAGCACAATATCCACATTTAGACTCTCCAGTGAGGTACATGACCGGTGCTATCCACCAGGGTGTCAGGAGGGTTAGTGATGGCTGCGTAGTTTGCCAGCACTTCAGTGACTGTCGAGTGTTACTCCTTTGGCCTAGGTAACTGTCTTATCTCTCAGCCTTACCCACAAGTAGGCTGCTGGCTCTCAGTCTACAAACAAACGGGCTCTCCATTTCATTTATAAGATATGACAACACGTAACTAACATGACTCGTTCATTCTTCGTAAATGTATTTTCCTGAGGTAAGCGCTACGCGCTGGCCTTGCCCTTTGACAAAATTTTGTTGCTAGTACTCGTAAGTACTCGCTGTCACACACACACACACACACACACACACACACACACACACACACATGGACCTATGTACACGTGGACACACAAATACATAATCCAAATAAAAACACGCAAACCCATGCCCACACAGGTATACACATGGCCACGTATACATGCAAGGTTATGGATCCATATCCATAAAGAGCCACACGCTGAAAGATGTATACATCCATATATACATGCAAGACAATATACTTCAGTTTTACCTTAGATCTGTTAAGTATCGCTTCACGTATTTGACGTTCAATCGTATTTTCGCTGTCACTCCGTACCACAGTGTAAACCGTAAACACATATGTCTGAGACAGCGGCAGGAGGCGAGGAGCGGAGCGATGCTGGCACAACCTCTCCTCACCGTGGTCAGACACCAACTGACCCGCAGACCTTGCCACTGCTTAAGGTCTGGGGCGTAAATCAGCAAGTGTGTTGAGGCAGGTAGTGTCCAACGTAGATGGTCGCATCCAGACACTAACGTTAGTGGTTACTGGAATGATAGCGAGTGGCTGGAAAGAGGATGGTGTGTGAGAATGGTTGTGGCTGAGGAGATAATGTTAGGTAAATCATGTAGGCCTCAGGAAATGAAGAGATAGAGAGGACTCCAGTGTTGGCTAATAGGAGAGAATAATGGGAGACTGAAAAGATAAGGAAAATGTTAAGGCGATATGATAGGAAAGATACTAAGGTCTGGGGAGACACTTGCAATCAAAGCTGGAAGAAAGTTAGGTAGTAAATGAGGAGACTGATTAGGGCGTGGCTGCTGGAGGGCTGGTTATGTAAACAACGGAATAAGCTGGAAGGATGAGGAGGACGTTGTTGCTGGGGGGAAATTAGGAAATGAAAGGATACTGGGAAAGTAAACAGGATGGGTAGGGAGGGATAAGGTAGATTGTTTAGAAATAATAGATCTGGAAGAATGATGTAAGTCGAATAATGAGTGGATCTGGAAGGATATTGGAGGTTGGATGGTAGAGCTATCCTCTAACTTCGTCTCCATGGTAACACCCCTGGCTTTATGAATATCTACCATACCTGAAACTAAGATTCCCTCTGCACTATTTCTGTAGACTTTGCCATAAGAAAACATGCCTCTTCTTCCCAGAACTTCATTTTGTCACCTAATTTTCCTCTTTCCTCTCTTCTTTTTGACGCCTAAACTAATCCTATTATAGTGCTGAGAAAATAAACGGGAAATAAACTTATCTTTTTCCGGGAAGCATATTTGTTATAAAGAACTGAGATTACAGGAGCGACGCTAAGACATGTCCTTTCGAGAGTGTGGTCAGGCGGAAGCTCCAAGGAGGAGGTGAAACTGCAGATGGATGGAGTGAAAAAAATTTTGAAAGGCATGCACGGGATAGAATGAATTGGAACAGTGTTGTAAATAGGGGTCGAACCAGGGCTTGTGAAGCGGCCGGGGTAAACGGTGGAGAGGTCTGTAGAGCCTGGTTGTGGTGCATCACACATGAAAACTAAAGAATGGATGTGAGGGAATACGGCCTCTGTACGTCTGTTCCTGGCGCCGCCTCGCTACGTAGAAAATAGCGAACAAATACATATATCACCCATATAAGTCTCATGTGCTGAAGATATGTGGAGGACACACTTCAAAAAACGAAATGTTTGTTCGAGATGTCACAGGGAAAAGGTAAAGTGCTAAGGGAGTGGTGGAAGACAAACATCGTACCTATCTTTAAGAAAGGAGGCGCTGAACTTGGGACCGGTTTCCCTGACGAGTGTAGTATTTAAGCCAGTGCGAAAGATAATCAGAGAGTAAATAGAGAACATCATGCTGAAGAAAAGCTAACAGAGAAACAACAGTGTTTCAGGAATGGGAGGTTAAGCATGATTAGCCTAGACTCTAGCCCCTAGAGGATATCTATGATAGAGTGAGCTTTGCTGTAGACACAAAGAGAATCAAATCTCTACGAAAGAGGAGGTTGATCCTGTCTTCAGGTTAGGATCATTGTTGAGCGTGATATATCGACCAATGGCTCTCTTCGCCTATCCTAGTCTCTCGCAAGTAGTAGAATAGTGTCTTGTAATTACCCATTGCCACTTTCCTTCCCCCTTTGCAGTTACAGAACTCCCCTGACGGATCCCTAGGCAGACAACCTAAGCAGATTAAGTTGACTTCAGCCTACAGTATTACACAGTCCGCCTGGGGTAAGTTAAACTTCTACGGCCGTAGCTGCCTATTACAAATGAGTATGCGACCATGAATAACGTCCACTTGGACCTTCTCATCTAACCTCCTCTACCGTCATTCATCGAATCTGACCGTGTTGTCTTACAAATGGACCGAAGTCATACATTTTTGAATGATAGTTTGAGAGGCTTTTCGCCTGCATCGTCACAGTTGGCTGAAGGCAGCCGGAGGGACGCTGGAAACTGAAAAGAAAATGAATCCAAAAGGATGGATGGTGGAACATGGGAAGAGAGTGTATTAGAAGGAAGGTACAGGCTAGAAAGAGAGTGAGCTTGCTTTTATGGTTGAAAATGAAGAGTTGATCTGGATGGGTAGCTGGCGCTGGGGAGTGTTTTTAGAATGATGCTGTAGGAAGGGCAGACTTGAAAGGACTGTGGAGGATGGAGAGAGAATAGTTCCTATTACATAGAATTAAGAGTCTGGAAAATTATTCAGATATCATATTCATCTGAGTGATGCTTTTCTATAAAGTTTTCAGATCTGCGAGAGGATTCACGACTCCTCTTTGGCATATGATGTTAGCGGGTGTTCTATGAACAACAGGAGCCTCCAGTTCTCAGGAGCCAGACCACAAAGGATAATTGTATCATATTTACCACAGTATCCAAGTGACCACTGCTGCCAGGAGTCGTCCTGCTTCCAGGAATGTGGTACACATATTGCTCACAGCGACACTGGCGGTGATTATACAACATACTGTACACGATGTGTCAAGTGTCGTTCTCTCCCAGCAGAAAGCAATTGCCACCTATGAGGTTAGGTAACGCTGTGCCTGCGCGCCGATGTGGTCGACTGAAAAACCAGACACTTGTTATGACGTTCGATTTTCAGAACTGATATTGCAAGACAGGATCGCATTTTGTCGAATTAATTATGATGGAAACTTGCACAAACATACGCAGGAGATAAAAGGCAGAAAAACATCAAAAGAACATGTAATTTAGAAGCATATGTAGAAGGGGCTTCAACATTCAAGAAAGTGAGAGGCGTGCGTGGGATAAAGTGAAGTAAAGTGATGTGGTAATTAGGAGGCGACGTGCTGCCGCCGGCCTGATTCAGGACATTTGAAGTGGTCAAGAGAGATCAGAAGAATAGAATGTGAGGAATTGACAGTGGATAGAGGACGCTGGATTCGAGTCCTGGCACATCAGTCCAGTCGCGTACAGCTCGTGTGCCAGCTGGGATAGAGTTTACCCTGGACGCTGTGGGAATTCACCAGTTAAACCTAATCACTCCGCACTGTTGCCGAGGCCGTCGCCGCTTGTTATCATGGCAGGTGTCGTGTGAGAACAACCGTTGCTGTTGCCGTGGGAGTCGCCGTTGCTATGGTCCACTCGTAGAACCTGAGGGTTTGAAGCACTCGTGTGTTTGACAGCCTGATGCTCCATCTCTCGTTGTACCCAAACCCACGAGACTTTTACAGCCGCTCGGGTGGGTTTCACCTGGCAAGGACTTCAGTCCATTTGCGATCCGAGGTATCAGTAGTGTCACACACAGCCTCTCGTTCCATACTGACCCCACGGAAGCGTCACATTACCTTTAACAGTTGGATCTGTTGTTCCATCCTCTCTTTCTCTGTTCATTATACGAGAGCGTGAGTCGTCCTGACTTGCTTGTGTTATACAGTTATAGAAGCAGACACAGTGACATTTAGACGCTCGTTGGAGTACATATCTCGAGGGTACTTAACAAGTTACGAGTTACGAGATGCTTATTCAGTGGCGCTGTGCACTGATGATCATTCCGTTGTCACTGTCAATACTGTGAATGTTTAGCAGAGTCTTGCATGTGACGAAGGCATAGGCAACGCTCACGATCCTTCAAGAGAATGAAGTTAATTTTCATCTGACAAAAGGCAGTACAGATACACTTGACCCTACGATCACACCATACATACTTGCAAGTGAAAGCAACAGAATATTGATCCAGGAGGCTGGAACTGTTTACCTCAGTCAACCAGTTACCGAGTAACTGTGCGATATCATAACTGGCATCGCGCTGAGAGCCTTCTACAGCAGAACCTCTGCCAGAAAATGTCATAGAAAATGACGTCCTCGATCCTAGGATACTGTGTTCGCCACGATACAGCAGTTTCCATGAGAATGTCTAGCTGTTTGCACTGCTAGTTTAGACCCTGATCCACTGCGACATACCTGCAAGCACTGCTTACACTGATGGGCGACTGTGTGGGGAGACCAAGGTCGGGGATGCTTCTGGGGTAACAGTCAAGGAGAAAGAGACCTGAAGTTCCCAGAGTTGCTGTAAGCAGATGATGCTGGTTTGTTTGTCAGTTCAGAGGAAGAGTTGGGTACAATAATGGGCCGTGTCAGTCATACATGTAGGATGCGGATGATAACACTGAATGGGAACCAGAGGGATTGGAGATCTCTGTATAGGATCAGCTCTCATGGTGCAAAGCTGTAAGTTCTGGAGGAGTTTAGATATTCAGGATCAAAATTCAGTCAGGATGGTTGCTGGATGATCGAAGTTCAGAGTCAGGCAAAATTGAAGAGGCTTTGAAAGCTCTGGTGAATGGCAAAGAAGTAAGACTAGATTGTGTATAGGTGTGCATGGGGGAATATTTGTCCCAGGTCTTATGTAGGGACGTGAGACCCAAGTTTATATATAGGTCAGGATGAGTAAAAGGTAGGAATGAGAGAGACTGATAACCTGTGGAATTAGCAGGATAGATGGAATCATTAGGGTATTAGAACACTTGATTAGGACATTTACAGAAGTATAGGAGAAGGTGAAAGGTGGAGAGGTAGAATGCAGATGAAATGAAAGTTATAGTGAGAGAATTTGTTTAGGTATGAGATATTTGTGATGAATATGTAAGAGGAATGACTAGGGATCGTGTGCAATTAAATCATCCTGTATTTCAAGGTGGTGTGAATGGAGACATTTCAGTTTCACTTGACAAGCCAACCTTGGTGTGTAAAAAGAAGAGGTCAGGGGCGCTTCTGTAAGTGTAGAAGTCTTTTCACAGTAACACACTGGGTATAGGATGGAGATGTGTGTGTGGGTGACTTCAGAGGCTTTATCCATTTGATCCTCCCAGTGGAAATCTGGGAATGATGAAGTTGATATTGAGAGAGAGAGAGAGAGAGAGAGAGAGAGAGAGAGAGAGAGAGAGAGAGAGAGAGAGAGAGAGAGAGAGAGATCTGTGAATCACATGACATAAATCACTTTGATGTCGGTTGAGATCATAATCACAGTGTTAACACACTGGAGCCCGGTGGCAGTGATACCGTAAACCTCAACAGATTCATGAACCACTTAACCCCTTGAGCATGACGGCACGACCTCTGGTTGTGATGGCCAGGCCCTTGACCAGAACTCTTGCGAGCCAGGTCAGAGGTCGTAGACACATCACACCTAAAAGTCGTAGCGTCGTTCGCGAGTCGTATTGTCGTGACGTAGAGGTTAAACCAACGAGGAGAAAAACTTGTCAACCAAGGTACGTGTGTAGCTGTTGACTGGAACGCCTCTACATCTCACCAGACACATGCTAGAGTCCGAGCCATCACAACACAAGACGGGTAGATGTAGACTCTAGAGTCTGGATCACACACGCCACAGTGCAAACGTACCTAGAAACTGGTGCCAGATGTGTCCTACTCAAATCTAGTTTACACTCTAGGATGTATGGGGCAAAGAACACTGGTTTTAGAACCCAGATGGAATTGTGGTTACGGTGTCTTTGACGCCACTGTAGATGTATCGGGTAGAATAAGACCACCTCTACATGTAGGTAAATAAGATTTGACTACTTAGTTGTTAATATCCCTGGAGCAGGATTGGTCAGGTGAAAGTTAATGAGCCGATATAATGTCCATTTGTTTCCAAGTAAACAGGAAATTATCATTATAAGCCAAATTAACTCCTTGAGTGAATATTACCACCGTGCTAGTAGAGTTGAAGGCAACAGTTGAGCACTAAACTTCATGAAGGATAAGGATAAGATACGAAGACTGTGTCCTGACAATGTTCCACACCGAGGTAGCTTAAACCCAGGGCCACACAGATGGTCCGGGGTTCGATTCTCGGGTTACCGTGGTCAATAGGTGACATCAGATGTCATGTTTACATTACATGGTTGAGTTATATGCACATTACCCCAGTGCCTTGGGAGTCGATTAAAATGCCTTCCTTCCATGTCCAGAGCGTTAGCGTCAGTGTTTCCAACTCGTAAATGATGCTTGACGCAACAGTGAGATACGAGAATCAGCAAGTGGTGACGGAGGAGATGCTGTTTAAAGCTCATCTTGGTCTTGGGGCTAGGCTACCTGTCAGCCATACGGGGGATCCGGGGTTTGAATCTCGGGGTATAGCGGTAAAAATGTGGATATCAGATACCAGGTTTACATCACATTATGTATATATGTATATATATATATATATATATATATATATATATATATATATATATATATATATATATATATATATATACATATATATATTGCCTTTGAGGTCCCCATAAGACATCTAGACGAGCCCTTTGTTTTCACCACAGAAATCCTTATAGACTTATTTCGTGAGATATGTTCTTCCTCTCTGAGCAGAAACACATCCAGTGCCACTGAAAACACATATGTTGCTCCGAGAAATAAATCCACTTTTCCCCAGCAATACACCTCCTTCTCCACCTTCACACCCCACGCCCCAGTAATACACCTGCTGACACCAACAACACACTCCTTCCCTTCAACAATACACGTCCAGCCCCAGGCAAAGCAACCTCGTTCCAGTAATACATTCCTTGTCCCTTAACCTTACAGCAGCTGCCCCTAATAGAAATCTCTTGCCCTTAGAAATACATCCTTGGTCGGACCTACGCATCCCCAACCACGGCGTCTGCTGTGAACCCTACACTAGCCAGTGGCGCTTGACCCTGTGTCATCCGGCCTGACACTGGAGGTCATCTCTCCCCAGAGAGAGGATAAAAAGCGCCTTCATCATCTCTCCCATCCCCATCTCTCCGCGTCGATGGTGTTCCAGCAACGTTACCCAGTTATGCTGAACAGCCTCCTGTCCCGCCTCCTCCCAGGCACGCAGTAATCTGTCAAGCCTCAGGGAGAGCAGATCCCCCCATGTCCGCCGCATGTTCCACCCTCAACCCCGCTGGTGGGAGGTGGGGACGTGTCGGCACCATCCATCATGTTGACTGGTTCAGCCACTGTAAATCCTGAACTAGTTGGCAGTTTAAGTGTGGCTTCGGGGATTTGGAATGATGCGAAGGATAATTGGAATACCTTGCAGAATAAGGGAAGAGGGAAGTGGCGAGATAGAGAAAGGATACCTGAGCAAATAGTCGATCTAGCCCACGTCCAGTGGCTACGGAATTTCCTGGTTGGTCTTCAGTTGGTGGCGTACATGTGTACAACGTCTACACGGTAAATGAGGGAGATATTGTTACCTCACTGACTGAAGTGGTTCTGTCAAGATGCTGATTGTAACTCAGTCTAACCTTATCCATTCCTTGGCATTTGTAAGATCAATACTGAGAAACATCTTGACACTTCTCTCGCATGAATTTTTACCTGATAATGTTTGTTTTACACAACGGTAAGTAGGAAACCCTGATTCATAGCTGTGAAAATCTTCAATCTTGGCTGTTCTTACAGGGATAACACCCTTGTGCTGCAGCAGTATTGGTTTTCCACATTTACGTCTGTTAACATCCATGAAGTAATTAACAGGGCGTGTTATGGTGGAACTGACAGATCTGGAGAGGCAGACAGTGTGGGGATAAAGCTGTAACGATTTGTACTGTGAGGCAGACAGACACAGCACAGAGTGTAATCACTCATCATATCCTCCTCTGGTCACTTGTGTCTGCCTGTCCCACATCTGGAGCGACAGTGACTGTTTACAGGAGTTTGGTGATGTACCAGCTCAAGTGTACGGCCGTGCTAGCTTACAAGAAAGCGCTCGCCTATTTGAGGTTAAAGATATATATATATATATATATATATATATATATATATATATATATATATATATATATATATATATATATATATATATATATATATGTTAGCTGAGACGGAATGGGCAGGTAAGGCCCTAATCATTGTGTTGACTTTTCGTAGAGAAACGATTCTCATACTTTGCTGAAAACATTTACGCACGCTGATGAAACTGAGTAACCTACTGAGAAAATCACTTCCCTTCTGAGTTTGATTACATCTCAGAGGAAGTGCGACGCAGGTGTTACGTCTGTCACATTTCATTGATGAGTATCATACTGAACCAGACAATAGTTACAACACCTTCATTAGTGGGTACGACCTCTCTGGCCGTACTCAGCGATGACAACATGACCTACTCCATACACACGTGTGTTTGATGCTGAAGCATCACACTCTGACTTGGTTGACCTGAGGAGAGGTTCGCTCACTCGGCTCGAGCCTGTACGGAACTTTGTTGGATTGAAACTCCTGATGCTGTTCCCACCCCGTAAGATGCATTATCCTGAAAAAACCTACAGAGGTTCTTTGCTTCCTTCACGGACTTACATACGCTGGCGACCATCCATACCACAGGAAATAAACGTCAAGCCAGGGAAATGAGGACTTTTGGGAACGTTTTTAAGAGATGATGAGCGGCCCAAGGAGCAGTGGCTGTCCTAGCTTAAACGCAGTGGGATAACACAGTAACATCAAGCTGTCTGAGAGATTACGAAAGAAAAGATAACATCAGTTAAAGTCTAAAGAGGTTAACTGTTTATGTGATGAAATTCCTTATGAATTATGGGATGGTAGAGTGTCTCAGACCATAGCAAAACATGAAGTCTTCTAAGGGGAAATATTTCCCTTATATGCTATCAATACCACCTCTGGCACAAGGGGTTGAGACACCAAGTCTTTCATGCCTGTACTGCTAATTGCTCCAGCAGTAACTTCATTGTCACTTCATTAAAGCTTGAGAATACGACGAATAAGCTTGCATACAGTAGCTATAATATAATTCCTTCCGTATATTTTCAGATAACCCTAGACATACAAGGCTAAGACCCCATATTGATTTTTCATTATCCACTTCCTGTATCCCACTTCCATGGCACACTACCATCAGTTATAAAGTCCTTTCTCTTGGTTACCATCCCAAAGAGCTAAGTAAGTAACGTCCTTAGAGCGACTGCGCACAACGCACTAACCAACAACTTGATCGTTACACACTAATTGAATTTCTATTGTCTAGGATGAAACCGGAATTTGATTTTTTCGTACAATGATGGTTTTTTCCTATGAGATCGCATAGCTTTTTTGACCATAGAAACCATTTACTATTTTCAGTTTTTTATAGGTATTTTTGTCATCTCTCCATTTCTCTATGCCTTGAAACCATCCGGTGATCTCAGGCGTTCAAGCCATCTTAAAGCGATGCTTAAGAAGGGCGTATTGTCATGCCATGGTCAAGTAACTGAGTGCATCGCATGAATCAATAAGGTTACTCGTGAAATGAAACAATGTGATGTGTGACTACATGCCACTCGGCAATGCTAACAACCAAGGACATATTATTGCCTTGTTCTATACATATATATATTACTTTAATCCTTTGCTAAAGGGGTTGTACTCTTATGAATACAGGGTTCTATACCTTATGCTGATGACCTAATTAGCACCCGCTAGTGACCCGATGACGACTGTTCTAGATGTCTACGAAACCCATCGTGTTTTCCCCAGTAGATGTGTTTGTGATGATTCTGACCTCACCCTGAAGCTGCTTTCATGACCTGGAGTTATTTGGAGCAGTCACTCTTGTTATCCTGTAAATCGGTTAATCCATTTGCTGCCCCATCTCAAGTCCCACTCGCGGGGAGTTTAACCTGCGTCTCGATAATGCACTGAGTGTTGTCATCTGCGTGGAAGAGGTCGCAAAAGAAGTAAATGTTACGGATCGGCCTCGTTCTCGCGAAGTGACTGTGTTGAAGAGACTTCTACCGCATGATTGCACACAACACAGCAACAGAATTTCGTGGAGATAAACTCATTCCTCCTTCAGCTGTGAAGTGTGTGATGATTCCTTGGCAAATAACCTGTTGTTATCATACGTCTGATATCATCTACAACATATGGATTTTCTCCAGCCTTTGTATGATACAGTTATCAGCAATACAGTGTTGTAACGAATCACTTCTACGTATGCATTGTATCTTTGTGTTTAAATGTAGTTACCTCAGCTTCTATACCGCCATGTACAGGCTTCAGCGCGCTTGTCAATGAGTTATAACTGCTAAGTCACCACACAGGGCAAGTACAACGTATGATAACGCTTTTCTTTACAAAGAAAATATATCATGAGAAATATCCTCCTCAATATATTCCTGTCCCAGCCCTGCCCTCCGTGTTCCCTCTAGCAGTAAAAACTGCTGATAGACCCCTGCTTCCCCAGCAGTATAACTCTCTCTCTCTCCACAGCAGTATTCAATCCCGCTCCAGCTGTATGGGTTACCTATAGCTGTAGGGCCTGAACCCAACCCCCATGAGAGGAGGGTGCATGAGGTGCCAGTGGTGCTCATGGGTGGCCAGGGGTCGGGGAAATCTTTCCTAAAATACGTTATCAACGACACTTCTTCGTCAGCAAGATTTTCTTTTATGTTAGCTAAGACGGCATATATATATATGAACATTCCAGGCACTAACAACATGTACTTTAATTAAACAAATGAAAGAGCTTAAATGGAACGGTCAAATGTATATTCAGTAAGTTAGCTTCATCCATCTCCCGTTACGTGCCTCGTTGTATGAACGTAAGTGTACATTGCCCGTTCGACCTACATCCAGTAAAGCCGACTGCTCCCTTTGTCCCTAGGTATACCGTCTGTATGAGCTGTATCCCGGGGATCCAGACACACTGTACGCCCTAACTATATTTCCCAGTAGAGCTACATAACTCAAACCCAGTTATACTCTCTGTCCCAAGGGTACTTCCTGGTTGAGCTATAACCAAGCAACACTCTACGTCAGACATACTCCCTGGTTGAAATATACACCGCACCGCCCTGTACCTTACATCAGACATTGAAATATACACTGCACCTTACATCAGACATACACCCTGGTTGTCTGTACACTGAGCCTCACCCTCTGCTCTGATTACACTCCCTTCTCGAGGTACATGTCCCGTGCAACCACCAAGACGCTGGTGGCCCCTCTGCTGAGACAGACCCGGCTGGCGGCGTGAGAGTCGCTCGTCATTGATATTCACGAGTCAGCCCGGCCACTGCCGTATCCAATTCCCTCCACCACGGGATCTTCTCAAAAGCTAATATTCTCTTAACCGCAAGTGAATCGCATCCTGATGCACACTACCCAGCTTTGGGTTAATGCAAGGAAAATATATCTGGCGCGTCACATATTCACTTAGATGGTGAAAGGGGGCGATGAGCGAGGAATAAATTGTACGAGACAATTTTCTCCCGTGGTGTGTTTTGCTCCTGGGAAACTAGTCCGTATTCATGTGAGACACGACCAACATTGAGACGCTGGGTGGCAGGTAGCAGCGGCCTGTTGACAAGCGTGTCCCAGACTCAGGCATCACTGACTCGGCCATGCCTCGCGTACTCAGTCATATGCCCAGCTTACTCTGCCTTATCTTTTGTAAGTCAGCCACGTCTCACTGTCTGAGTAAGGCCTCACAGACTCACTCACGCTTCGATTCTTTTTTTCATCATGCACCGAGGAACTAATCATGCCTCGCTTACTCATAGTTTGATGAGTTCGTCTTCAGTCATGTTTCGCTAAAACTCAGTCGTGCCTCGCAAAGTCTGTCATGCTTCACTAACCCAGTTATGTCCAAACCAACTAAGTCATTCGTCTTTCATTCATTTATATCTCAGATTCAGTCATGGATTGATGGCTCATTTGCCGTCTCGCTGTCATCCCTCACTTTTCCAGCCATACCCAACCAGCTCATTATTTTCAATGCTTACTCACTCCACCCTCGCTCGCCCAATTATACCTCGCTACGTTGTTTAGGACTCCAAAGCTCGGTTGTGCTTCGCTCAGTGAGCGAAACAAAACTGAATCTATGATCGATGACTGAGTCAGTGAGGTTTGAGTACGTTAGAAAAAAAAAAAGTCAGGAACAAATGCTTTTAGGAAGGCATGACTGAGTTAGTGAAGCATGCTTGAGTTAGCGATGCTGAGAGTTTGCCGGGAATGATTGCGTCAAGGAAATATGACTCGAGATGGCGACACGCAGTTGAATTAGCACAGCATGACAGCGAATTATGAACGATAAAATGACTCATGATTCATTGACTTGGGTTGGTGAGGCAGAAGTGAGCCAATACGACTGCGTCACTGATGGATAACTGAGGAAGTGAAGCATGGCTGAGTGAAGTGTTGCAGTGGTAAGGCGATGTGACTGCGTTAGCGAGATATGTCTGATATGACTGAGTGATCTGAGGCGTTACACAGCGAGATGTGAAGGCGTTCAGAAGGCTTGGTCAGTCCACTAGAGAGTCACTGAGCTACTGAGGCATGACTGAGCTAGTGGATCGTGACCACCAATACGAAATATGACTGATTCATCACTGCTTTACTGAGTTAAGAAGGCGTGACTGAGACAGCACAGCGTGACTGAATGACCGTGATGCATGACTGAGTGGTGCCATATGACTGAACCAGCGAGACATGACGAGATCAGCGAAACATGACGTTGAGCAAAACTTGATCATATAAGATACCATTAAACTGTCAGCAGAGCATGAGTGAGTGAGCAAAGTGTATCTGAGTTAACGAAGCTAGACTAAGCCTCCGAAGTAACTAATTAAAACAGGCGAGGTGTAGCTGAGTGAACAAGGCAGAATGATTTAACGAGACGTGACTGTTAGCAAACATGAGTGTGCTAGCGAGGCATGACTAAGGACGTTAGGTATGGGGAAGTGAGGTGTGACTCTGTTAGCAGGACATGATTAATCCATTGAGGAATAATTAAGTTAGTGAGGTACACCTGGGCAAGTGAGGCAGGAGTATGCGAAGCGTAAGTCTACTATCGAGTCTTGGCTCATCATCCGGATATTAACGACCTGCATAATCGAAGCATGATTAAGATAATGAGATATGACGTAACACAGCTGACAAGCCATGGTGGAGTTCTCGTGGCATGGCTGAGTCAGTGAGGCAAGATGGGGACGAGAGAGAGAGAGAGAGAGAGAGAGAGAGAGAGAGAGAGAGAGAGAGAGAGAGAGAGAGAGAGAGAGAGAGAGAGACGCTTGAAGTATGAACCGTAATTTCTTGAAATAATTGCAAGTAAATATCTTTCATAACCTAGTATTTTTTTTGTGGGCTTACTCAGTCATTCCTCAGTAAGTTATACCACACCAACTCTAGAGAGGCGTCGCTGGGTAACGCCCCTCTCATTCTGTGATATGATTCATTACGTATCTTTCACACTGCTGTCGGGGCTGACTTGAACCATCGTCTGCCTCCTCAGCTCAGTCTGTACTCTACAGCCAAGTTTCCTGCTTGACACATATAGATATGCTCCAGCGTGTATATATGTGGTTTGTATTCATTGAACTGATTGTCAAACCAACTTGTTTCTGTCATTCATCTTCAAGATTATTTCATAAGTAATCATGATTGTAGTCCTAACTGCATCTAGTATAATCGCTGAAAGTATTTTTGGCAGTCATAATTGTCATCATTAACGAGGCATATTAACGTAATCGATTGCATTGTCTTCGTAATTACCCACAGTTCGCCGAGCGGCCGTGGCTACGTCAAAGATGGGCAGTTGTGACACCTGATTTTTTCCTTACACTGCGAAGCTTTGAAACACTTTAGCCCAGTGAATCCTCATCTTGTTTTTGGCTGCAACCCGAGTACTTTTCGCGTGACTTGCTCGGTGAACTGTCATTTCATTTGTAATGATTGTTGAAATGAATCATTCTTATATTGATTGAAGTCACTTAGATAAATGATTGATTACGGACTTTGATTGAGCTCCTTTCAAAACAAGAATGACTGAAAAGCCCCGTATGACAGCTTACCTTGGTGAACCGTGACTTTGACCTGTTTAAGCACATCCTTCAGAACAAAGGTCGTCGAAGATGAACTGTGTCTGCAGGTGATTTTGTGGAACTTTGTCCTTCGTCAGAGCAAGTGCGGAAAATCCTGCCTTGTGTAGGTTGTTGTAGAGGGCAGGAGCACCACCTTCAGGGCTTCACTTCCCAGAATCGGCATTTCCTTCTGTTCTGTCATCCAGAAAATACTTAACGATTCCTTTTGGTTTTTGCCACGTCTTTTGCAATGTAGTGTCTGGTCAGTCTGGATCTCGGTGAGCTGCTCCTACACCTTGCTGAAACGTGAAATTTCTTGTTACGTCAACAGTGAATGGGTTTTACATGAAGCTCTGTTTGATCACATGCTCATGAATGCAGTGATCAAATTCCGTGATTCCATAGACAGTTGCATGACGACGATGTTTTGGTCGTCGATGAATGAAAATGCTTCGTCCTCCAGAATAAGATATCAAATTCAAATTGATCAGATATTTATATCATAATCAATAAACTTTATAGGCATACGAAAGCGGAAAGCTACCGGTGTCACAATCAACAAACTCTAAACGGCAAAACTTTAGCGCATACACAAAATGTGAATAGACAGTCAGGTTTGATACTCCACAGATTTAATTTGTGAATTCTGTAACTGTAAAGTTGGAAATATAGTTACTCGATGTTTTAGTCTTAGAGGTAGACATAGGAAGAGTCAGAGCAGGTATAGAGACGCATTTGTTTCTGCCCTCCACCTGGACGTTGCCACCGCTGAACTACAGAGGAATGTCTGGGCAGTCAGTTTTCTGAGGCCCATAGTAACCCACTCCCAACAGCTTGGCGACCCAGGATCGGATCGCGGCCCAACGGTTGGGTTTTTCCAAATAACTACGACCTGACCTTTATAAGAGATAGATGGTACGTTTCGTTCAAATCTCTCATTAATCCTCTTCATATTTCATCTGAGGCTTAATCCCGATGCTGACTTTCGTCCTTGAATGGGTAGCCTAATGTTCTCACCAGCAACCTTCACCACCACCGACCCCTCACCAACACCGACCCTCTCACCACCACCGACCCTCACCAACAGCGACCCCTCACCACCACTTGTCGACGCTTACCACCTCACCTCCCCATCGGTCGACCCCATCGATAGTGCCGACTACGCTATTTTCCCCATTGCCCGGCCGCTGTGCCTCCGCTGGCCACCCCTCACCTCCCAGCGTGTCCTTCCTCCGCCTCCAAGCGGCGCGGCGGTGCACAGATTGAGTTGCAGTAATTTGATCTTGTGGCCACGAGCACCAGCCAATTACCCCAAGACAGAGTGGGAGGCAGGAGGCGGGGGAGGAACGGTGCGTGGCGGGGAGGGACACCAATCATCCATCGCTTTACACAATGACCAGTTTTTAGCTTGCCTTGACCACCTTAATTCTGAACCAACACACACACACACACACACACACACACACACACACACACACATACATACTTATGTATATTATGCTAGGGCTGTATAGATAAGGTACCCTAAACACAATTCAGAAAACCATTCACACACTTGAAATAACGTACGGACTCTACACATCTTTGCATTCTTTGATTGTCTTCTGTCCTCCTATTTTGCCTTCCTGACCAGCCACCTCTCCTCCCATCATCACCCTAATTGAGAGAGAGAGAGAGAGAGAGAGAGAGAGAGAGAGAGAGAGAGAGAGAGAGAGAGAGAGATTTTGAGACTGAATCTGAAGTTTACATTTTCTAGAGATCCATAACCGGTGTTGTTATCCTAGCTACGTATAGTCTACAAGAATTGATATCAGCCTGAATATGAGGTTATCATTTCCTCAGACTCATTATCTGTGATTCTATTCAACAATGCGATTATAGTTCCAACTTGCACGTCCCTCGGAGTACTGCCTCTCATGTGACTGAACTTGTCAGTCAACTCGAACTTAGAGGACCCGGCCTCCCTCATCTTGGGAAGATGTGGGTGGTGTCGGATGGGCCCATAAATAAGTATTCTCTGACCCGTTCTACCGGTTCGTATTTATTGCAGTCCATGCCACCCTGACGTAAGAAGCAAGGACGTGAACTGTACAATTAATGGGATTCAAGTCAATGGAAAAAAAAAACGTTCCTTTGGAGAAAGTCATTTCTACTGCAACTTGAGAGCGATTAACATGCTGTGAAAACTCTAAACATAGTACAACCTGAGACTTCTACAATGATATCAGACTTACGCAGCAACTGGAGACGTCTTCTGCACACTGAGACTTCGGCTATACCCTGAGATTTCAGCTCCAACATACGAAGGACACACAAGAGTTGAAACAGAACCAGGTAATAGGATTCTTCCGAGGCCGCTTGTTGCAGCAGAGGAGATCTGAACACAGAGGTTTAGTGTGACAAGAGTGCAAAAGTAAACATATTATTGATGGGGAAATGCATGTAAATCTTATAACTAAAAACGCGTAAATATTGTCGATGGTGACTTTAAGGTGAGGTGCTTGTCAAGTTTGTTTTTTAAGACTTATACATATGTTGTTGCTCTCAGCCACTCGTGTTGATAAAGCGTTCCATTCGTTAACAATCCTGCTGAAGAAAAAGGAGTTTGCCTCATCAGAAGTACAATGTTTGCCCGCGAGTTTGTGTGAACTACACTTGCGGATGAAATTAGACTGGTTTGTCCTTAAACACCTGCTTAGATCAAGACTGTCAAAGCCTTAGACAGTTTCGAATACAGGGATCACATTAACTGTCGGCCTTTCCTTTTCTTAATCAAGGTCGTATAGTTGGCCCTCACAGGCTTTGTTCGCGGCTCGAGAATCATCCTGGTATCTCTACGTTGCTTTCTCTCTCATCTGTTTATCAAGTACAATGACCAAACTAGAACACGACATTCAAGGTGGTGACCAGCACCAGTGAACTGTAAAGTGTGGATATCAGCACTTGAATTCGATGTTATAACTCCGAAAGCTGAAAATTTTGTCCGCCTTTTCCACTGCATCTGCGTAGTGAATACTTGGCTTTACGTCACCGGAGTTAATGCTAGTATGCTTTTACTCAATTACGTTATGTAGCTCAACAGAATTCACGCTGTAGTTTGTATTTGGGTTTTTCCCACCGACGTGTAAAAGTATGCATTGACTGGTATTGGAATTCATTTGCTTCTTGTGAACACAGTCGATCAGTATGCTCATGTCAGCACGCAGTTGTAGATGCTCGATATCTGTTGTGGCTTCATTTCCCATCTTCGTGTCGTTTGCGAATTTTGATATCTTACATCCTAACCTATGATCGATGTCTTTGATATACGTATATCAGAAAGAGAAATGATCACAAGACTGATTCCTGCGGCACTCCACTTGTTACATCTATCCATTCTGAGGCTTGGCCGCTAAATGCCACGGTTTGTGTATGGCAAGCAACCAGTTTCTTAACCACCGTATCACAACACTCTCTCTACCATGTGACTTCGCTTCATCGAATAATCACTGATGAAGACTTCCGCTATAGCCAGAGACCTTCGCTACATCTTGAACCTTCCGAGAACCTCAGCTAAACCTTGAGGCGTATTCAATAGATTGCTATTACATTCTGAGGTAACTTTTACCACCTGAGACTTTTGATACGATCTCAGACTTCCTGCCACCTAAAGTTTCTCCTGTAAGCTGAACCGTCTGCAAGAATGCGAGACCTCATGTACACTTCATGAACGTTATTGCAACCGTGAGACCTCCATTGCAAACTACGAGTTCTCCCTAAAACCTGAGGTGTCTGCACCAACCAGAGATGATTCTTACGGTCTGAAACCTGCTTCTCATATAGTCTTAAGCCTCTCATACTGCAGCTACAACCTGACAACTGTGTAACGTCATGAGATCTGCTTTCCAAAATGAGCAGAAACCACAGCTACCAGAAGAGATCTTTTGACCCAGACCTCCTTCGTATCACCAGAATCCACCGCCCGATTGAAAAAAAAAAAAATCGTATATACTGATGCATGAGTTGTACCTCCACAGTAGACTGGAGCCTTGCTTCTCCTCCAGTCCGGTACTGTTGTGACAAGTTCCTGAGCCAGAGCCGGAGACCCAAACTACAGCCGAGACCACATCCCAAGGTTAATACTATGGTGTCCCAGGCATGTGCTTGCTCTTACCCCCCGCGTCCACAACAACGGTATCTCTCGTGGATTGTCCATTAAATCTTTCGCTCCAGGATATCGTCCAAAGGTGAATCAGTCTCTATTCTATGCGGAGTTGGACGTGCAGTTAACAGTTGTCGATTATTTCTTGGAGATATCTGATACAAGTAGATTTTTTTTTCTAAAAGCGGTAAGTTGATACAATGAAAATTTGATAATAATAAGCCAGAGGAAAATTGTAATGGAGAAATCTTCATTCATATTGATCTAGGATTTGGCTATTAAACAGTTGCTTACCATCAGAGACTGACACACATGTGTATCATTTGTTTACTTCATGATCTCATTTTCATTTAAAGGTGTCCTTAGCCACTTTCCCAGACACCATTTTCTTTGCTAACTTAACTTTCATATCTTATGATCTTGTATGCTGTTCTTATTGTGTTCAAAGTGCCGCCAGCCAGTAGTGAGATCACTGTTTATGTATCTGTTTATTTCATTTAAGGAAGTTATTCCATAATTTGCTAACTGCGACTTCGTGCCTTTGTTGTTATAACTATTTTCTTCTTCCATTGTATCTTTCTTTCTTGGTTTATCACGGCAGTAAGTAACTACATTTAGTAAATGGATTGTAGGTGATGTTAATTAGCTATATAACTTTAGTTTAAGCGACTGTGTTAAATATTTCACTGGCTTTTGCATATGTTTAGGATACTTTCCTCCAAGTAAAACACTGAAATTGACACAGGAAATCTTTGACATTTCACGACAACCTGAGACAATGATCACAACTCAGAACTTCTCCTATAGCTGATACCTCAACTTCGGCGTGACACAACTACATCTGCGATATAGTTGGACCTCCTCAACAACAGATTTCACAATGGAACCTGAAACCTCAAACTCAACATGAAACCCATACTCCTACCACAAATGAGGACCCTCCTACAACGTTCGACTTTTGCTCACAACCACAGCTTAAGTCCTGCATCTCAGCCGAGAGATTCTGTTTTTTTTTTTTTGTTACTATATCGACAATAAATCTTCAGATCGAGTATAGATCTATACGTCGACTATCATGACCTGACTGGCGTACCAGTGCTGCAAACTGGGACTTTCGCTTTTGCGTAAAATCTTTGTTTCATCCAAAGTTACGTCGCTGAACCTCATTTGTATACTTCATCGAAAAACACCTACTTCGACTACAGACCTTTGTCACGAAGGGAGGCATTCATAATTTCATACGACTTTGTACAAGACTACAGTCGATTTTGTACCAGACTACAGTTAGAGGCCTGTGCTTCAGTCGATTTTGTACAAGACTACAGCCAGAGGCCTGTACTACAGTCGACCCTCACCTAACCACAGCTTGAGTCCTGTACAGCACTGTATCGCCTGTACTTCGGCCTGAGACTTGCCACTATGTGGCAACTTGACGCCTCTATATCATGAGCTATCTTTATCCTGTATCCCTCCTTGGCGCCTGGGAAACGTACCTCAGCCTGAAACGAGATGATAAACAACGTCCTGGGATCAGATGTCTGGGCGAGGCGCGTTATTTCACATGATCAGGAATGGAGGGATTGTGTGGCTTGCGTCGGGTATGTTGACTGTGACTCCACAACTCGGTGTTAGATGCCAGCCAGGAGACAACAACGTCGTGTCGTTAACAAACACCGTTACCGCCGACTGAACTCTGCAGCAAACACCTTTACCGCCGACTGAACTCTACATGGCAGCAGCTGCCCCTTAAATGTAATAGTATTAGGAATGCCAGACTCTATCAGTTCAGAAGCTACTTTGAATATCTCTATCTGTCGTAAAGGCTTGACTGACCTAGATTCAAGTACTATGTAGTTGTTTGGCTCAAAATATCTCTCCCGGTAATGCATTCGGTAAGGTTCCTCTCCAAGCGATGCAATCAATAGCGTCATCCAGTCCACGTAGAGATATCAAAATTCAGAGTATAGAGTCTGTCCTGGGGAGCTAAGACGATTACGTGTCTGCTGCGGCAGGAGAATGGCAGACGTCATACCCACCTGATCTTTGACGAGACGATTTCAGTTTTTCTTCATTGATGTTCTGATGATGTTTTTCTTCTGGTGATCTTCAATTTATGAAGAATTCTTTTTTTTTTCGTTATTCAAATGGTTTTGTATTCTATTGAAGACTATATGTATAGATATATATGGTATTATATTTCTTGTGCTGTAAGCAGAACAATTTTGTCTCCGGTAATTTCCCTTTCTTTCAAACGAGATATATAACACCGTAGAACTTGGAATATACATATATATATATATATATATATATATATATATATATATATATATATATATATATATATATATATATTGGAAAGGATCACAATTTAGTGGGCGATCAAGTATATTCCTATAAGTCCACGGAGAAATGAAACAAGATAAGTTCCCAAGTGCACTTTCGTGTAATAACCACATCACCAGGGGAGACACAAGAAAGAAATATAAGTCAGTTGATACCCAACGAAGAGACGTAGCTAGGACGCCATTTGGTAAACAATCATTACATACAAGTCTTCACCGTATGATGGATTTACGAATAGTGAGAAAACAATAATTAGTGGAGGACTTTTCGTACCGGAGCCGGAAAACAGACTCGGAGTGGAGGTAATTAGGTTGGATCGTTTGTGGGCAGAACCTGATCCTCATGGATGACAACGTGTGGCTTCAGCTGGGGGTCATGGCGACACTTGCGGTGGAGGGTTCCTGGGCGCGAGAGTCTCTCCATTACATTATGCTGGAATACGAGGAGAGACCGAGGTGTGCTTTTGCCCTTTACCCCACCTCAAGGATACGGCCATAGTACCTGAGGGATAACTAGCGAACTAGCCTGTAATGAGCGGGTCGACAGAGCTAGTAACACTTGATCTATGCGAGGGAGTTCAAGGGCCAGTCATAGATGCAGTGAGAGTGTGTATGGCCTTAGCTATATCAATGACCATCTGGTGAAGGTGTGTGGTGATATTTGATTGATGGTTGTTGTACCATGACGGTGGTGACCGGAGTGACGCTAGCGGACGACATGTCCACAGCCCAGATAACCAGCCGACCATACGGAGTTATGTTAAGTCTGTCGTGATGTGTTGTCGAGGAGTGATACATACACTGCTGTATTGTACTGTCTGGGACTGATATCGCCACAACCTACTCCTGTTACCCCCTGTCTTTCTATCATAATTCTGCCCTTTTTACACACTCTCTCTCTCTCTCTCTCTCTCTCTCTCTCTCTCTCTCTCTCTCTCTCTCTCTCTCCTTCATAAAAGTTTCTTGCTTTCTGGTTGCAAGTGTTTGGTGTTTTCGTGCGTCCTCCAGCGTTCCACGCGAATAGTGTTTAGCCTCTGGTAGCTCAAGGCTGGGCGTTTCTGACGTTGATTTCGTTCCCTTCACCGCTAAACACTGGAACTATTCAGCTTCACTTATATTCCCTCACAAGTTACTAACCGTATCTTTCTGAAAAGCACGATGTGCAGCCCATCAAAAGAAAATTTAGATTTATACAATTTTATTTTTCACGATATTTTATGTCTGCTCTATATATATCTAGGTAAAGGCCAAGTGGGGTTACGTTACGTAAGCTGAAATGAAATACAATGTTTATTGTTGATTTGCCTTAAGTTGGATGAATATGAAGAGTCGCCAGGTACCAAGCCTAGCTCGCTACTCTCTCCCGCTCGCCAGTGACTGTGAAAGAGACGGGTTTATAGTTGCAGCAGGATCAGAGGTAGAGAGGACACAGAGGAGTAGATATACAAGAGAGGCTCAGGAAGTCAGTATAATGCAGCTTTTAGAGAGTTGAAAAGTTGGGGACATAGATAGGGTGGTGTGCGCGTTGGTTGAGTGTGGAGGTGAAACTGCTGTGAATTGGATCTGGAAAGTGTGTATGGAAGCGTAGCAAACTGGCCTGGTGCTTGGTGACCGAACGAGGAGGGCAGTTGTTTCACTAACAAAGGAAAGGGAAGTAATGTGTGTAATAAGTCCCGATGATATGGCTCTTGGTGGGATAGTGACTGCTCCTGTTGAAGTGATTGGTGAAGACCCTGTTGTCGAGGAACAAGGTGGGTTGAAGAAGATGAGGATGTGAGAAGCAGATTTTGGCACTTGTATCTGTACTGGAGACTATGCCATGTAAGAATAATGTGTGCATTATTTATGGATACAGAGAGCTTTCGAAGTTCTAATTCTATATGGTGTGCATGGAAGAGTCTGGATTGCAATGAAGATTTGCTGTAATGGAAGCAGTGCATGTCTGAGTTAGTGGTGGTATGTGTGAGTAGTTGGAAATAAACCTTGAGTGTGTCATGACTACGTAATGCCATCATGGATGATTTATGAAGCTATGGATAGGGCGTTCCAGAGGTTGAGTGTGGCAGTTATAACTTGATCTTGGAGAAACAGTGAAATTTGCCACACTCGCTTTCATGCATCTGCTGTGGTATTCGCTTAGTAAGAAGAAAGAGCTGTGGGCCAGGGGGCTTTTCCGTGGCGTTTGTAGGAAGATGATGAAATGCGAAACGCTCGTTTTTTTTTGTGTTTTTTTCTTTTTCTTAAGGGGTGAGAGATCAGAATGTAATATCAACTTGCATTATGAAGAACTGGGAGATGTGGGTGCGTGTTGGTATATAAGAATAAAGTTGATGAGGATGTTGGTGGGGAAGCTGAAGCTGAAAGCAGAGCCATGCAAGGGAAGGATAATCAGGGGTGTACTGGAAGGTTTGATGAATGAGAAGTATTTAAAGCAAAGAGCGTGCAGAAGGCGTGCATGAATGTGTATTTGTCTCAGCTCCGATGTAAGATGTGATCCGAAGGTGTATGTAGGTCAGGATAGGTCTGAAATTAGGCCAAAGGAAACGTATAACCTGAGCTGTATAGCTGCAGTTAGGAGGATAGATAGAATATAGAAGTATTCATGAGAAAGGCGAAGTAAGTAACAAAGGAAGAATCGCTCACGTAAGTGTAGAAGCCCATCCTTCACGTTCAACATACTGGGCATGGGATGATGGTGGTTGATTGCTTAGTTATATGGGCTTTAGCTTTATCAATTGCCAGACTCATTAAGGCCGTCAACGTCAAGCTACGTCCGCCAACCTCAACATCTTCAACGCCTTCAGGTGTTGAGGATAACTCTCGAGACCGCATGCACCTTACTTACGATCCAAGGCAGTTCAGTCTGTGTGTGTGTGTGTGTGTGTGTGTGTGTGTGTGTGTGTGTGCCATTACTGGCACAGGTCAGGTGTGTGTGCTGGGGGTGTCATTACTGGCAGAGAGCTGCCCGTCTGTTACTTTAGCGTAGCGGGCTCGTAGGTTTATGTGTGCGTGGTGTGTACAATGTGATGATTTGCTTCATCCAAAAAAAAATTACTTTCGATATAATATTTCAGTGTTTAACTTGCCACACTTGACATGGCACACTGAGGTAGTTTGTTATGTCAGTGCATAAGTTTAGCCTAACTCTTCAACAGTTTATGATTACACTGTATATATTTCTATATACATCCACTGTATGTACATTTCTAATCAAGCTAGGGGCGAAAATTTAGTGCTTGCCATAGACGCTATTTCCCCTAGATACGCCCCTGAAATAATTACAGAGATTCTAACTCCAAAAACGTTTAGTTACAGCTCCAATAGTTGATTGACCATTCTCTTCAAAAGTAATATAACAGAAAACGCTCATATTTTAACGGGAACTTATGGAAACCTTCGTACTTTCAAAAACGATGCTTATTTTTAAAGCGATATGTATGAACATTAAACAAAATAGATATAACTATATAATCTTACATAACTTATGAATGGGTCCAGTTTCGAAATGATCAGTGCGATTCGTATTGTCTAGGTAGGACTGTCAGCCTGAACGAGATAAATTTTCAAGCAATTATGATAACCCAACTTTATTTCCGTTGAAACATTAAATCAGTTTAACATATATTGGAGCAAGTTAAAGGAAATGTTGCTGATAGTCGATGTTTTCCAATATCATGAAAGCAGGACCACTAATGTATGGCCAGACCAATTATTATTTCTCAAAATCCTTCGTACGTACTGTTTCACAAAATATATGGTATGATATTTGTTTACTGAGTGTAGTCACATAATATGTATTCATGGAGAGCATGTTTATGTTGGTAGGACAAGGAACTTAGTAGACATGGATCTAAAGTCACCTATATAAGTATATATGCAATTTTGTCGCGCTAACATAACAACACGTCAGTAGTTAACAAGGTGTTTATAACTCTTGTCACTGAATTTGCTTGTTTATTCCAAGTGAACATTTGTGGCGGTGGTGGTATTCACACTAACATAATAATGTTTATACGAGTTTATCTACATAAATATGTTAAAGATAACCAAGCGGAAGTTATAAAGTAAGTTTTCATCTCATATTTAAAACGGCACTTTTTTTTTGCTTGTATGGAACTTTTACAATGTATCGTAAAAGCTGAGTAGCAACTGCATCAGAGGTGGTGGCATGGACAGGCCATAGTATGTTACTGGACATTGTGACACGCGGGTATACAGGGTATGTGACACGCGGGCATACAGGCTATGTGACACGCGGGCATACAGGCTATGTGACACGCGGGTATACAGGGTATGTGACACGCTGGCATACAGGATACATGCCACCCCTCTCTCTCCTTGCTATGTAGCCAACTCACGATGTTGTCTGTGAGGTGACTGTTGGTGCAAGTGTCTTACTGACTATTGGTGATATTTCGTTCATCTGAAAATTGATTTAACTGAAGAATCTGCCGGCAAAATGGGTGTAGAGAGCTACAATATTCGTGAAAAGATGCTTTTGATTTTTACTGAAGCCAGCCGACTTATCCTAATGGTTGGAAGAGTAAAGGAAAGGAAGCCAATTTTCGCCGTGCATGTAGACTATTTTGTAATATCAAAGGCAAGATGTGTTACGTTAGGAAGTGGATGGTGGGTAATATTTGGTGGTGTTGGGAAAAACTTGACAGATTTTTGTATTATGTTAGCCAAACGTTCTGTGGAAAAGAAATTGTGTATGAAGATCTTAATATGCTGAGACGTTAAATGTTTTACTGAAGGTGTTCATAAAAACTTGATATCTTTTGATGTTTACGTGACAAGCGAGACCTTTGGCAAAGCTGGCAAAAAAAAAAAAAAGAAAACGGAGATACTAAGAGTTATATGCTATTGTTGTACATAGCTGATCCATTCGCTTACATTCCTTGTGATTTTCCTTCATATAACAGAGCGAAGCAAAAGGCGGGCGAAGATAGCGAAGGGTAACGCTGTAAGATAAAGGCAGGCCTAACCTCCTAGCTTACATGGCTCGTAGGACCTATGTTAGATGAGGCTACAGAAAACAGCGGGGTAAAGCGAAGTGATATCCTTCGATTGTTCGCATGGTAGGAGAGACGTTCTGAAATATCTATATGTTTGATGTAACAACTTTTGATACTGGCTAGATATGTAGATTAGCAGATCATCGTTACTTGTATGATACAAAGTAACAAATTATATTTACGTGTAGGTTATCTTAATCGTCTCAGTGAGAAACGGCCATTCGTAATGACCGAAATAGTTTGTTTTTCTTTTTTTTTTGGGGGGGGGGGTCAGGAATACTTTATGAATTAGCTGGGTCACCGATGTTTCTCTTTGGGTTTTGTCATACAGTTGACGGTGTTTTAACATAGGCATCAGAGAGAATGCACTTTGTATACATGATAATAACGTGGTGAGCAAATAATTCGAGGTGAGTGTGTCTTGTGCCTGTAACTGGGAGAGAGGAAATTATACATGATAATGACTGGGGTGTGGATGTGCCAGGAGGACGTAATCACTACACAAGCCTTACTGTTGTGTGGGGCCCGGGGTAACACACCCTTTGCGGAATCCTCTCGAAATTTTAATGTAATCAAAACAATGTTGTCCACCTCAATTCTGACTATTTATATTTGCAGTCATTAGTATGGAGGTTGATTCCATCCAGCGTAGTTGTAAGAGTGTAGTACTCCTCCCCTACTTATGCCCTGAACTGTATCTAGTTCCATAATGTTCTCCGTCACCTTCACTTTTTTCTGAAGCGCAGCAGAAAAGACATCTGATCTTGTTCAGTGAGGTGGGAGGTGCAGAGAAGTGTTCCGCCGTGTTCACCTTTTTCTACAACACCGACGTGAAAATTCGTTTATCATAAATGTTCATGATTTTATTTTTGATGTGTCGGACAAGTTCATGGACGGTAGGATCGATTTTACCGTCCTTGTTCATCCAGTCAAATTATCATTCTCAGGTTCGAAAAGTTTCTCACTTGTAGAAAAAAGGCTGAGTTGTGTTCATCAGATGCTGCTCAGCTTCTGTGGTAGAGATCAACACTGATCACCAGTGTTCTTTTCCCTATTTTTGTTTCTTGCTGATGAGAGTCATCTACTGTTTTGACTGGTCTTCTCTTTATTCCAGTCCTTTTTTTTTTTGCTGAGTTTGTGTTCGCTGGATGACTGATAACGTGGCAGACTACCACGGACTTTGATTATTATCCGTGCTGTGTTTCAGCAAGCAGTCCATAACAGGATTTGGAGTATATGATCTGGGTGTGTGCTAATTAAAGGAGGGGGCTGAGGGGTGGGTGGGTGGGGGGTGCATTATGATGGAATGATTGAGACCTTTTGCACAAGCTTCGAATAATGTCCTAATTTGCGATTGATATGACTCTCAGCATTTTTGCTTCGTTTTATTTGTTTCAATATTTGCTACATTAAATGCTTCGTTGCATGTAGGTGTCACGTACGACCGTACCCCTTCATCTCTCACCACTCTTCCCTCCTTGTCTTGTTACTAGTCACCCCCTCACACGCCAGCCCCCGTCGTCTCCCGCTCCCCACAACCCCGGGTCACTAAACGAAGCTTCGAAGTAGCGAGTCGTTACTGCCGGGGGTTCACACCTCAAGGACAGAGACGATTGACATCGTTGACTGTCCTGGTTTGGTTGAAGTGGAAGTCGACTAGCCCCGAGGGGAGGATGAACACCTGGATTGAGTGCAGGCCGACTGCCACGCCGAAGATTGATGGAGGAGAGAAAAATGATAAGGAGGCGCCAGCTCTGCTTCGTTCAGGGGAGCTCCTGGTTCTGCTTGGGGTCGTTGGAACCTCTGTTGTTGATCTTCTTCAGTAGGTCTGTGTATTTGTAGGCAGCCGGATGGTGGCCTGCCTCTGATGTGAGGGTAAGCTTTCTGCAAGGGATAGCCTGATTGAGGCTAGTAGGTTATCTGATGACCTGAGGCTCGGTCGGGGAAATGCTACCTCCCCAGCCCCAGGGTTGGGGGACCTGATGTCTGCTTGCGGGGTCACCGAGGGCGTTCTAGACACAAGACGAACTCTGCCCTGATGATTGTGGTGGTGGGTTAAGTCACACATCTGCTGCTGTGGGAGGTGATGTAACCACTATGTTCTGGTGTTGTCACCCTTGACTGGCCGGGACTGTGTGTATGTGTACGTGATTATCTAACTGTAATTACGTGTTCTGGTGTATATATATATATATATATATATATATATATATATATATATATATATATATATATATCACTCATGCAGCATCTGATTACCGTTTGCCCAGTTAGCAGGCACGAACGGTGTCCATCAGGATACGAAGGCTATTATCATTAGTATTATTATCATTATCATCATTACCATTATTATTATTATTATCATTACTATTATTATTATTATTATTATTATTATTATTATTATCATTATCATTATCATTATTATTACTATCATTATTATTATTATTATCATCATTATTATTATCATTATATTTCCCCTCCTATGAGAGGGGACAGCTATCCCACTCCCCCTCCATCATCCCCTCCCCTACTCTAACACCACTCGACACCTACCCTCCATGACCCCTGACCCCCGACAACCATCACCCTTCTCTTACTCACAAAACCCCTTCCTTTTATTGACCTTTTAGCCTCACGACATTTTGCTGTATACTTGGCACCACACGTAGCTCAGGCAACCCTATGAAAACAACACTGCCAGCCATACGACCAGACCCGTTACAGACTGCCAGAGTCCGGGAGAGTCAGCGTCTGTTCGTAATACTCATACTTACATGTTTACTGAGTCACGGATGATGGCACGGAAAGCTGCTGAACCGCGTAACTGAAACGGGGATATATGACAGTCCTCACCGTGCGATGTTCACTGACGTGAGAGGACTGTATGTTACTATGCTTGGTGGCAACTGGAAATGTCTGAAGGACAATGATGGGATTTCCGTAAGAAATGCAAATGGGTGAGGCTCTTCTGTTCCTTTCAGTAGAACTGACTGTTAGGGTCAGTATTCCCGGACATACCTGGGGATCCTCAGACCGAGGTTTCGGTCAGCGAAGCCTATAACGATTGTGGCGCTTTACCTCAACCAAAGTAGGTACCAGTCTTGTATGCCAACCACAGAAGGGTTAAGTAAGGTGCGTGTGCGTGTCGTCTGCCTGCGCTGAGGATCAAATCCAGGCAGGCGGATTAGAAGTCACCAATGGGGGAGTAGCTTTACTAACGAAACTATAACACTAATCATATTTTACCACTTGTAGGAGTTGTTAACAATAATTACAACCCTGAAAGATAGCATAAATGGATGTCTATCGTGTCAGTCCTGTGTTATTTGTACGACTCACGGTGTCTCAACGGTACTAGTGGCAGTAGACGTCAACAAAGCATTTAGCACTGTTCCCCGAGACATCATAATACGAAAATAATGCCCGTGTAAAGGACTTCCTCCTGTGAGCGTTTCTAATGCCTCCGAGGGCATCCCCGTGCTCTGTGTGTGGTGTTGCCTGACGGTGCTTCATTCCCACGTCCTTCCACTGTAAGTATCTCAGTCATACTTAAGAAAAAGAAGTGACTCACAACATCACGAAGTGTGGAGGAGTTTCCCATCACTTAAGGTCTGGGAGTTAGTTCCTGAAGGACGGAGTTTGATAACACTCAGCTCTCACGACGTATAAGGAAGTGTGGTAGTCAACAGTGTGTGTGTGTGTGTGTGTTTATGCTCATTCGCAATCGCACTTTCGCAGATATATATACGTGTACAAAAGATGTACATGTTCAACCGCATTTTATTTCATGACTGTAAATATATTTTGTGACCTAATATCACCGACATTATTTATCGCTGGGTGACTGAGGAAGCAGGTCACACAGGCTGCCACCAGTATCTAGGACACAGGCCGTCCGTCCAGGCAGAGTGTGTGGACCAGGTGGAAGAAGACGAAGAAGAAGAAGAGGCTCCTCTTTGTCTTACCAACACTCAGCTTGCTGACAGTGGCCTCAATCCAATATACGACGTTGAACACTTACTCGCTTCTGATAATCATTGCGTCAAAGCATTTCATAATGTTGACACAGAGGATTGAAGACAAACGCGTCTGAGGGACAATTTTAAAGTTGCATAATGAACGTCGCTTTTTGTGTGCGCGGCACACCCTCACCTCCTCTGACGGTGCTGCTGCAGGTAAGGCAGGCCACAGTGTGTGTGTGTGTGTTTTATGCTCATTCGCAATCGCACTTTCGCAGATATATATACGTGTACAAAAGATGTACATGTTCAACCGCATTTTATTTCATGACTGTAAATATATTTTGTGACCTAATATCACCGACATTATTTATCGCTGGGTGACTGAGGAAGCAGGTCACACAGGCTGCCACCAGTATCTAGGACACAGGCCGTCCGTCCAGGCAGAGTGTGTGGACCAGGGTGGAAGAAGACGAAGAAGAAGAAGAGGCTCCTCTTTGTCTTACCAACACTCAGCTTGCTGACAGTGGCCTCAATCCAATATACGACGTTGAACACTTACTCGCTTCTGATAATCATTGCGTCAAAGCATTTCATAATGTTGACACAGAGGATTGAAGACAAACGCGTCTGAGGGATAATTTTAAAGTTGCATAATGAACGTTGTGTGTACGGCACACCCTCACCTCCTCTGACGGTGCTGCTGCAGGTAAGGCAGGCCACAGTGTGTGTGTGTGTGTGTGTGTGTGTGTGTGTGTGTGTGTGTGTGGTGTGTGTGTGTGTGTGGTGTGTGTGTGTGTGGTGTGTGTGTGTGTGTGTGTGTGTTTTATGCTCATTCGCAATCGCACTTTCGCAGATATATATACGTGTACAAAAGATGTACATGTTCAACCGCATTTTATTTCATGACTGTAAATATATTTTGTGACCTAATATCACCGACATTATTTATCGCTGGGTGACTGAGGAAGCAGGTCACACAGGCTGCCACCAGTATCTAGGACACAGGCCGTCCGTCCAGGCAGAGTGTGTGGACCAGGTGGAAGAAGACGAAGAAGAAGAAGAGGCTCCTCTTTGTCTTACCAACACTCAGCTTGCTGACAGTGGCCTCAATCCAATATACGACGTTGAACACTTACTCGCTTCTGATAATCATTGCGTCAAAGCATTTCATAATGTTGACACAGAGGATTGAAGACAAACGCGTCTGAGGGACAATTTTAAAGTTGCATAATGAACGTGGTGTGTACGGCACCACCCTCACCTCCTCTGACGGTGCTGCTGCAGGTAAGGCAGGCCACAGTGTGTGTGTGTGTGTGTGGTGTGTGTGTGTGTGGTGTGTGTGTGTGTGTGGTGTGTGTGTGTGTGTGGTGTGTGTGTGTGTGGTGTGTGTGTGTGTGTGTGTGTGTTTTATGCTCATTCGCAATCGCACTTTCGCAGATATATATACGTGTACAAAAGATGTACATGTTCAACCGCATTTTATTTCATGACTGTAAATATATTTTGTGACCTAATATCACCGACATTATTTATCGCTGGGTGACTGAGGAAGCAGGTCACACAGGCTGCCACCAGTATCTAGGACACAGGCCGTCCGTCCAGGCAGAGTGTGTGGACCAGGTGGAAGAAGACGAAGAAGAAGAAGAAGAGGCTCCTCTTTGTCTTACCAACACTCAGCTTGCTGACAGTGGCCTCAATCCAATATACGACGTTGAACACTTACTCGCTTCTGATAATCATTGCGTCAAAGCATTTCATAATGTTGACACAGAGGATTGAAGACAAACGCGTCTGAGGGACAATTTTAAAGTTGCATAATGAACGTTGTGTGCGCGGCACACCCTCACCTCCTCTGACGGTGCTGCTGCAGGTAAGGCAGGCCACAGTGTGTGTGTGTGTGGTGTGTGTGTGTGTGTGTGTGTGTGTGTGTTTTATGCTCATTCGCAATCGCACTTTCGCAGATATATATACGTGTACAAAAGATGTACATGTTCAACCGCATTTTATTTCATGACTGTAAATATATTTTGTGACCTAATATCACCGACATTATTTATCGCTGGGTAACTGAGGAAGCAGGTCACACAGGCAGTCACCAGTATCTAGGACACAGGCCGTCCGTCCAGGCGGAGAGTGCGTGGACCAGAGTGGGAGAAGAAGAAAGAAGAAGAAGAAGAAGAAGAAGAGGCTCCTCTTTGTCTTACCAACACTCAGCTTGCTGACAGTGGCCTCAATCCAATATACGACGTTGAACACTTACTCGCTTCTGATAATCATCGCGTCAAAGCATTTCATAATGTTGACACAGAGGATTGAAGACAAACGCGTCTGAGGGACAATTTTAAAGTTGCATAATGAACGTTGTGTGCGCGGCACACCCTCACCTCCTCTGACGATGCTGCTGCAGGTAAGGCAGGCCACAGTGTGTGTATGCGTTGCTGAACGGACGGTAGAAGTCGCTCTGAAGTGACTGCAGTTTGACGGGTGCGTGACAGGGAGAGAACTTTGTAATCAGGTTTTTGTTTACGGTAGTATTTTTATCGTAATCATAATTTCTATACTTCGTCAATCATGGTTTCTCAACTTGATCATTTTTTGGCCCAGTTGGGTGGATTTGTTGATGGGATAACAGTATAGACGGAAGTCAGGCTTGGTATAATGTCAATAACTAGAATTTGATGTTTAGTGACCTCCGTTGACCTCAGGTGATCGGCATCCTATTATGGACATAAACCAAACTGATATAACAGGTGTTTGCTCTGTGGACGCATTAGAAAACTGGTAACTATTAGTGATCTTCTGGTTCTTCTCTTTACATAAGTCTGGCGATTAATTTTGTACCATTTGCAGCGTCGAACGTCCAAATAGTAACGTCTGCAACACCTGATTTCCAGATCCTGGTGTTCGCTTCACTTCTAAAGCCACAGATGGGCTTTGTTATGTCGAGGATCGCTCCGTTTCTCCCGTAATCTAGTACCGGGCACTTCCTAGGAAGCAGCTGGGCCGGTGCTGATGCGGACCATATGGTGCACTGGTGCGGACCACATGATGTGCTGGTGCGGCCCACATGGTGCGCTGGTGCGGACCACATGGTGCGCTGGTGCGGACCACATGGTGCGCTGGTGCGGACCACATGATGCGCTGATGCGGACCACATAGTGCTTTGGTACTGACCATATGGTGCACTGGTGCGGACCACATGGTGCGGACCATATTCCCGTCACGAACACAGCGCAGTCAGCCTTCTCTTAACACCAAACTTCACCTGTTTTGTAAAGCTACACTTAAAAAGTATTGCTCTTTCCAGTTCTTTTAATTACTGTTCTTTCTAGTGCCATTAATTGTTGGTCCAGTTCGAATAACTATCAGAGAGAATACACAAAGTGGGTACAAAAGAAGTATGAAGGGGATTACAAGTTACAGTATCATCACTATCGAAAGTCCATCCACGTACTGTGAATGTACGTGATCATCCACGTACTGTGAGTGTACGTTAAGTCCATCCACGTACTGTGAGTGTACGTGATCATCCACGTACTGTGAGTGTACGTGATCATCCACGTACTGTGAGTGTACGTGATCATCCACGTACTGTGAGTGTACGTGATCATCCACGTACTGTGAGTGTACGTGATCATCCACGTACTGTGAGTGTACGTGATCATCCCCGTACTGTGAGTGTACGTGATCATCCACGTACTGTGAGTGTACGTGATCATCCACGTACTGTGAGTGTACGTGATCATCCACGTACTGTGAGTGTACGTGATCATCCACGTACTGTGAGTGTACGTTAAGTCCATCTACGTACTGTGAGTGTACGTGATCATCCACGTACTGTGAGTGTACGTTAAGTCCATCCACGTACTGTGAGTGTACGTGATCATCCACGTACTGTGAGTGTACGTGATCATCCACGTACTGTGAGTGTACGTGATCATCCACGTACTGTGAGTGTACGTGATCATCCACGTACTGTGAGTGTACGTGATCATCCACGTACTGTGAGTGTACGTGATCATCCACGTACTGTGAGTGTACGTGATCATCCACGTACTGTGAGTGTACGTGATCATCCACGTACTGTGAGTGTACGTGATCTTAGAACTGTCCTTAACACCTGACGAAGGTGTTGAAAGATTTTCCGGTAGGTGGTTGTTGTAGCTTGACGCTGACGGCCTTCACGACCCCGGCAGTTGATAGATCCAAATACTCATCATGCAGAAGTGCCAGCCACAGGACATCTCTTTATACCACATTCCGTCATTGTGTCGTAAAGGGTCCACATGTATCTCATAATGTAATTCACACCAACTGCATTGATTGTATAGATAATGTACTCAATATATTTTGAAGTATTTCAGTTGAGGTTTTCTGAGATGTCAACTGTAAAACAAATTGTGAAAGTCTAACAAACTGGTTATAGTGTGTGTCTCCATGTATAGGTATACAGAGTGTTGCGTATACCTAGAAATATCTGCCAGTGATCAAACGTATCCACACACACACACACACACACACACACACACACACACACACACCATAAACTGGAACACGTAATTCTTATCATACCATTTCGTCACAGGTTTACAATACCTTAATCAATTACTGCCATAGTTTATTGACACAGCATTAACGCAGCATAAGCAGGTGGTGAATATAACATGAATTCCAATTCCCAAAGTTTTATGTTCAGTTGCCCGTGTTGTCGACTCCGGTACCGGACCTAAGCCATCATCAAGACCCGTCAAGTGAGAAGAGGAAAGCTGATATAAGAGAGTTTTGGAGGAAGTGAAAGACTTGTCTCTCAAGAAGAGACAAGCTGTTAGGAAAGACGAGATGGTAAAGAGTTTCAAACCATAACTGTGTGCAGGGAAAGAGATGTCACACTGGCTCTCCCTTCAGGTGTCAACAGCCTAGATATTGCGATCATGTGACGATTGGTCTGCTGAGTATTACGTGGTCTAACGTGTGGCGTGGGGGCACACAAGCAGCCAGTTCTCGGGAGCAGAGACCATAAGACATATCTACAGCAGAGGGAAAGGGAACCAACACGGTGGTGGTGAACAAGTGGGTCAAGTTTTGAGGTCAGTGTGTCGCACTTCTTTTGGACCGACGGACGCTTTGCCTCATGAAAAACATGTTTGCAGTGATTCTAGGCGGATATTAAAGCCGAGCGTGAGATGGAGGAAAAGTTTTACTTGGTCCGATACATCAGGTCACTCCGTCGAACGGCATCACGACAGTAATGGTCCGAAGCGGATTTGAAGAAGTGATAGTCTGAGGATGTCTACCTCCATTTTCGCTACAGTAATCTCTGCTACGCGCTCAACAGGGATAGTAGCATCAGTGGAAGGTAGACAGTTATCTCCTTGTGAAAAGTGGAAAAAAAAAATATTCCTTTGTTAGTTCAGTCGGTAATATACAAGAAGCAATACTGAATATGAAACGGGGTAGCTAGAAGAGGAGGTACGATGGTTAGGAAGGCGACATCAACAAAAGAGTGGTCAGATCAACTTGAGGCTAGATTTTGTAGCTTTCACGTGAAGTAATGAAGGTAAATTTATTAGATCCAGAGTGTTAGATCATGATTGTCTGGGACACATGTAGGGAGGGTGATGGTTTGCTTAGGAAACGTCAGGCTTTGACCCCACCGTCATGCATGTGGGAGGATTGCGTTATGATCTCCCATACAGAAAGACCTCAGCCTGAGGATGACAGGATGTCATGGCCCCATGGGCAGGACTTCATACGGTCAGAGGAAATAGCTAAGTCTATAGGGTCAGGACAGCAGCGGCAGGTGAGGGCGGAGAATAGGGGTAGCTGAGAGACGGCTCAGGCCACAGATGTCGTAGTGTTAAAGTACAAGGTCCACGAGGCGTACACCAAGCACGTTGGTGTTAGAGTCAGCAGAGAACAAGGAATGAGGGGTGTCACTGGAGATGTTAAAGGGATTACTGAAAACATCATCAGACAGTTTAGTCCCCAAAAGGGCATGAGATATTAGGAGAGGGAATGGTTGAACGGTGTTCAGCAGATGACAGGTTACTAGAAATGAAGTGTGGAATAGTGTTATAACTCTGTTAGGAGGGAAGGGCCGGTATTGTGACTGGCTGAGTCTTCCCTCAAGAGAGCAGAGACAGGCGGAAAATTCTTCGCACTTCATGTCGGAGAGTAGGAGCCAAAAGATTGTCCGACTCTTTTATATTTGTATTTAAAAGTTTATAATGATTAGTAGTGTCCTGAGGTCATAAACCTATTTGTGACGGAAGCAGGATAGGAAAGCAGAAGTGGTTGCAGCGTTCATTTGGCTGCAGAAACAGACAGCAGACTAGATGAGGAAAAGATTTAGGTTTATTTATAATGCGTAGCAAACGACCAGAACGCTACCAGGAGTAGCGAATCGAATCAGTATATAAAGAGAATGTGTTTGAAACAAAGGAAGAGCGAGGTGATTGTTGAAGATAATTTGTTTGGATTCTGGTTAAAGCAGTTTGTTTAGAAGTTTGTTTGAAGAACCTTAGCAGAGAATGGAAGTGGAGGAGAGAAGTTAAAGATATGGTGGAGGAACTGATGGTCTGGGAGAGGGAAGAGGGTTAAACACAAATACAGATGAGATGAATGTGCTGAAGTATGAGGGAAGAGAACCTGACCCTACGTAAGGATAAATGGAAGGAGGATGGAGGGTTGGGATGTTCTAAATAGTATGGTTGGCGGTGAAACTAGAGAGTCACACACACACACACACACACATACACACACACACACACACACACACACACACACACACACACACACACACACACACACATCTCTGTATATGTCGGTTCAGTTTGCCCTTCGTTGGGAATTGAGGTTTCTGAGGTAGATGGAGTCATTACTTGCGATGGACAGACTTTATAAGAAGTTGCTCACAACCACAACTTTTGATATATCTGTAAAAGTGGCATTCTTAACATTAATGGCAACTTCTTCGCGAGCAGCCGCCCGTGTTGATGTTCGTAGATCTTTCAACATTTCATCAAATACTGACCAACCATTGTTAGACTTTCAGACACTAGAGGTGGCTACAAAGCAAGCCCCGTGTTTCAGCAAAGCTCCTGAAACATTTCCTCATCATAAAGATATTATTCTGAAGCTTCATTTTACTTGGTGGTTGTGTATCGTAGGTTTCATGACGTGGCATAGTAGTTGTAGGCGCTGAGATGTATTTGCTGTGGGTGTGAGCACAGCAGGTCGCTTGTGGCACGATTGTGGAAATCAAGATGTCACCGTGGGCATTAAAACGTGGTTGTTATAACGTGGTTGTTGCCATTCGGACGTTGTTCTAGTCATTATAAAGTGGTTGTGGGCACCATGTTGTGCGCATCATCACATGGTTGTGATAAACGCTGTGTCGTCGCCCTCCTGGACACTGTGATGTGTTGTTGGTGGTTTGAGCCTAACTCGACAACAACCTCCCGAGAGATTCGCTCTCATGAGGAACACATTATTATCCACCATGAGAGGAAAGTTAGCAACCCAGATATACCTGCCTCCACACCGCGCCTGAGGCTATCACCACCCGCACACATGTTGTGTTTATGCCAAGATAGGAAGACCAGTGTGTGCTGATCTGACGGTCAGGTAAAAACCGTGTGTCAGACGCTGGCTTGACTCTTATATGACCAGGGAAGAACCCACTTGGTGGGATGGGTCGGCGCGCTTCTCTCTCTCATGCCCTTCGTTTAGTGATGGATGGTGATGGCTGCTCCTTACATAGCAACAGCCTGCGTCTAACTATATGCACAGCTCCTGTGGCTCCCGCGTGTGTGTGTGTGTGTGTGTGTGTGTGTGTGTGTGTGTGTGTGTTTGGTAATTCAGCAAACAGCATTGTTCGGTGCTGGATGGTTCGACCCTTGAGGATAATGGTATGTTTACTGAGAACGATGGTTCGACGCCTGGGTACGATGGGCTGACCTTTGACCTAAGGGTCGCACCGTCATGCTCCAGGTCGTGCCGTGGGGCTTAAGGGTGATGTCGTCGCGCTCAAGAGGTAAACACCTATAGCATTGTCTTGCCATCATGTTTTATTGGGCGAGAGTTTGCGTTAAGTGGGGAAACTTTATCAATTATTCATATGTTCTCATCAGCCTAGTCACTGACCTGACTGGCAACGTGCAACACACACTCATCTGTTTACAGTTCTTAAGCACGAAAGCTTACGCATACTTTCCGTTTTTCTTGGTTTTCTCGTCGTTCACACAACCCAACTGCACCTGGCACTCAACGCCTGGGGGAAAATTCCATCTAGAAATACGAGCGTCGTTAATGTTTATATTTTGCAGAGCTGGCGCATGCGCATAAGGTGGTGCGCCGTTGGTGCCATGCCGGTTGTACTGATTAATCAATTATCATCCCTTACTCTTACGAACCGTGTCAGATTGTACGCGCCACACGAAGACTATCCCGTATGTTGCCATCCGTTCGACGTGAAGCAGAGACTTCAAAACGGCTCATATCGGCGACGCCAGAAAAAACACACACAAGAACAGGAGAAAATGCCACCGTTATCGAGGCTACGAACAACTCACACGAGACTATGTCAGTAATGGAGCTGGCACGGTGGTACTCTGACCCTGGGGGAGAATAGGATACCTGACACCGGGGGAGGATGGGACCCCTGAGACTGGGGGAGGATAGGATACCTGACACTAGGGGGAGGATAGGACCCCTGAGACTGGGGGAGGATAGGACCCCTGACACTGAGGGAGGATAGGAGCCCTGAGACTGAGGGAGGATAAGGTGGATGGGAGTGGATGATGTTTGACCACCTCGACTATTGCAGGGTGGGATGTCATGCCAGTATGTTATCAAAGACAAATACCACATGTAGAAAAGCCGAGCAGGAATCAAACAGTGATCGACCTGATTATGAAAGGCATGACAGGGAACACTGCCCCACTGAATCATACATACGTCATTGACAAGTTCTCCTACCCCGCTGAAGGTTGTATACTTCAGAATACTGGGGATTACGTCTGGATGTCCAACACAACCCATAGCTGATGCACGAAATCAAATGTTCACCAAGTATCAATAAAGGAACGTCTTGAATCGGTATCATCTTACCACAGTTACTAAGATAATAAAGTATTGCAGAGATCAAACACGACTAAGTGTGACAAAGGCCATCTACTGTCGCAGAATCAAACATATCATAACGAAACTACAGGCCAAGACAGAACACAAATGATATTCTCAAATGACATTCATAACCCAGAACCTCAGTGTGCCTCGGGCTATCTTGAAGGAAGGGTGTTCTTTCTTTAACCTTTCTGGCTTCCACTTCATTTTGGAAATTTCGCTCCAGGGCGCTGTATAGCCTCCACTTGTGCTCCAGGATGGTTGGCTCTCACTATCTAAGGAGGAGAAAGCCTGAGTTCTGCCCTGGAAGCAAGAAAATGTGGGAACACGAGATTTCTAGGCGCACTGGGCGCTCAGAACGCACGATTGGGTGGCTGCTTCCCACAACACCTCATAAGTACCTCGCCTCATCCAGGAGATCAAGACCCTGTGGACCGAAAACTTGGACGTAGAATACTTCAGGAAACTTGCCCCTTCCATGCCCAGAAGTCTGCAAAAGGTAATCAAACCGATGGAAAGGTCTCTGGGGTCTGGATGTGGATAGGGAGCTGTGGTTTAAGTGCATGGCAAATGACAGCTAGAGAATGGATGTGAGCGGATGCAACCATATTTCTTCTGTTCCGTGGCGCTACTTCGTTAATGCGGGAAACAGTGATCGTGGGGAAGACAAGAAGTGATAGAACTATATAAGTATTTTCACTTATTTTCTAATTTAGCAAGTCCTGCGAATTACGATATTTTACAATGCAGCCCATTACCTACATCATTAATATTTATGATAAAGAGAACCGGTCCTAAGACTGATCCTTGTGGCACACCGCTTGTTACATCTTACCATTCTTAGGCTTGACCGTTAATCACCTCTCTCTTTGAAGACACGTCAACCAATTTCCTAACACCGAGTTACAATACCGTCTACACTATGTGATTTAACTTTTGTTAATAGATTTCTATGTGGAAATGATGGACTTCTCCGGAGCGAGAAAATGTTCGACTAGACTGAACTCTTATCACTCTACTGACGATGGTATAGCCTTGTCGAAGACGACTTTTCACTCGCGGTGTAACCATCTGCAGGCAGAGCCCGCTAACACCTGTCAGTTATAGTGAACCACAGTATATGGATGTAGTATGCATGTCAGATTTCCATTTATAAGTTCGTCATTGCCTAATCTTTCGATCTTCACATTATTAAAGTATTATCTATCCTCGCGTCGTTGTCATTACCTATCCTTCTACACATACGTCGATAAGTCATTATCTATTCTTCTATCCTACAGTCGATAAGGCATTATCTATCCTTCTATCCTACAGTCGATAAGTCATTATCTATTCTTCTATCCTACAGTCGATAAGTCATTATCTATCCCTCTATCCTACAGTCGATAAGTCATTATCTATTCTTCTATCCTACAGTCGATAAGGCATTATCTATCCTTCTATCCTACAGTCGATAAGTCATTATCTATTCTTCTATCCTACAGTCGATAAGTCATTATCTATCCTTCTATCCTACAGTCGATAAGTCATTATCTATCCTTCTATCCTACAGTCGATAATTCATTATCTATCCTTCTATCCTACAGGTCGATAAGTCATTATCTATCCTTCTATCCTACAGTCGATAAGTCATTATCTATCCTTCTATCCTACAGTCGATAAGTCATTATCTATCCCTCTATCCTACAGTCGATAAGTCATTATCTATCCTTCTATCCTACAGTCGATAATTCATTATCTATCCCTCTATCCTACAGTCGATAAGTCATTATCTATCCTTCTATCCTACAGTCGATAAGTCATTATCTATCCCTCTATCCTACAGTCGATAAGTCATTATCTATCCTTCTATCCTACAGTCGATAAGTCATTATCTATCCCTCTATCCTACAGTCGATAATTCATTATCTATCCTTCTATCCAACAGTCGATAAGTCATTATCTATCCCTCTATCCAACAGTCGATAAGTCATTATCTATCCTTCTATCCTACAGTCGATAAGTCATTATCTGTCCCTCTATCCTACAGTCGTTATCATTTTCTCTCTTTCTGTCCTCGCGTAGTTAAGTCATTATCTACCGTTCTGTCCTCGCGTCGTTGTTATCATCTATCCTTCTGTCCTCGCGTCGTTGTCATCATCTATCCTTCTGTCCTCGCGTCGTTGTCATCATCTGTCCTTCTGTCCTCGCGTCGTTGTCATCATCTATCCTTCTGTCCTCGCGTCGTTGTCATCATCTATCCTTCTGTCCTCGCGTCGTTGTCATCATCTATCCTTCTGTCCTCGCGTCGTTGTCATCGTCTGTCCTTCTGTCCTCGTGAGGGTTGAGCCATTTAATGTGATAGTTCTATCACACGTGTGACTCGTGGATAAAGGTGACACATACATATGTTTTCACATCAGAACACTGTAGTGATGACCTGCCTGCCCTTTGATCTTACTCGTAAAGGTCAGGTCAAAGGCCAGGTCATCATTTCCATGAGTTATGCCCAGGGATTATTTGGCACCCTCGTGCAAGGTTTCTTGGGACCTGCTGCTACCATCATCATCGAAGCTTCATCTTGGTCATTCCTCCAGCAACATCACTTGCAAGTAACCCTCATGATGAAATTAAGATGCAACATCATTTTTCCAACTCGAATGTGTGTGTGTGTGTGTGTGTGTGTGTGTGTGTGTGTGTGTGTGTGTGTGTAGTTATTTACTCACATTCGAGAAGTGACGTCTTCATGCCTTGTATATGAGGCATTTCCTCCCTCAGTAGCCTGTATCTTCTCGGTGAAATATCTTTGTCGCTCTCCTGTAACCTTGTACTTGTGGCTGTTCGTCTGTACTTGCTGTATCAGTCTCTTTCTTTTTATCCCCATGTATGAATTCAGATTCGGATATCTGCTACAGAGGTGTCTCCTCAGTAGGACACCAGCCTGCTATCCGGCAGCCTCTTCTACTTTGCCACATTGATCGAGTAAAGATACCTTTCAGGATCCTCACCTTGTATATTACAGTCGGATCATCTTATGATAGATTTCGTTGTGTTATTACTTTCAAGACGAGCAAATATGAGGAGGAATGTCTCTCTGACAACGTAACTCACGTATGGTAGATATTACATCCTAAAGTGGTTCAGGGCGGGCTGCAACAGATGCCATAAACGTTAGTGAAACGAAAAACACAAATATATATATATATTCCTATGAGTCCACGGGGAAAATGAAACACGATAAGTTCCAAAGTGCACTTTCGTGTAATAATCACATCATAAGGAGAGACACAAGAGAGAAATGTATGTCAATTGATATACATCGAGGAGACGAAGCTAGGACGCCATTAGGTAAACATGTGATATATATATATATATATATATATATATATATATATATATATATATATATATATATATATATATATATATGGGTATGTTTGAAGGAATAGTAGTTCCAACAATGTTGTATGGTTGCGAGGCGTGGGCTATGGATAGAGTTGTGCGCAGGAGGATGGATGTGCTGGAAATGAGATGCTTGAGGACAATGTGTGGTGTGAGGTGGTTTGATCGAGTAAGTAATGTAAGGGTAAGAGAGATGTGTGGAAATAAAAAGAGCGTGGTTGAGAGAGCAGAAGAGGGTGTTTTAAAATGGTTTGGGCACATGGAGAGAATGAGTGAGGAAACATTGACCAAGAGGATATATGTGTCGGAGGTGGAGGGAACGAGGAGAAGTGGGAGACCAAATTGGAGGTGGAAAGATGGAGTGAAAAAGATTTTGAGTGATCGGGGCCTGAACATGCAGGAGGGTGAAAGGCGGGCAAGGAATAGAGTGAATTGGATCGATGTGGTATACCGGGGTTGACGTGCTGTCAGTGGATGGAATCAGGGCATGTGAAGCGTCTGGGGTAAACCATGGAAAGCTGTGTGGGGCCTGGATGTGGAAAGGGAGCTGTGGTTTCGGGTATTATTGCATGACAGCTAGAGACTGAGTGTGAACGAATGAGGCCTTTGTTGTCTTTTCCTAGCGCTACCCCGCACACATGAGGGGGGAGGGGGATGGTGTTCCATGTGTGGTGAGGTGGCGATGGGAATGAATAAAGGCAGACAGTGTGAACTGTGTGCATGGGTATATATGTATGGGTCTGTGTGTGTATATATGTGTGTACATTGAGATGTATAGGTATGTATATTTGCGTGTGTGGACGTGTGTGTATATACATGTGTATGGGGGTGGGTTGGGCCATTTTTTTCGTCTGTTTCCTTGCGCTACCTCGCAAACGCGGGAGACAGCGACAAAGCAAAATAAATAAGATAATATAATATATATATATATATATATATATTTCTTTTCTTTCTTTCATACTATTCGCCATTTCCCGCATTAGCAAGGTAGCGTTAAGAACAGAGGACTGGGCCTTTGAGGGAATATCCTCACCTGGCCCACCTTCTGTGTTCCTTCTTTTGAAAAAAAAAAAAAAAAAAAAAAAAACGAGAGGGGAGGATTTCCAGCCACCCGCCCCCATCACCTTTTAGTCGCCTTCTACGACACGCAGGGAATGCGTGGGAAGTATTCTTTCTCCCCCATCCCCAGGGATAATATATATATATATATATATATATATATATATATATATATATATATATATATATATATATATATATATATATATATGTGTGTGTGTGTGTGTGTGTGTACATGAGTTAGAAGAAGGAGGTCTTCTCCGGTACACAAGAGCACATCTAGATATTGTTAGACTTAATAATGTCGCTACCCAAGCCAGAGTTCATCATGTCCAAGAATTCACTGACCTTCAAAGCGAAGCGAGGACTCCAACAGTCCGTTGTGTAAGGTCACAAGAAGCCGAGTAATTGCAGAAATAGCACTATAGGATATTTTGACCTTCTGTCCAATGGTCAGTCGTGGATGATGATAGAGAGAGAGGCAGTTAATTGCCCTCTTCTCCAGGTCATAGATGAACCAATTAGAGGAAGTGATATCCTATATCTAGTATCAGCTATCACATCGACTTGTTTTTTTCATTCTATTTTCATTTTGGTTGAGACGATACGGGTAACTGAATGCCCCAATCAAGGCCACCACATTTACACCATATATATATATATATATATATATATATATATATATATATATATATATATATATATATATATATATATATATATATATATATATATATATATATCCTAAGCCAGGTACAGAATTTATTGACCTACCCGTAAGGATGGATGAACAGCTGGGGTGGACTTTGGACTGAACGCTGCGACCAACATTCGAACTCATGTGGGCTCGACCCCGTGTAGCCCAAAGTGCAAAGCTCAATACTACACCACGGAGCTCCACACATTCCTGTATGAATGGTAGGAAGCTGAGCACCAGCGACTACCATAGCATTAAATTCATGGTCACTGTCATGAACACGTCGGAAATATGATACAAATTCCAAGCCATGGGAAGTTGGTCGTGACGATCACATCTCAAGTGGTGTACCAAAGCCTCGTATCTTGTTTTTAAGCGCAGATGAGGGAAACTTGATATCTGGTTTAACCGTTCAAGGCTGAATTCGGAGAAGTCAACAAGCCAGGGTGGTCTGCCTCCTCGGGTTTTTAAATAAGTAAACCTTAAAGTAGTATTTCCGTAGCTAAACCTACACGCTTTAACGACCTATCCTCTCCTCCCTCCATCACCCCGCATCTCCTCCCTCCATCACCCCGCCTCCCCTTTCCTCCGTCACCCCGCCTCCCCTCACAGTAAGAAAGGCTCCCCAAGACTTTGTGATGTCACACGGCCACTACCCTCGGGCCGGCATGTCCGTGCTAGAGCGGCTAATTTAAGACAATGACGCATTATAGAGGGTAAGGAGGACACTACTCCGCAGGTAGGAAGCGGAGAGAGAGAGAGAGAGAGAGAGAGAGAGAGAGAGAGAGAGAGAGAGAGAGAGAGAGAGAGAGAGAGATTTTCTAATATGAATATTCAGAGTATAAAGCTCGGCTTTCCATGTTCTTTCCATTGTTTCATTTGTTTTTCAGTTCTGTCTTTGGCCTGGGTTTGCTGACATGCACCTCACCACAGTCATCTTGGTTGGCAAGTTCCTCACATCGCCCTATTACCCTCTGGCTGGTATATTCCACCCAGAACGTCATTCGAACAAGTCTTCCTTTCCTGTCCCAAATGTATTTTTCCAATCCCTGCTCTTCCCTTCCTGTCAGTTCCCGTGTTATCCATGTGCATCACTTCTAGCATCAGCAGTATCATGTTTTGCTCTTTAGTTTCCCTCTGCTCCTCTGGTTAGCTGTGCTCCTCATCTACTCCACACATCATCACTAACTTCAGCCTCTCCACCTCAGGTAAAAGCGTCTTGAAATAATGAAATGCATCGGTCGGTTCCTTTCTGAGATTCATCCATATCCATACATCTTGTCCCTTCCAGTAGGTTTACTGCCGCTCTCCTACATTCTTTTTTTTTCATTGTTTTGGAACTTAGTCATTCCAGTCATCGGATGCTCCATGAATTTCTCCTATAACGTCTCCCTTGAGATGGAAGCCGACATTACCTGTTATTTTCCTCCTTTTCGTTTTTAGTTCTGCCTCGACAGAACCACCCAGGCAACACCTCTCATCTCCAGCCTGAGCCACGTACCCATTTTATCGACGAACCCCTGAGGGTGGATGACCAGCTGGGTTGACTGTGGACCAACTGCCACAACCGGGCTTCGAACCTATGCCCTCGACCCTGGGCGGCCCTTGATTACGTCACGGTCAGAGAAGATTACTCTAAGATCGGTCGATGGTGATGATGTTCTCCTCAGTCTAGTTTAGTTAAGTTTATCGTCCAGAAGGACATGGAGAAGCTTGATGTAAACAATATAGTGTTTTCCCTGTGCAGTATTGCGTTCTCGTATGAAAATGTCCCTGAATCAGAGACATACGAGGACGTGCCTTTTAATAGTTTGCTTTTTACCTCCTCCACATGTTTTTTTTCTTGACATATTGATATTACATGCCTGGAAGATACACTAGAAAAAGAAAATGGAAAGGTTAAAAGCGCATGGAAGGCAGGGAGTTAGAATACTAAAGCTTACTGAACAGTTCCATTCAAACACCTGGCCTCGTGGTCACCACTCAGTCAAGTATTTCCCAGAACATCGTCGTGTCCTTATGACCCACACGAGAGAGTCTTTTACCCTGTTTCTGGGAATGCCACCATCCCCGGGCAACACACGTGTCCTGCATTGTCTCTGGTCAGGGCAGGCTACACGCTCCCTGCTCTCCCCTTTGTTACGCGAAGTGATTCGTAATGACCTCATTTCCAGAGACGCCCCCTGTACTCGTGGAGGAGGCAAGCCCACGCGCCTCTGGGGTGCACCACGACTCTCCATATGACAAAATATATCTCCGATTGTCAGATCTTGACCGACTCTTATAGTTTTACTTTATATGAAAACCTGAAGATTGATGTATCTCTCTCTGGATGGTGGGCGTGGGTGTAGGTGGCGATGTCGGTGTGTTCCCAGGGCCTGGCTGGCTGGCTGGCTGGCTGCCTCAAGCCCTAACGCCTACAGAGTCCCTGCTTCACTACCAGCCTCATCTCCTCCCGCCTTAACGTCATCTGCTCACGTCTTGGCAGATAAGAACCATTCCATACCTGGTGTTTATCGCTGACCGCCATGATCAGTTGGGGTCAGGCGTGCTCCATCATCGCCTACCGACGCCGTTGTCTCTGTTTACTATTCTGCAGCGTTGCCTCCGTTGCCGCCACCGTTGTCCTTGGTGTTCACCGCCGCCGTCACCTGTTGTGTCCCACCCCTTACCTTTTCCCTAGTGTTCGCTACAGTGGTTCCAGTTCAGTCTTCATCATCACCACTACTGATGTGGTCTTTCCAGTGTACCGCTAACGTTGCCTCACTGGAACTTTTACTACCAACTGTGATCTCCATGTTGTAGTTAAAAGCAAAAATAATAATAATAATAATAATAATAATAATAATAATAATAATAATAATAGTACTACTAATAATAATAATGATAATAAAAATGATAATGATAATAATAATAATAATAATGATAATAATAATAATAATAATAATAATAATAATAATAATAATAATAATAGCACTAATAATAATAATAATGATAATAGAAATGATAATGATAATAATAATAATAATAATAATAATAATAATGATAATAATAATAATAATAATAATGATAATAATAATAATAATAATAATAATAATAATAATAATAATAATAGTGATAATAATAATGATCATAATAATAATAATAATAATAATGATAATGATAATAATAATAATAATAATGGTAATAAGTGATAATGATAATAATGATAATGATAATATAATACAAAGGAAATCAAAGTCCAACTGAGCACTGAATCCTTCCCAGGCTCTTTTGTCGTTGTGGAAAGAAATCAGACAGAGTTCAGCGTGGGAAGAGGACAAGAGCAAACAGATTAATTAAAGAGAAATACCTGGAAACTTTACATGTGAGTTAGTAAGCGGAAATAATATCAGTCGTGGATTTGAAGCGAAGTATTTGTCAGGTGTTTACTCAAACGTATAAATGGTAGTACTATTAACTAACTCTAATTGGGAAATAATCTTGTTGAAAAAGTACTTCACCTCATTCGACCTTAACGTTAACCCATGAGATTGTATCCTTATAGTACGGATGATATCAAATAAACTGAGTCTTCAGTAGCTAGTGCTTAGGTCGCGATCATCAAAGTCTTTCATGTTCCTGAATACTCGTATTAGATCATCTCTTAACCTTCTCTTTTGTAAGCTAAGTAGGTTCGAGTCGTCTTGACGGCTCTCATAGGATTTGTTTCTCAGTCCAGGAATCATCAGTGTTACACACCAGTGTATTCTTCATCCTGTCCCGTGACCTTTATCGTGTACTGTGTCCAACGCTGAACACAATATTTACCGTGGGGATGCACCAGTCTACTGCAAAGATTGAGGATTGTTTCCTTAGATTAGAATTTGAATGCCCTGCCTGCGGTTCCAAGAATTCTGTCCGTCTATTTTTACCGCATTCAAGTATTGTTTACTACGCTGTAGGTCATCAGATGTGTTATTACGCCAAATTTTTCTTTTTCTCTCCCTCTTTTACCTTTTGTTGCTCAACAGAATTGATCCAAACGCTTGCCTTCTTGTTTTAACTACGAACGTAGAGAGGTTCTCACTCGTCGATATTAGAAATTCAATTGCCACTCGTGAGTCCAGTCCATCGGTTTGCTTAGGTCATTATGTAGCAGTGGGCGTCCAGTGTCTGATTGAGACTGATTATCTAGTTTACTGTCGACTGCAAACTTAGTTTAGTGTTCAACTTGTTATGAGAATCATTGAGATATATTTGAGAGAGAGAGAACCTTTTCCCAAACTGATCCCTGTGGCACAACATGTTATGTGTAAGTATTTTGAGGCTGTTTTACAATTATAATAACCATCCTTTGTATACGGTCAGTCAGCCAATTTTCAAACCAAGTAATTACTGCTTCAACTGTACCATTTGAATTAACTTTTCTTCGTAATCTTTCATGCGAGATTATTCTTAGTGCTTTCAAATCTTTATAGATAACCTGAAGTGCTTTATTTTCATCATATTTGTTGATTAAATCGTAAAAAAGAAACTTGGGCAGAATTGTTTTGAACAATGTCGTCGCAGACCATGTTGAGAATCATTTAAGTGATGATCCCTAAGTTGTATTTGTGGACGTATGCACCAGGGATGAGCGTTCTTAGTCATCTGCAGGCGTCAAGTCCAGCAGTCTCCATTCTTTCCTCCATTAAAGTAAACTGACAGTCATTTTTGGCTTGTAGGTCAACCAGTACACTCGCTGGTGGTTCACAGATGCCTACAAGCACGCAAGTGATTCATTACATCGTATGTCTTAGAAAATGTATATTATTCAGGATCCAATGTTGCCGGATTAAAGGTCACACACGAGAATTATACATAACAAAGTTGAGGCGTTCAGTTTCGCTCGTCTCCCCTCCTCTCTTTGCGTCGTCCAGCCAGTGTCGTGGGCTTGCCAGACGCGTGGGACGGCCCTTACCAGACGCGTGGGACGACCCTGACCTTAAGAAGAGGATCAGCTGGAGCGGGTGATCCCCGACCCTGAGCGTTCGAACCATCTGGGGAGGCGGCTGGCACTTCGTCGCGTCTGCTGAGCTTGTGCTAAGAGGTCGTTACATTTACAACCCGATGATGGCGCACTTCAAGAGAGAGTCTTATCAGATCATGTCTCACCCTGAGCCACCTGCGGTAATATAGCAAGTGAATCAGGCAGCGCAGCTCAGACCATTACCTGGCAGATGTTTTGGGTGACACGCATGTCCTCAAAGCACGGTGCCCCACGGGATGGTATATGAATGTTTTCATGTGGCAGAGCAGTGTAATATTTCTTTTTAATTTGTAAGCGCCAGTCACGGGCGGAAGTGCACATCAAGTTCGGGCCATAATTGAAATGTAGAGAGGATTATGAAAAGGAAAAAAGAAGAGGCAAGGAAACGAATTTTTGAATTTTGGAGAAAGCGAAAAACCTCTCTTTTGAAATATGCCAGGTCATAGTTATTGGTAAGACATGGCTCAGCAGGTGGAGTTCCAAAGCTTCGAAGTGTAGGGAAAGAGGCAGTTATCAAAACGGCCCACCCTTTAATTGCTGATGGCCACATAGTAATCATGTGACACAGCAGTTTGCCAAGTATAGTGTGGTCTAGCTAGTGGTGCGGGCACAAAAGTAACCAGCTGTCGGGAGCAAAAACCAAAGTGATACCTGTAGAAGAGGGAAAGAGAACCATCATTGCGGCGAAGGGAAAGTGCGTCAAGTCTTGAAGTTAGCCTGGGACAGTTTATAAATCTGATCGCTCTCGACTCAATTATGTCAAGTAACGCTACAGAGCTAGAACCACCCCAGATGTGAGAGCAGTACCCCATACAAGGACGAATCAATCCCTTGTATAAACGGAGCAACTTTGCAGAAGAAAAGAAAATTCGACATTGAAACACGACTCTCAGTTTCTGAGAGGCAGACTTACCTATTTCCATAATATGGGGTTTCCAAGATACAGTGGAAGTTACAGTAATGCCAAGTATGTTCATTAATTGAAGTGGTGGAATTACAGAACCGTCAAATGAGAAACATGTGTTGTGAGTTTTCGATAGAGAGATAGGTAGAAATTGGGTCTTGGAGGCATAAAACGGAACCAGATTTCGTCTACCCCACTGAGATGGCCTGTCCAAGTCTAAGTTTATTGAGGAAGTTGTTTCGAGACGAGATGCAGATCGAGTGAAAGAAGTGGCAGAACTGAAGGATGTGGAGGAATGAAGTGTTTATTAGTAAGAGTATGAATGAATTTGGTTATTTGTGGAGGTGTGGAAATGGTTGATTAAAAGGAGAAAAAGTGTAGGGGACAGGACAGAACCTTGAGGGACACCGCTGTTGATGGAGTAAAGTTGGGAGGCTGATCCATCAACAACCACAGAGATAGATCGGTCCGAGAGAAAGCCAGATATGAAGGAGCAAAGTGAGAGGGAAGCCAAAAGACGGACGGGAGCTTAGAGATGAGACCCCGATCCCACACTCTGTCAAAGGCCTTAGATATGTCAAGGGCAACTACATATGACTCCCCAAAATCTTTCAGGGATGATGACCAGACATTAGTAAGGTAGGAAAGAATATCACCAGTGGATCTCGCCTTACGGAAGCCATACAAGTGATCAGAGAGACGACTATAAGGCTCAAGGTGTTTAAGAATGTGGGAGTTGAGGAAGGATTCAAGTGCACCATAATGAACCGGAGTAAGACTGAAAGAGAACCTACTTAAAGACACTAAGGATAAATCATAACGTACGCACGTGTGTGTGTGTGTGTGTGTGTGTGTGGTGAACGACTAATACATTAGTGTAGTTATCAACTGTATGTCTGATTCTCATTGAATGTATTCTCTTTAAAACTTCTTGTGGGATACATGCAAATCCCTTGCTTTGGAAACGATTCCACGTAATACATGAAATGTTTAAAATGCTTAATGTGGGTGTGCATGAACTGTGTGTGCGCTCATGGGCTGACCCATGCATGATAAATGTGCAGTGCAACCGTGTATGACAGAATATTATCTTCATACCTTCAAAGAAATGCTATGTAACAGATGAGAGAGAGAGAGAGAGAGAGAGAGAGAGAGAGAGAGAGAGAGAGAGAGAGAGAGAGAGAGAGAGAGAGGAATTAGTCTCATACAGTCGATGGGAGGATTTCAGAACACGTTGTAAACAAAACTGAATTGTTATCAGGAGACGCCCTTACATGGACGACAAGAGGAGCAAACCCCTGGAAAATACGATCTTACTGGAAAACGTTTATTAATGACCAAAATAGACCCACGTTGAGAACCGTCCTGAAGTATTTGTTTATTTCACTTTCCCGTTTTTTCCCCGTCCCTCGTAGTTTGTCCTTGCTTGTAAACACAGCTGATAATAAGTGTTGTTTAGTCGCTTGGCTCATATCCTCCGCCAGGAGACAGACGACGAGACGGCTTATCTGGGTAGTGTTCAGGCAGACGGTCGAGATGGGTATCGTGAGGGAGAGATATGTGGTGTTGGGAGGGAGGTTACACTGAAGGATGGTGAGGCTGGCTCTTAGCAGGATGAACAGATTAGATGAAGGAGTGTGTGATGAGGAGGACGATCAGATGTTGGGAGACAAGCGAAATGAAAAAGCATTTAAGTGATGATGGTGTGTGTGTGTGTGTGTGTGTGTGTGTGTGTGTGTGTGTGTGTGTGTGTGTGTGTGTGTGTGTGTGAGTGATTCCCTATTGCAAATATCTTAATTGTATGATGCGGGTTGGGAGTTCTACACTCGTAGGGCTCCATCTCTTGAACTTTCTCTATTATCAGAGAACTTTTTGCATTGATATACTGTTATCATTCACATCTTACTTCCTCATTTCATTTCATTCATCTACGCTGAAATCATAAAAGTATTTCTTTACATATCTGTTTACCAGTTTCATGTTGCATTTCATGCAACGTCCTCTCGTTGCTCTGTCTTTGCATCGCTCGAAGAACTGCTCACTGTCGGTCGACCTATTAAACAAATTTCGGAACTTGAAGGTTGTCATCAAGTTTGCACACTCTTTTTATTACCACACGTTTCTCTTACCCTTTCATTACTTGCTCGAGCAAACCACATTACACCACACATTGTCCTCAGACATTTCATTTCTAACACATCCATCCTCCTCCACACAACGCTATAGCCCACCCCTCGCAACCATATAACATTGTTGGAAACACTATTCCTTCAAACATACCCATTTTTGCCCTCCGAGATAACATTCTCGCCTTCCACACATTCTTCAACGTTCCCAGAACCTTTGCCCCCTTCCCCACCCTGTGACTCACTTCCGCTTCCATGGTTCTATCCATATATATATATATATATATATATATATATATATATATATATATATATATATATATATATATATATATATATATATGCATAAGTGTGAGTGTGTGTGTTTGTGTGTGTGTGTGTGTGTGTGTGTGTGTGTGTGTGTGTGTAATCTATACAGTATATATGCCCTGGCCTGAACCAGGCACCCAATTTATCGACCAGCTTCTAAGAGATGTTGAACAGCTGGACTGACTGTGGATGGATTGCAGCAACCATGATTCGAACCTCTGCACTTGACCGACGCCTGCGGCCCTTGAATGCATCAGGGTTAGGGACGCTAACCACTACACCACAAAGATCCATAACCCTCTGATCTGCTCTCTTTTTTCACAGACAAGACATTTTTCCCTTCTATGTGGTCTCGGCTGGTCTCGGCATCCTCCTTTGTCTTTCCATCTTCATATAACCTTTTGTTCTTTGTTCCTTTAAGATTTCTTTCACCCGAGATGGCCTCCATTTGGGTATATTGTATGTCCGTTCCATGTCGGTCAGTATGACATAAGAAAATATTTCATAATCGTTTCTCCTTCCAAGTAAAACCCTCAAAACTTTCTCTATTTAACTTACTTCAAGCAGTCTTAGTCACATCTCTTTGGTCATAATAATATACCTTGCCTAGTAAGCCCATCTGCGTGTACTGATTAAGCCTCTGTTTCCATGACTCCACAAAAATGATGAAACGCTTCTCATAAAATGGCAATGTGAACATGTTTACTTGCAGGGAGTTTTGATTGTCCACAGCCAAGGCGGGGTAGTGCTGTGTGCCAGCGGAGGGTGGGTTGTGACATGGGTGTGGTGCCGTGTGCCAGCAGAGGGTGTGTTGTGAGGTGGGCGTGGTGCCGTGTGCCTGTAGAGGGTGGGCGCGTTGCCGTATGCCTGTAGAGGGTGGGCGCGGTGCCGTATACCGATGAATGCAGCACGAGACAGGCTCGCTAGCCAGAGTGCCGTGCGCCCTGTGATCTGTTTGTAAAACAAACTGTGTTATTTCTTGCATGACCATCACCGTGGTATGACGTACGCTCAAGGCAATAGTGATATTATTGCGTTAGAGTCAACCAACAAATTTTGATGTGTAGGAAGGTCACAGCACCGCACTGGAGTCACAGATAATGCTGCTTTGGAAGGTGTCAATGCCAAGATGGCAAGTCACACCCTTGTATCGGGTCACATACAGTGTTGTGTGGGAGCGTGACACCACTACATGGGGGTCACAAATAATGTGTGTGTAGGGGAGACGGGTACAAATTATGGTGAATATGTGTATGTTTTGCCTGTTTGTGTGTATTCAGATATGCATTTGTGCATTACATGTATGTCTACTTCTTCAAATGTAGGTCATTCGTTTCGGTGTATGTAGAGTTTGATATTCGATACGATTTTTTTTTCTTTTTTCATGGCGCAAATAGGATATTTGAGCATTTAGGGGATATGTATATGTGCAATGAGTGTTCTGCTGCGTGTTGTGTTTGGGTATGGTGTTGTATGGTCGTGTTAAGGTGCCTGGGTATATATGTCGTGTGTGGGGTGTCAGTGTGGTGTCTATAGCCGGGTGCAGCGTATGGGAGAAGCAAAATATTGTTTCATTGTTCAGGATTTGTAGTTGGTGGCTAAAGCTGTCGTTTGTACTGTTATATCGCCCTGAAGACCTCGTCAAGTTACTGCGGCATGACATCAGAAAAAATGTATGATGTTGTACATAGCAGTACAGTGAGAGGGAAGAGGGGCGAAAATGTACATAGAGGATGGCAGGATATAATGAAAGAAAGGAGAACTATCTAAGTCCCTCTCGTATATGTTTATGATGACTAAACTTAGCATGAGTAAATTATAATGATTTTGACACACTAGCGTTTTTCATCGACGTTTTGTGTTCTGTTTAACGATTTCTGAGTGAAGTATCCACAGTCGAGTTTCTCCAACCTGGATGCGATGTGTATAAATAACACGAGCATAGTTTTTTTTTTTTTTTAGCGTTGTTGACCATGACGCATTTACAGGCCGCCCTGGGTTGAGCGCTTAGTTTCGAATCCTGGTTTCGGCAGGTGGTCCACGTTCAACCCAGCCGTTCTTCCTAAAGCTGGTCGTTAAACTGTGTACCTGGCTTATGATAGGATATATATATATATATATATATATATATATATATATATATATATATATATATATACAGTGTTAATGAGGTGGCCTTGATTGGGGCATTCAGCAGCCCTTGCCGTCTCCGCTGACATAAACAAAAGGTGGAGGCGAGTCTTCTGGTGTGCAGACCAAGGTAAGAAGTGCGTCGACACAATGGATGCCCATTTTCGCCAAGGACTAATCAGTATGAGGGGGAACTATCGTATTTTGCTCTCTACCTGTTACCTTCTCTCTCATCTCCTTCCCATATTCATACCCCGCCTCTCGCCACCCCGCCCTCCACCCACACGGGGTGTCAGCAGTTGGCACGGGCAGTTGGCAGCCAGCCTGGCCACTCCAGCAGGAGGAAGCTGTCCTCCCCTCCCCCTCCCCTCTGGGAGGAAGAGGTTTAGTAGGTGGTAGGCAACCACCGACCTGGGAGGTGTGTTACCGGTACTGTCCACCTGGGTATCGGGAGGGTTGGAGACGGCTGCGCAGTGGGCTAGCACTTCAGCGGCTGTCTAGTGTCACTCCTTTATCCCAGGAAGCTATCTGTTCTTAATGCCTCACCCACATTTGAGTTGCTGGCATACAGTCCACTTACTTACATTTTGGTTATCGAATCCGTAATACTTGATAATACGTAACTCACACGACTTGTTCCACGGTATAATGCACCGAAACCAGACCTCTCTATCCACAACCAGGCCCAACAGACGTTTCCGTGGTTCCCTAGACTGGTTTATATTCACTGGTTCAACCCATTGACAGCACTTCATCCCCTGTAAACCATATCGTTCCAATTCACTCTGTTCCTTGCACGCCTCACACCCTACTGCATGTTTAAACCCCGAGGCTTTAAAGCATCTTTCACTCCATCTTTCCACCTCTTCCTCGGTCCCCCCCTTTTCCCTGTTCCCCCTTGGTCATCATCTCCTCGCTCATCCTCTCCATATGTCCAAACCATTTTAGCCCACCCTCTTCAGTTCTCTCATACATACTACTCTTACTACCGTACTTCCCTCATACCCTATTACTAGTTATTCGATCAACTCTATTCGCACCACATATTGTCCCCAGACATTTCATTTCCAACGCATTCACCCTGCTCTGTACGCTTGTTGTCTAAAACCTACGCCTTGCATCACCGACGGGACTACTATACCATCAAACATACCCATCTTTGCCCTTGCAGACAGTAGCCTCTTTTTCATACATTCCTCAATGCACCCAACGCATTTACCTCTCACTTGCCCTGTGTCGCACTTCAGTCCCTATGGTTCCATTCGCTGCCACATCAACTCTCAGATATTCAAAACACTCCACTTCCTCCGAATTAACTCCATTCAAACTCACACCCCAAACAACTTACCTTCTGTTTCTCTAAGTATTCCTCAGTCACATTTTTCTTCCAAAAAAAAAAAAAAAACCTGATCCGTACCTCCTCTACCCTGCGGCCCACACACTTCTGTCAGCACCGTTTCCCTAAATACCCACCATTTCACACCTATTCCCTAAACTTTCCGTAGTCTCTACCTGTCTCCTTTCTGCACTCAATCTCTCCAGAAAAATCTCTTCACAAATTCCTCTTTTCGAAGCTCTTGTGCCTTCACGACCGTATTTTCACTCGTATGATTGTCTCTTGTTCGAAAACCTTTACAAATCTTCACCTTCCCCTCCACCAGTTAAGGATCAGACATCACACCAGCTGCCCCGCTCAGTACATTCAAACCCGCGAGTTTATCTCTAGTTTTCCCCGCCTGTCAGTTAGTATGTAACCCAATAAAGCCCGCTTACCATCTCTCTTACTCCTTGTATTCTTATGTATGTCCCTCTTTTTAAGTCAGGTACCCCATTTCACCAGTCATTTACAACGCAGAATTCCACATACTGTACTGTATTTCCATTCACATCACTGAATTTCTCATGCCCTCCAGATATATCTTCAACTGACACATTACTCACTTGCGCATTCAAATCACCCATCACAAATAGCCGATCACTTGCACTAAAACTGATGACACACTCACTCACCTGCTGCTAAAACACTCGCCTCTCTTCATCAACCTTCTCGTGGCCAGGTGCACGAGCATTGATAATCGCCCACCTCTCCTGATACTCTTTCATCCGTACCAACATCATGTTGCTGGTTACTTCCTTACGCTCTCTCACACATTCTCTCTCTCTCTCTCTCTCTCTCTCTCTCTCTCTCTCTCTCTCTCTCTCTCTCTCTCTCTCTCTCTCTATATATATATATATATATATATATATATATATATATATATATATATATATATATATATCTCCATGTCAGCGAACTAGCGCCAGAAAATAGACGAGGAATGGCCTATCCACTCATGTATACATATACATAAGCGCCCATACACGCACATATACATACTTATACATATACATATCAACATATACTCGTATATACGCATATACGTACACAGACATATAAATATATGCATATGCACATATTAATCCTTGCTTGCCTTCATCCATTTTTGGCGCCACCCCGCCCCACAGGAAACAGCATTCGCTGCTCCCTGCTTCATCGAGGTAGCGCCAGGTAAACAAACAAAAAGGGACGCATTTGTTCACACGCAGCTGTCATTTTTAATGCACCGAAACCACAGCTCCCTGTCCACATCCAGGCCCCACAGACCTTTCCATGGTTTACCCCAGACGTTTCACATGCCCTGGTTCAGTCCATCAACGTATATATATGTGTGTGTGTGTGTGTGTGTGTGTGTAAATGTAACTAAACTCCGCGTGCATGAGGTTACACTGCGAGTGATGAGTCGTCTTTGACGAGGTTGTATAACTGGCAGTGTAGTTTCATCAAAAAACGTCTCACTCCAAAGAAGTTCATATTTCTCTGCGACTGGACGTAGCGCAGCTTTAGGCTGTAGGAACTTCTAGAAGGACGTCCTGGGTAACACCTGGATTATTTTTTAGAGAAGCTTCATGCTGTATTCATGAATGGATAAATAAGTATATATATATATATATATATATATATATATATATATATATATATATATATATATATATATATATATATATATATATATATATATATAAAGTGAAGTCTCCTTTGGTGAGGCTGTATCAACGACAAGAAACGTAAAGTGGTCTCAGGTTTACATAATAACAATAATAAGGTAATATTGTGTATGTGTGTAAAATCTGTCTCTCTCCGCTCTGTTGCTCTCACTACCCAGTCCTCCCTCCCTAAGCCGTACGCATGTTACATAACTCGGTAGCCCGAGGAACGCACATTCGCACAAACAACCATTAATGTGAAAGAGAATAAACAGACTGGAGTTAAGCACTCAAACAGTCAGCACGCGCAAACAAAGACGCGCGTGCGTGCAGCTGTTGCCACTGACCAAACAATCTTTATCAGTATTATGGCCGGAACCATCTTATGTCCGCATGTCTCTCTACAGTGTGAGGGAAGGAGAGCACGTAGGTGAAGCTAGAGTAATTGGTTGTCGTGAGATAAGTTGGGAGGTGATGGCCTCTCGTAATGTTGTGTTGATGGGTCAGGTGCAGAGTCATACGTATAGACTCTGTGTCCCCATTACTTTCTCTCTCTCTCTCTCTCTCTCTCTCTGCAAAGCTGCGTCTACCCACTGACTCTCCACATGTCACCAATTGACGTCCTGTAGATATATATATATATGTCATCACCACCTGCCCATGAATGCCGGTCACCAGCTGCTGCACATCCACACATGCCAACACCACCTGTCCATCTACACTGATCACCATCTGCTGCACATCCACACTGGTCACCATCTGCTGCACATCCACACTGGTCACCATCTGCTGTACATCCACACTGGTCACCATCTGCTGCACATCCACACTGGTCACCATCTGCTGCACATCCACACTGGTCACCATCTGCTGTACATCCACACTGGTCACCACCTGCTGTACATCCACACTGGTCACCATCTGCTGCACATCCACACTGGTCACCATCTGCTGCACATCCACACTGGTCACCATCTGCTGTACATCCACACTGGTCACCACCTGCTGTACATCCACACTGGTCACCACCTGCTGTACATCCACACTGGTCACCACCTGCTGTACATCCACACTGGTCACCATCTGCTACCCATCCACAGGGATCATTACCTGCTGCCTAGGGGAGCCAGTCTTGCTAGTCTCATGAATAAAGCGAGCGAGTCTCGTGTTGGATGAGGAGGCAGCATTATGAGCGAGGCGATCACGACAGCTGGTGGGTGAGGCGCAGGTGTGACACCAGCCAGGTTGCCAAAGGAAGAAGACACTTCGTAATCACGTTGCTTCTGAGAATAACAACAGCGCACAAGGAAACTAGTGTAACAAGACGTAGGTTTAATTACACAGTTGAGGAACACGTGAATGGCTCTGCCTATTGTGATCTCGTCCCGGAAGAACTGAACCCCCTGGAGGGGGTCGTGATGGCTTAAAAAGCTGCTGAGCGGAATTACTTTTTCATATCAATCTAAACTTGTTTTTTTACCAGACAATCCAGTTGTGAGCCAGTCAGGCCTCCTGTTGTCTGTCTTTCTCATGTAAGCTCACTGGTCTTCGGCCTCGTCCTCCAGTGTAAGGAAGAGTGCTAAAGTCGTCGTGCTCTAGGGGTAGTACAGTCGTGCTCAAGGATCGTACTCTCGTGCTCAAGGATCGTACCGTCGTGCTCAAGAATCGTACCGTCTTCCTCAAGGATCGTATCGTCGTGCTCAAGGATCGTACCGTCGTGCTCAAGGATCGTACCGTCGCGCTCAAGGATCGTACCGTCGTGCTCAAGGATCGTACCGTCGTGCTCAATAATCGTACTGTCGTGCTCAAGGATCGTACCGTTGAGCTCAAGGATCGTACCGTCGTGCTCAAGGTCGTACCGTTGTGCTCAAGGATCGTACCGTCGTGCTCAAGAATCGTACCGTCGTGCTCAAGGATCGTACCGTCGTGCTCAAGGTCGTACCGTTGTGCTCAAGGATCGTACCGTCGTGCTCAAGAATCGTACCGTCGTGCTCAAGGATCGTACCGTCGTGCTCAAGGATCGTACCGTCGTGCTCAAGAATCGTACCGTCGTGCTCAAGGATCGTACCGTCGTTCTTAAGGATCGTATCGTCGTGCTCAAGGATCGTACCGTCCCGCTCAAGGATCGTGCCGTCGTGCTCAAGGATCGTATCGTCGCGCTCAAGGATCGTACCGTCATGCTCAAGGATCGTACTGTCGTGCTCAAGGATCGTACCGTTGAGCTCAAGGATCGTACCGTTGAGGTGGAGGGTTAACACTACCACTGGACGAAGAATTAAAAAGTCAAATTTTGATCACCAGTCTAAAAGTCATACGATATCATTGGTTAGAGAATTCATCTTCATGAAAATGTGATGAGATTAAAAAAAAAAAAAACATTTTGACGAAATTCTGAATTAGGAAAACAGAGTTACTAATAAGTGAACAACCCAACTGTAACACAGTGAGAAGGATTACAGTAGCGTAATGTGAAGCTGTCAGGAAATGCGTACCATAAGACATTCAGGAAATGCATAATGTGACACAGTTAGGAAATGCGTAATGTAAAGCAATCAGGAAAGGCGTCATATTAAGCGCTTAGTCAGGAAATTCGCAGCGTGAAAAAAGTCAGGATATGCGTCACATGAAGCAGTTGGGAGACGCGTAATGTGAAGCAATCAAGGAAATATTGACAGACCAATAACCTTGTAACCCTGGCAGGCATCAGAGAGACGGACGTCCACACGCCAGGCCTCACCAACGCTTCCCGACTCCGCTCCTCCCAACCTCAGCCGAAGGAAAGACACCTCACTCCAAAAGGTCGGGAAAAATGGTGAATGGTCGTGTCATCCTACTTCCTTTGTTCGTACCTAATGCTCGAACTGGGACCCAGTACCTTCCTTCGCACTTCTGCGTTCCTCTGGATGATATCTTCACGCGGACCAACACGATGAGGGAAATCCTGAAGCCTTCAGCCGCTGTTTGGAAATTAATGCAGGAGGGGAGGATTTCCAGTCATCGGTGTGGGGTGCACCATCGTGCCGTAACGCATTCATGGTGTCGCCTGTGTTTAACATCACAGCTCATGCAAGTTATCGTGTGTACTGCTTGGTGAACAGAACTCATGATTGTGAAATAACCTATATATAATGGGAAATACGTAGAGTTAACCTCTAATAACACATCATAAGATAAGTATAACCTTTATACAAACCAAGGTATATTTAGGTACTGGTCAGACAGAAGATATTCAGAATATAGTGGACTAAAGTGATGGAGAATCTACATGGTTCCTCATTTGAAGTGTAACTTTAAAGCTATAAGGGACGACCTCACCGTAAAAGAATTATAAGTAGTCTCCCAATCAATGAGTCGTCCTTGTGGGTTAAAGGCATTTTCTTTCTTATTTATATCTGAAAATGTTATAGTTAATAACTGTGCGTCATCGAACCATAGTTATATGCTGACGACAGACCTGATTATCATCGGTTTTAACTATAGAATAATCATTTTCTGGTAGTCTTATCTACCAGGAAGATATCAGAGCACAGACAGACGAAAAGATTAAGAAAAAATTGATAACTCATCCTGAACTCTGGATTTTCTCGTTTTCTATCAAGACATTTTGCACGATGACATCATCTCTGGACGATGACTAGCAGACAGCAGGTGGTCACACCGACCAGCTGCACCAGTCAGCAGGTGGTCATACCGACCGGCATCAACGGTCAGCAGGTGGTCACACTGTCCAGCTGAAGCAGGTCAGCAGTTGATCATGAAAATGTGCAATTCTCTCAACATAGCAAGATGGAGCTGACTAGCGTTTGCAGCGTGTTGCAGCCTCCTGCTCGTCTTTTTCCCCCTCCTTTCACATCATCAGTTCCACCTGGAGGAGTCTGTAGGAGTGAATCTCCTCCCACACGACCCCCAGCAGGCAGAGAGAGAGAGAGAGAGAGAGAGAGAGAGAGAGAGAGAGAGAGAGAGAGAGATGGATAGAGAGAGATGAAGACGGAATGTGAAGGACGCAGACAGAGGAGGAGCCCGAGGGAGGGATGCAGTGCGGGATAAGGCACCTAATGGACGCTGGTGACGCGTCTGGCTGGGCGTCAAGTATGTGCCATGATAGTGTCATGCCACTGTATCGCGCCATAACAAACGTTCCCCAGGTACTCCACACCAGGTCAGAGCAGACACCCTGTACCACACCACATGTTCATGGTTCGACGCGCTCATGACTCGCCATCAGTAACTCTTGGTAGACACGTACAACAGCAGTCCATTGGCAGACTCTGTGAATGTTCTTCCAGCACGTCATGGCAGACGCTAACCCTTCACTGGCAGACACACACACTCACTTCTGGTTCTACATCACCCACCTCGCGAGAAACAAGTGCTGGACCTTGTCTCACGCTTCGTTATGGACGAGTGACCTTCCCTTTATCACGTCAAAGGAGACATCATTGCTCCCAGGTCGTGTGTGATAACACTCCTCTGATGTATATATCAAGGTTGACACTGCTGACCTTCCTCCAGCATGTCATAACTGGTTATATTGTCTCTCTGTTATAGAGTCGTGTGAGAAACAGTACGTCATGGTAGACACACATCACTGATCCCTCCTCCAGCACATCAAGGCGAATAAAAGAAGCTGCAGGACTTCAAAAACATAAAATGACAGAAATGCTTACAACCGACACTTCTAGAATATGTCGTGTTGGACACACACACACACACACACACACACACACACACACACACACACACACACACACACACACACACACACACTTGACCAGCACACAGTATTATGGTAGTGGTGGATGATTGGAATAAGTGAACTTAATAGTGATTGATGTCTCACTGATCACAGAGCGCGTGGTGTGAGGTGGACAACATTTGTCAGTTGTGGTGGTGTAACGGTCTTCAGTTCACTGGTTTGTAGTCAAGTGATCCCGGGTTCGATCCTAAGGCACATAATGGTGAGATGGCTTACACTGATTTCATGTGGTAGTATATACTATGTGTATGTACGTGCTGTGTACTGCGCCTGCTCAAGGTTACACCGCGAGTGAAAAGTCATTTTCAGTTGGCTGTTTCATTGGGAATACAGCCTCGTCAAAGAACATATCACACCAAAGGAGTCAACATTTCTCTGTTACAGATTGTAGCGCAGCTTTGGGAAAGTAAAGCTCCATTTGAAGGGTACGGTACCGTTTTCTTTTTAAGGTATTTACAAAAAACGTAGAGTTATTGTTAGTAGAAATCCACAGGGCTATGAGTAAAATTCAGGGACTCCATTCTATATTCGTCTTATTAAAGTGCCAAAGTGTTGGGAACCTGGCATATCAGTTTTTGATAGTAGTGGGTACAAGCCAAGCAGAAGAGATTGTCCAGTGTTCATTAGGTCCTGCTGGTGTAAGTAGGGTTATGATGTAGAGAATGAGATGAGGTAAAGATAAAGAGTGTCTGCCTTGTTTCTGTGACAGTCATACATGCTAATAAGCCTCTTGGCATATTGTGTGAGGCTGTTGGCAATGGAGATGGCTTCTGCAGCTTTTCTCTCAGAGCCATTATCAGAAAAGTATTAAAACCAGGAAAGATTTGGGACTCAGAAGACAAGAACGATGATATATTTAGTCCTTTATACTTTCACGTGATTCACGAGTCTTGAGTTGCTTCATAACTTCCCCCTCATATTGTGCTTCACAAGGCCAAGGTTTCTTTATATAGGCTCTTCCTTGTACCATAAACCTTGAACTTCTTCTTGAGGTCTGTGAGTTGCGTCGTGGTCCTTTACCTTCGTTCGATAATCACGGAGTTTCTTCATGAACTTTGAGCTGTTTCGGGATTTCTTTGCCAACTTGATAACCTTTGGTTCCTTCCTTGAGTCTTGACCCGTTCAGTGAACTACTTTGTTGTTTCACTGTATCGCGGGCTGTGTTAACTTCATGACCACAGCCTCATGCTCTAGAGGAAGTGGCACAGGGGGTGGAGGGAGGTTTCGGCTAGCCTCATCAAAGAGGAATTCATATTAATCGTCTCTTTATCATCGAACTATCATCCTTTCATTTATTGCTGGCTTGCAGGTGAGGTTGGCGGTTGTTAATGGTGACGTTTGACTTATCTCAGCGTGTCCTGGACCTCGTGAAGACCGGGTTTTTCAGGTTGCCCTACACTGGTCCCGGTGGATGTGTTGCACCAGCCGACGACACACCTCCGGCCCACCTCACCTGTCGCCCGTCTGAACCAGCAGCCACGAATAAAATGATGAGTGTCGCATCCGCCGCTTCCAATTCCTGGCACCGAATACCTCCTCCCACCTTGCTCTTCATTATCCACCATCAACACCCACACAACCACCCTCTGCCACCGTCATTCACCACGACTACCAACATTTACCAACTTCGCCTGCCATCGGTAGCCACCACAACTTGACACAGTCGTTGCCACCTCCCTCTGTGCTGCCGATGATATGTGTTTCTCCACCACCCACTTCTCTTCGCCAACACCACAACCACAACCCACTGCTACCGCGTCCCATCTCTACCACAAACCACACCCACAGTAAACACCAATGCCGCAAATCAGCCCCTTTAAGACACGTTTGTGCCACTCTGCACCTTTATCTCACACCGTGGACCTTCCATGCTCCACGCTGATGTCTCCCTTACCACTGTATACTCCAGCCACATCCCATCACTTCCGAAGTCTTCATCAAACGCAACTTAGCCGCGTCACAGACTACTCATTGCCACCATGACCCACCCCAACCATGACTTAGAATACCTGAACTCACCTCTGAGATCTACCATCACCCACCACACACTCGTGCAGAAACCCACCCCTACAATATGACCTCCACTGCTGCCATAACCCCACCTATAGTCAAACTTATCAATACAACCTACCCCATAAGTGCCCCCACCACTATCACCACGCATCACTTACACTTATCACAAAATAACACAATGGATACCACATACCATTACATCCCACCGACCATCACTGACTCACCTGACCATTACCCCAACCATCACCACAACAACCTTCACCACAACACCATCACCATCATAGCCACCACCACTACAACCGCCACTGTGACAACCGTGACTCTTGACACCCGTCATTGACCACCACCAGAACCAGAACCATAACAACGACTCCCACCTCCCATCACTGCCCATCACTTACACACCTAAACGCCTCTATCACCACCACAACTATCACCGCCACAACTATCACCACTACCACCACCACCACCACACCCACACCCATGATGAACGGCGTGGCTATCCCTCAAGCTCCTCCTGGCTCCAGTCGATTCGTAAGGCTTCACGCTGGTGTCTTCTCATTCATTTTATCGGTCATTAACGGACCGACTGGGAGGGAGGGAGAGATAGATAGATAGATAGATAGAGAGAGAGAGAGAGAGAGAGAGAGAGAGAGAGAGAGAGAGAGAGAGAGAGAGAGAGAGAGAGAGTAAAGGCAAGATATGAGGAACATTTCTCAGCAGTTTCTCTGGCGAGTTAGTCGACAGTTTCGCAATGGAAGGCCGCAGTATTGCCCAGAGCGCAGATCTGATGTAGAATGTCATCATGCGTCGTATAAAGAATGGGGCGAGTGTGTAGATGACGTTAGGTCTGCAGGGCACTTGTACTATCAGAGACGAGTGGACAGTCTTGCCCTTCAGGGAGTGATAGGAGAACACTGAAGCTTTCAGTGAGGGTGATAGGTAGAGAATCGTGAAGTTTATTGGTGTTGCTAGTGTTCAACACCCAGGCTGCCTCGCCTGGATGTTCTACTGTTGAGGCAGACGGTGAGGTGTCGTCAGGTGTGTGTGTGTGTGTGTGGTGTGTGTGTGTGTGTGTGTGGGTAGTGATGCTATAAGGGCCAAACTAAGCCAAGAGCAGCTCATTTACATCGATGGGTATAATTCGAGGCTCCACGGGAACTAAGCGCGTTCTACATTAGTGTTGTTGTCGAGGGACTGGATACGTCTGTAATGTGGATCTTCGTTTTCGACACATTTTTTTTTTTGTTCTGTTTCTATTGAATATGCACCTTTACTGTGTCTCTTGTGTACCTTTACTGTGTCTCTTGTGTACCTTTACTGTGTCTCTTGTGTACCTTTACTGTGTCGCTTGTGTAACTTTACTGTGTCGCTTGTGTACCTTTACTGTGTCGCTTGTGTAACTTTACTGTGTCGCTTGTATTCTCTTGCTGTATCGCCAACCACTTTTACTGCGTCGTTTGGTTCGAGGACCTGCAACCACAGCTGTGAACTTGGTAATGTGTGTTTTTATTCATTTTCTTTCGTGGGTTCAGACGACTGTAACTGTGTGCGCGTTGTTGTACGTTCAAGAAAGTTGTTACCGGGCATCACTGTACCTTTGGCGCCGTGTGCGGAATAGTTATGTCCACATTATGTGAAGTGTTACCTTGTCTAGATTTGGTCTGTATGAATCCAGCAGATGTTCAGAAGCTCAGGCGACGTCTCAGGGGAATTATCACCGCAAATGTGATCGGCAACCTTTCAGACCCACCCCCTTGAGGGGATTATCCGCCGTGGAGGTTATAAAGAGCATTGGTGACAGGATGCTAACTTGTGGTCTGGTCCCCGCATAGCGATAGAAATTTAGGGACCCCGCATAGTGATGGAATCTCGGGAGCCCCGCATAGTGATGCCATCTAGGGAGGCCCCAAATTGGGATGGAATATTCTTGAAGTTAAATCTATGGCTAACGCGACGGTGTCTCAGTGACAGAATGTATACGGTAATCTTGATGTGGTGTCTAGCATGATGTACGGTAATGATTTATACTCGAGACTGCTCGAAGGTTTGGTTGGCTTATAGTTCTTTGTATAACTACAGTTAACTCTGAGTACTGTGGTGGTTGCTTTTTTATGCAGCGATTGCTATTGTATGACTGAGGCCTCTCACACTTCTGAATGCTTCACTGATTGTGGTTAGACGGGTTGTAGTCAGTTAGGTGTCATATGGGTCTGACGGTAATTGTCTTTTCGAATAGTTCCCTGATACCTCTAAGAGGGATACAGGCCGGTAATGACTCGGGTCGTTATCTGGCGTTCATGGTTTTGATATTAGCATCCTGCCTTCCGTAAGCCTCGTGTGCTGGTCATAGTGATGCAGAACTTGATGAGGTAGTGAGGAAGTCGTCCTAGTAATACATTGATATATTTTTCCTGCTCTTCCCTAGAGTCATGTGTATCGTTAGCAGGATGGCCGGTCGTAGAGCTGGTAACTGAGAGACGGGTGTCAGAGGAGAGTCGAGATGAATCTATGGTCAGACTTGGTATGGTTCTTTCTCCAATACAGAAATTTCTTTTCCGTAAACTTGATTGTAAACCCAGCAGATGTCTCAGTACCACAAGCGACCTTTTAGTGAGGCTCTCAACGCAGATGTGTTGGGGAGCCAACACGACCCTCACTTATAGTCGTAATGCAGATGTGGTGAGCGTCCCACGTCACCACCCACTTACAGTAACAACACAGATGTGGTGGATGGCTCACGTTACCTCGCACTTACAGTAGCAGTACGGGTATGTAGGAGGTGGTCCAGGTGATCCCTTAACGCGGCAGATGCAGAGGACGGACGACCCACAAATTCCTTTGGTAAGCTAACTATCAGGAACTCAGTGGTGGGCGGCACAGCACGTGACCCTCAGCGAGGGCCGAGCTTGGCCTCCATCCAGAGGTAATCAATCGCAGGTCTAGATGACCAGAAGGGAAGATTCGCTGTTTTTCCTCGCGGGTCTCAAGAGCTGAAGCCACTGAGACTTTTACTCTAGTTGTGGCGTAGGTCACCTGACGTCACTTGCTGCTTTAATCCAAGCTCTGGTACAGGTAGATCCATCGAGGTGTGACCAGTGATAAGTGACATTAAATATAGAAGTTTTCAATAAGTTGATTATCTGGAGGAGAGTCTTATGAACGGCTCGAGTTAGCGATAAACGTGCCATACGAAACATCAGATTGGTGTAAAAGATGGTTGGCGGCGGAAGGTAAGGATCTAACGATACGGGTAAATGGTTACGGCACTAAAAAGTGGATCACGAACGGACGAATATATTCAATCATGATATACGAATGACTTGATATATATACGCCGTCAGGGTCATGACTTAACTACCTACTCATGGTGATTCGATGTTGATTAGGTCATATAATCCATAAGCTCTCGTCTGAGATGCACTGCCTCACATATCCTGTTATGTTGTGAGTTTCAACCAATGTGTGTGACACGGGTCTCTCACATGAACACAGTTAGCCCACAACAGGTCCGTAAAAAAGGAAAAAGAAGACAAATGTTGAAGAGGTATGCTATGATTTGTACTTATATTTATATACATAACTACACTCCACAACTTATCATTCAGGGTTCAGTTCTTTAACCCTCCGTGACGCTGTTTCTTGGAAATGCTCCAAAATTCACTCTAATGCCGTTAACTTGGCGTTCACCGACCGCGCGTCGAGATATCACCGAAGGCTTGGGCTGGCGCGTAGCGGTCACCACAGGGAAATTTTAGAGTTGTGAAGATCGAGTCACGTTAATCACCTGGTGTCAGGTGTTATATGTGAGATGGAGAGAAATTGTATGTTTTGTGGATTGGATGTCCGCAGCCTCCGTGTGGGTGAGACAGAAAGAAAGGAAGGAATGACACTTGACAGCCACTGCTGGCTGATGGCACAGCCATAAGTAACCCTCCTGATACCCAGGCGGTTAGTGCCGGTAATATACCTCCCTGCTCGGTGGCTGCTGGCGAGAGAGAGAGAGAGAGAGAGAGAGAGAGAGAGAGAGAGAGAGAGAGAGAGAGAGAGAGAGAGAGAGAGAGAGAGCTTGAGAAGGAGGAGGGGAGATAACAGAGGGTGGAGGCGAGTGTTGGGTGGAGTTGGGAGGAGGAGGAGGAGGAGGAGGAGGAAGCTCCCCCGACCTCTGGACAACAACACCGAGAGACGTGAGGCTTGAGCACAGACCATCAGGCACCATCACCCACGGGACCATAACATCCATCGCGGGTACAATGTGATCACAAACGCAGAAACAGGGCGACAGATGGATTGCCAGGGGAAAAAATATAAGATAATTTGGTTAAGAAAGATAGATAGAATACCATAGAAGGTACACACAGCAGAGGAGATGGGGTACAATGGTGTGAGAGAGGCCAAGGATGTTTCAGACGAAGACGATAGTGGAGTGACTCGAGGATCGTAGGCGATAGAACCATTTTCTGTGTGGAGGTGGTTGTACGTGGAGACGTTGGTCTTGCTTGCCGGATCAGCTCAGTGTGTAAAGTGAGAAGAGCTCATGTGAGTGAGCAAGTCCACGTTTCTGCCTCACCACACTGGGGCACGGCTCTCATGAGGGTGGGTGTGAGTGAGTTCCGAGGCTGTATGTATGTACCTGACTTACGTTGTGGGAATCAGGAATGGCTTTAATGGTGGTAGATATATAGAGATACATAGAGAGATAGAGAGATAGGTGAGTAGAGAGATATAGATAGAAAAGTGATAAAAAGTTAGATAGATGGATAGATAGATAGATCACATATGTCACATGAGCACATACACATTAAGCATATACATGGATATATCGAAATATAGCAGGTATATACATACCTGCTATATCTCAGTGTATACCTGCGTTTGTAAACTTCACACACACACACACACACACACACACACACACACACACACACACACACACACACACACAGCCACACACACACACACACACACATACCCGACTTGTGCCAGTTATGACAGACTTGTGAGCGAGCTGACAACAACAACAACCGTGCCAGGCGAATCTTTACATACATACATACATACATACATACATACATACATACATACATACATACATACATATATAAAGGCTTTGTAGCCGTTTCCTCCTCCTCCAGAGGGGCGCCCGGATGTGGAGACTGTGAGTGTCATGGGGTAGTGGATGAGGCTCCGTGGAGGCAGCAAGGTTCCCTCTGACCCGCCATGCAGACACACTCAGCCTGTGCGGTGGGACACGATCGAACATATGCCACTGTGTCTGTCACCGGCCTCGTCTGTATTTCTAACTCCATACCAGTAGCGCCTACGACTCAGGAAGATCATGACACAGACGAATGATGAAGAGAACACACGGACGAATGCTATGAAGTACACACGGACGAATGCTAGCGAGTACACACGGACGATCGCACACGGACGAATATAAAACGGGTACACAGAGACGAATATAAAATGATTTCAAACTGAGGAATGTTAACGAGTGTGCATGGACGAATGCTAGCGTGTACACGGACGAGTGTTGAGTACACGCGGACGAATTAACGTTAACGAGAACACACGGACGAAATTAACCGCAGTCGCAGTGCAACAACCTTTAGTTGATTAACATTTGTAAGTACAATGGTTGGCGATGCAATATGCAGATGAAGAGCTGAGGACATGATCCATTACACTCACAACTGCAGATCGCGCCTTGAGAGTGAGCACACACACACGGTGTGACGTACACGTGATGTAAAACACAAGTGACGAGACAGACGATATGATACAGTCCACTGCAATATGACTAACTGGACTTAAGAAGGAACACTATGTTCGAGAGACAGAAGTTAAACCAAGCAATTTTTTACTTTCGCACTTCACTCAGCACATACGCTGTGCGATATATTTACTTGTAGAGACACAAATTTCAGTTTCATTTTTTAAGTCACTTTTTTTTTTTTTTCAAGAGAGGAGTGATTGACCCCATCCACAACAGGTCAAGATGCCCGCCTTCATTGCTGCATCACCATTTGTTACTGGCCTCCGCACATGCAGACGTCAAATAACAATGTCATGACCTTATCCAGACTTTCTTTAATTCTTTTCCTTTTGACAATATTTTTTCCTTGTTTTCTATTTTCGTGCGCATGCAAAAAAGAAAACCCTTTTCATTTCAATTTTGCCGCTTCATCGGTCGATTCATTTCCAACCAGTCTGACATGCGCAGATCCCCAGAGAAATGAAATATGTATTCCACTGTTTTTTTTTAAGTTACAAACACTACATCTAAATTCCTAGGGAAGCACATATCTATATATAACAGTCTCTAAATTCCTTTCTCAACACATATTGATCTATAATAGTCTCTTCCTCATCAAGAGCACATGTACAGTCACTTATCAAGATATCAATTCCAGGGATCATCTCATTTCCTCATCTTTCAGAGCCTCATCATAGTGAGACACAGATAACATTTAGCGAGACACTCATGACGGCGGCGGGAGTTTACTTCAGCACCCGCGAGACAACAGCACAATGATCTATGTCTACTTTCATTTCCACCCAAGGCGCATATGATGCAATGTCCTCATGATGACGTGCTATGCAGTCAACACTCGTGGCAAGACATGCAACACAACATGCTTGCGATACAGCACACGTCATAGGGCGTACAGGCAGCACCCGGTGTGACTTGCTCGCGAGGTAACACACGCACTGTATGCCACATGCTCGAAGTGTATGACAGTGCAGGATGCAACATGCTCGCCGCACAGCTTGGCAGGCACCTTGTGCCACGCCTTCCTGCCGCTGAATGATGGGAAAACACTGAGAAAAACGTGTGAATGGGCTTTCAAGGAAGGTCTCATCTCCAAGAACTGATCATGACTCTGTCGCTGCCAGACCATCAATGCTTTTGACGACTTCTGCTCCCACAACATGAGGCGGTAAATCCCAGTCCCTTTGCTTAAAAACCGTCCATACATATCTGTGTGTCTGTCATGGTTCTCGTATGACTGTTGTCGCTTGAGAACAATGGATGCTCAGTTCACTATCGTGTTGGACTTGGTGTTTTGTTTGTTTCGTTAGATTTTCAATGACGAAGGATGATGACTTCTATCGGTCGATGACTGCTGTTGTAAGGGATGATCTAGATGTTGCGAACCTAAAACTGCTTTTCATATTTTTTTTAACTCGTATGGATCCGTCTTTTCCCAGGTGAGGCAATCTTCTTAGTAAACGAGATGGACTTTATTTGGGATTGGTTAAAGTTTCATGGGGGTTCGAAAAGGTGGTCCATAAACTTAGTGGCAAGTAGCTAGGTAACCTTACCCAGCCTTAGTGAGACAAACCTTACCCATGTGGAGACACTGAGGAACCCTCGAACGTGGATCATTTGTTGCGGCCAATCTTACCCTACAGACATCCTGTCTCCCACCCAGCCCAGGCGTCAGTGTACGGGATGCAGCCTGTGCCTCGGACGGTTTGAGGTTAACCACACTGACGGTGTAGATGGCTTGTGCACTTGCCTGACTCCTGAGGCGTCTGAGAGAACACGGAACTACCCCGAATATGCCGAATAAGGAGTCATGGATCACAGAAGCCGTGGACAGGACTCTGCAAGCCGGACGTATTATCATACTGCCCGAGAAACTCTCGCAGATGAACCCTGTAATTGACGGACTTCTTGGCCCACGAGCAGAAGCTCTGGTGGACACCCTGATACGGAACTCAGTACCGGCAAAATTGACGTCGTATCACATTACAGTACAGGTGAGGGTGTTATGGATATGAAGAAGTAGATAGAATTCGACGTACTTTAGTATAACTCTAGTCGTTTAAAGAGGAAGAAGAAACGACGTGGGTCTGTGGTGTTTCCACCTTCCTAAAACTCGAATGTAGTTTATGATGCGATGAATGATGAAAATATAGAAGGCCTGATAGGTGCGATACAGGCGTCTGCACTACAGAAGGAAAGAAGTGAACAAGAAAAAGCAGAATTTCATGGTAAGCTGCATAAAGAACTTGATGGAATAAGTCATAGAAAATGATAATCGAATGAGATTTAGATGACGTGTGGAGATCTATAAACAGGAATGCAAGACTCTGCTCCTACAACATTTTATAAGAATGTTGATCCTGGCCAGGTTTCCCAAGCATCGTCTGTTCATCTTCAGAACCTGCATGATTATTTTTATTAGTTTTCTAGATATTTTATATAGTTATCGGGAAGTAGTAATGTCGCACCTTGGAATGGCTTCATTATTCCACAAAGCTTTTCAGTTTTAAGATGAGAGATATGAAGGTGATGACCTTTGCTATGAAAGGAAATATAACGTAATGAAAACAATGGATGTAAAGATAATAGTTGAAGACGCTATTACGTTCTAATCAGTTAATGCAAGATGCTCTCATCTCCCATAATTACATCAGGATTGGACGCATCCGGATGTGGTGTGTCTCGAACCCTGGCAGGGCCAGAGTTAGGCACACGCTGGGGCACCTCAGCCATCAGTCAAGACTTTGCACCAATTTATGGGCATGAATAAGCGGCAGGGGGCGAGCTAGAACATAGTTTGCGCCTTTTTTTTGTGTGTGAAAAGAACACAAACACTCCAGCCGGAGGAAAGTTATGAGTCATGTGAACGCCTGACTCACAGCCCAGAAGGGCGTGGAGCAGCTGAGGACACCGGAGCTGAGGGTGGTGCTCCTGCTGGCTTGGTGAGGACACCAGAACAGCAGGTAGGTCGGTGTTAGATATCAGGCAGCTACCGAGGAGGGAGGTACCACTTCTCTGTGTATTAGGAGGGCAAGTCATGGCGGTGCAGTAAGCCAGCACTGCAGTGAGTGTCACATTTCTCTCCCTCGCCCAGCTTACTGCCTCTTATTTCTGCCTCATCTTTACGAGAGTTGTTGGGATTCAGTTTACAAATACACACACACACACACACACACACACACACACACACACACACACACACACACACACACACACACACACACACACACACACACTATCTCTCTCTCACTGTCTCACAAAATAACTCGAAAACACTTAACTCACTCGACTCTTTATTCTCAATTCTCTTTCAACATGTGGAAGTACATCCACATCATGTCTCCCCCTCGCTTAGTCGGAAAGGCGCCACTGGTCAAGAAAGGCTGAACGGTTTCCAGTGCTCCATTAACCCACGGCATATGACTGGGATCCACCTCGCTCATACCAACAATGCTCCAAAACGCGGCTTTTTCGTTATCCATTTCCGCAACATTGATGGTTTCAGAGGCAACCTCTCCTCAGCTAAGTACCATCTGTGTACTTCATCGCCTGATACTCTCTCTCTAAAACTCACCTGTCCAAGAATGCCTCTCATATTTCCAGCAAATCTAATTGTAATTTTTGCTAACGATTCCACTCCAAGAACGGTGTTAATATTTGTTTTAGTACATCGATAGCTATTGGTCGCCTCGCAGATCTTGCATCTCCCAGCTACGAAGCCATCTGGCTCAAAATTTGCTTACCCTTGTATAACTTTGCGCTATGTGTCGTGTGCTCACCACCCCAGTTCTTCGACTGCCTCTTACCGGAGGCATTGTTTTCTTCACATCCACACACTGAAATCCTCTGTGCAGTGGATTTCAAAATACACCACAGTTACTGGCTTGGTTTTGCACTGGATAATCTTGGTGGAGTAGAGATTTTTTCTTTCTCCCTCATTGATAATGTTAAACAGGTAATTTAACACTAAACATGAGTTCCTTAAAGTCATAACCTCTCCTAGAACATGTTCAACCTCTGTCTGTACCTTAGAACCTTCCCAACAGAAATGCACCATTTTTTTTTCCACGTTTGAGTCTTCTAGTCACAATCCAGTCCCAGGAACCCTCTTGAAACGCCAACTTCGGCATTTTAGGAGGACTTAATGGTCTTCCATGTGCTGACTATATATTGCCTTTCCTTTGCTTCAGTGCTGCTTTGCCGAGTGGTTTAGCCTCCAGCTGTGCTGACAATATAGTGAAGCTCAGAGTGTCTAGGATGGTGTCTGATTTCCCTTCTTCTACTAGATCTTTCTATCACGAGTCATGGTTTGACACCTTTTGCTCTTATGCGCGTCACATCAGGCACAGAGCGTTTTGGGCCATGAAATATTTTCATTTTGAATCTTATTTCATCTTCGATTCTGCTTGGAATCATTACAAAGCTCTTTATAGTCGAGTCAAGCACGCCTTCCTGTAAAGAGCGTGCCAGTCGAACTTTTTCTTCAGCCGTTTAAATCTGTTTGGTCTTCAATCAAAAGCATTTTCGACTGCCCTGTCGCTCACATCCGCTAACGATAAAAGTCTTTGAACCTCATCGTAGGTTATATTTGCCTTAGATACCTAGAACTGCATGTTATGTTTCGATCACCAATCTGACTGTCGCAGAGCAAGTCATTAGTTTATCATCTTTCCTGTGTGACTCAACTCCACTCCTTCACTCAGGGATTTGGGTGAATTTTTTGTCATGGTCATCAACTTATCCAAAGCATTTGGTAGGGAGTGGCATAAGTCTTTGCCCTCTAACTTCGATCATTTGGCTTAATTTTTAGCGGCTCTCTGTTCTCGAATTTGCAGCTTCCTTTCTAGAAAGTTCATCGAGGTAGACACTGATAAAACTACCTCACCTCCTCGTGAAGTCAACAGTGATGTCCTCCGGGGTTTCAATCCTATGACTAACCATCTTTCTTTTCTCTGTGGGTGATTTTTCTCCATCATTAAACCCTATTCACTCATACCTCGTCTTTTAACGTTGTTCACTTTTACTTCGTTGTTTCCACTCTACGTGCATTAACTCGCCTTCCTTTCCCGTCTTCACTTTACATCGAATATGTTTGAATTTCATCTAGCATACATATGACCAGTTATAGGAACTGTTTACCCCTCTTGTTTACTATCACATTCACAAATACGTCTCCCATAAACGTGACATCATCCACAAATGTATTTGAATATCAATCGCCCATCCCTCTCATGCCATTTGCATAGTAGATAAAGAATAACAGTCCTGTTCGACCCTACTCATTAGTCTAGCCCAGTTTGAGAAGGCATCTCTAGCACGTGTCTTTTATTCCCTCCCCATTAAGTACCATCAGTCCATCAAAGGAACACCTTGCTTAATCCTGCGTGATACTTCATTTTTTTTCTCCTACCTGTCCCCCTCTGATGGAGAGTGTCCAATATGGCTGGCATTCTAAAACTGTGATGCATGTGTGATGTGTGATGTCTGGGCTGCGACGCTAACCGCCACATCAACGATCTAGTTCCTCCACGTGGATCCCAACTCAGCACATCAGTTTTATAACGTACAAATATCACTGCTCATAAAAGATCATTTCACTGCTAGTTCTGCGCCGTGTTGCTCCGTCTTAGCCGCTGTTTGATCGTTCGTTTGTTAGGTATTTACCTGGGCTCGTTACCGCATCGTCTTGGAAAGAGGGATAAGCTAAAAGAATTTAGTGTTGTTGTTTTCCAACCACATAACTCCCTATCATATACTGATGGGATGAACGATGATTTGATGTCTCACGGAGCCATAGCACCTCGCTCACTGGGGTGAGAATCACCCACCCCCCCTCCCCTTCTATCCCCCACCTCCTCATTCCTGCTTCTTCAGCATGTATCATTATGAACAGACTGGACCCGAGTGTTCTCTCATGGATAGTACTAACATGTTGGCATCAAGTTAGTTTTCTATACGCGATCTTTCATCTCCAACTCTCTGCCATTTGCATATCTGTTCATTACTTTTTTTTTTGTCATAGTCTTCCATTGTTTGACGCACCTGATCCACTGACATACTCCAAGTCTTTCCGTTTTCTTTTGTATCTTTCATTCATTTCCTTTTCATTCTCTGGATAATCGTCGTAGTTCTATTTCGTTCCTTTTCCACGGTTGTTTCTGTTGTCAGTCGTGGAAGTTACAGTGTCTTGATCAGTTCCATGTTTTAGCCCACTCCCACGCCAGCACTACCCTGTTGCCGTCCCTCATTCTGGTGGCAATCTTTATGGGTCAACTTCCCTTATCATGCAGTTACCTTCGACCTAACTATCGCTGTGACCTCAGCATCCTCGTCACTCCCCAGTAGAATTTCCTTTATCTTATTTTCATTCTCATACCTTGTTTCCTCTCTGATGTATATGATCTTTGTCAAATCTAAATAGCATAGATAATTGCTTCTTCCCATTTTCTGTCATGCAAGCAATCAGCCGTAATCATCTGTATCTTTTCTGTTTTACCACCATTCCAAACTGCGAGCTTTCTGACATTCTTCTCTGTAGTCGTTCACAAATCTGTTGTGCACATGTGCGTGTGTGTGTGTTGAGTGTGTGTGTGTGTGTGTGTGTGTGTGTGTGTGTGTGTGTGTGTGATACAATCACATCCATGAGCAACCATCATTCAGTATCATCATTACCACACACAAGCTACAGGCGCAGAGGCCTGCCCTGCCTTGCCCGACTCATGTATCCTGCTGGCGTGGAGTGGAGTGTGTTGATCCCTCTAGGGCCACGTAGGGCGGTCGTCTTTTGTTCCCCGGGAAACGAAAACAAACAAAGAAGAGAGGGGGAGGCTGTTGGCCGGAAGTGTGGAGTTTATTTGTTGATGTTTTTCGGGAGCCAAGCGTCTCGATGCGTCCAGATGACGACGTTCGATGCACTGTCTAAGGCCATGGCTTCGTCTCTGTACACAACAGCAGTTGTCTTGAATCATGTCCACTACATTCTGAAGACGCTACGAGATATTTTCCCCCGATGTAGAACACAGATACGACTATCACACGACACTGTAGATTATCTACTCTATATCGCATGTTTAAGGGGCTGTCGGTCCCTTGGTTGCAATGACGTCACGTGTTATGTCTTTTTTTTACCTCGACACTCACGAAGCCGGAACAGGTCAAGATTATGGTGTCATACCAGGAACTTTATGGTTCCTTACGGATTAACGGTGGAAGGGGAGGGAGGGAGGGAGGGAGGGAGGAGTAGGGAAATGAGGGAGGAATAGGGAGATGAGGGTGGAGGAGAGGAAGGGATGGAAAGGCATGAGGGAAGGTATGGTGTCAGAGAGACGGGGGTGGTCAGATAGAATGGTGGAAGAAGGTGGCTAGGTAGGATAAGGATATATGCAAAGACCAGCACGAGGGTCCGCTAATCCCCTAACAAAACGCTTTCCTAAAAGTGATGAAACCCACCTACCAACCCGCCTAAACCCACCTACCAACCCGCCTAAACCCACCTACCAACCCGCCTAAACCCACCTACCAACCCGCCTCAACCCACCTACCAACCCGCCTTGCGTCAGTGCTAACGTCAACACATAATCCCTTCCCCGTTTTACTCCTCCTGTTGACCAACTCTCTGTTGCTGGACACACCCTTCTGTCCTCACGTTGATGGTCTGCGTTCCGTACGTCTGGCAGCAAGGCAGTGGGAAAGCCTGTCAGATCCTGCGAGTGTTGAAGATGGAGTTCCTGGGGGTACATGAGAAGCACAGGTGTCAGGAGTTCATGACACGGTTATATGCTTGCTCGTAATAGGAACAGGATCGTAAAACTGAAGGCACCTTCCCATCCATCTCTCCCTCTGGCTCAACTGCCAACAGGAAAATAAACAAGAATAAGCACCATTTGGTATTGGTAAAACATACTGCCTGGGAAATTTTATGGGAAAATGTGAACGGAAGAAAGTTCCTGCCAGTTTTACAAACGACTTAATTGGGGCTGAACTCTGAAAATGAAAATGGTTCTTGAAGCAGAATACTTTACTGATATAACAGAAATTATTGAAGTATTTATCAAACCTTGATTTGAAGGTAATGAGAGTCTTTGCAATCACTTCATCTGGAGTTAGTTTATTCTGCTACCACATTACAGCAGATGATATCCTTTGTCCACATTGCTCATACATCTCCAATCTTAAAACCTTCCTACCATTACTTCTGGTCATTGAATCTGTCTAAAATGAAGACATTTTCTTTAATGTTATGTAGATTTTCTTGGAGTCTGCGAATAGAGTGTGTCCTTACAAGGCTCACGTACATCCGAGTGAAGTAATTACTTTAGTTGCTCTTCATGGTAATGAAAAACTTGTTTTATGGATATCAGGAGAATCAATATATCAAGACTAAAACTAATCGGTTCAGGAAGCCTCGATACATCATCTCTCACCGTGTGCTGAAGTACAGGCAGCAGTGTGAGCCATTTTGTATGTCAGTCATGCAGAATTATCCAGCTCTCCTTTGCATATCGACACAAGTGGAACATATCAGTATCACTCTGGTTTACAACGCATACAGTAGGGTGGGTGGGCGGAGTAACAGGATTCCAGTTTCTACTGAAGTTTTCAGGATCCTGAAAGCGGAATATTACCTATGTTTGAAGGTCACGTTTCAGTGAGGCAATTGCAGTTTTAGGGAATTCCTAAACCGCCATCAAACCGGGTCATCAGTTCTGCATTATGTCAATATTTGAAGACATCCAATGACGTCAATACTCTGTGGTCAGAATCAAATGATGTCAATATTGGAAGCCATAATAACCTGATGGCAATATTTAGATACCGTAATCTAATGGTGTCAGTATTTGAAGGTCATAATCTAATGGTGGCAGTATTTAGATACACACTTGATGATGGCAATATATATATATATATATATATATATATATATATATATATATATATATATATATTTTTTTTTTTTTTTTTCTTTCTTTTAAACTATTCGCCATTTCCCGCGTTAGCGAGGTAGCGTTAAGAACAGAGGACTGGGCCTTTGAGGGAATATCCTCACCTGGCCCCCTTCTCTGTTCCTTCTTTTGGAAAATTAAAAAAAAAAAAAACGAGAGGGGAGGATTTCCAGCCCCCCGCTCCCTTCCCTTTTAGTCGCCTTCTACGACACGCAGGGAATACGTGGGAAGTATTCTTAATCCCCTATCCCCAGGGATAATATATATATATATATATATATATATATATATATATATATATATATATATATATATATTTTTTTTTTTTTTTTTTTTTTTTTTCTTTTTTTTCTTTTAAACTATTCGCCATTTCCCGCGTTAGCGAGGTAGCATTAAGAACAGAGGACTAGGCCCTTGAGGGAATACCCTCACCTGGCCCAATTCTCTGTTCCTTCTTTTGGAAAATTAAAGAAAAAAAAAAAAAAAAACACGAGAGGGGAGGATTTCCAGCCCCCCGCTCCCTCCCCTTTTAGTCGCCTTCTACGACACGCAGGGAATACGTGGGAAGTATTCTTAATCCCCTATCCCCAGGGATAATATATATATATATTTATATATATATAAAGGCCATAAGCTAATGATGGCAATATTTGAATGACGTAATCTGATGATAGCAATATCAAAATGCCATATTCTAATGTTGGCGATATCTGCGAGTTATATTCTTAGCCAGTGTTAGGGATGTTGTACCTCCAGATTCTCTTTCTTATTTGCTGGCCATATTTAAATGTTTTACATTGTACACGGAAAGGTTTTCTCATATGTAAATCAGGTTTATCATTATATTGTGTCATACATGCTCCTGGATAGGAAGTGTTATTTCCTAATTGCTTATGCGTAAAAAAAAAGTAGAGAAAAAAGCTAATATTCCTTTCAAACTTTGCTTTTGTGATCAGGACAGCGATGTTTTGAAATTTACATATTTTTTCAGAACATTCCAAATATATGTCGGAGTTTCTAGAAGTTTCCAGTGATACAAATAGTAGTATGAATTCAAGGGCCTTAAGCCAACCAGTTCAATTTAGATCTAGCTGCCTGAGTGGATACATTATTTAGATGGCATCTAGAGGCTACAAGCATCCGGCAGACGCATCTTGTTATGTCTGCCGCCAATTCATCAGAACAAGAGCGAGAAAGTAGTGTACTGCGTGGCAGCATCAGCCACGATGTGCGAGGTCTGCAAGGCATATTTCAGCATGACTGTCTTCCGGGGATCAAGACAAATTTCGGGCACCTCATTTCACCTACGAGCAATGGAAAAAGAAAATCTGGAAGGTAAGACAGACAGTTCTTGCTCCTTTGGATGGTGGAATTTTATGTTACAGATTTTTTTCAGAATTCTTAGAATTAATTCATTTTTATCTATATCTTTTTTTAGTTCTAATGTCTATTGAAAAAAATATCATATATGGAATATGTTGAGAGAATCTCTTACACATTAGTCACGAGTGAAATGAATTTATAAACAAATATATATTATCTATTCATAACAATTCTGTATTGTTCTTTTGCAGGATGGTACAGAGGGGAAAAGAAAGAGAGCCATCAAGTTCGCTATCCCCTGAATTTGGCGGGAACTCACTGACCACGCAAGCAAGTGACTCTTACTTCTGCACGGTGGATCCTTCCAAACCTCGGACTGGCAAGACTACATCTGCCATCACGTATCCGGACCTTCACCGCACATGAAATCAGGCCTTATGAAACAATTTGTCACAGCTCCAGATAAGGAGTTGAAGCCTTCAAGTACATTCAAGAGTTTTTGCCTAAGCTGTTTGAGGCAAAGGTCGAAGCCGGTGTCTTTGCCGGACCACAGATAAAGAAGATCCTTGAGTGCAAGGAATTCCCACAGAAGCTCACAAGGAAGGAGAAGGCAGCTTGGTACAGCTTTGTCGCAGTGATTCGGGGCTTCCTGGGCGATCACTAGGCCGAAAACTATGTGGAGCTGGTTGGAACTATAGTGAAGATCTACAGCAAAATGGGCTGCAGGATGTCCCTCAAAGTCCATATCCGTGACGCTCACCTTTATTTATAAATTCAAGAACATGGGAGCGTAGTCGGAGGATCAAGGTAAGCACTTCCACCAGGATATACTGGAGCTTGAATGTCGCTACCAAGGAACATATAAACGATAACATGTTGGGAGATTATATTTCGGGTCTGAGTCGTGAAAGTGATTTACAGTACAGTCGTAAATCTCGTAAAACAACTCACTTCTAAATCCTTCGTGATCACTTTTGTTTAACATTAGTGTAAATATATGTTAATTTTGATTCATATGTCGTTTTTCTGACTATATGTGAATAGAAAATGTGCAAAGTCGCCAATTGTCCAATTGGCAATAGGTAAATATCAAAACATCACTGTCCTGGTCACAAAAGCAAAGTTTGAAAGGAATATTAGCCTTTTTCTCTACTTTTTACGCATAAGCAATTAGGAAATAACACTTACTATCCAGGAACAAAAACTGTGACACAATATAATGACAAACCTGATTTATATACGAGAAAACCTGGAAAGCAAAAACAACAACAAGAAAAAAGCTGACAAAAAAAAGCGTACCGTTAGTCCCTTTTGTGGCTTCTGTAGTAGGTTGTTGGCAGTTCCTGCGACTGTTTTGCGTCAGCATCTGATGTCTGGCATAACCCTATTATCAGTAAGTCATCCCCTGCAGAGGGCAGTGTGAAGGTCCTCTCGTAATGCAGATGACTCGACCCAGTGCAACAACAGACATGCAACAGTAAACCACACAGTTAGAACCTATCTGGACAAGATAAGGTATCCTGAGTGTTCTCTATCAACAACTCATCCGCTTCACCCTAAGCGGTGCTTCACCTACCCTATCATAAACAAATATGGCGAAGCTGAAAACCGCACGCAGGAAAAAATCACTCATTTCTCTCTCTCTCTCTCTCTCTCTCTCTCTCTCTCTCTCTCTGCTTAGCAATCACAAACTTCCAAAATCTGTGCAATGAGAGAAAAATACTAACAATGCAATTTCACCCTAGCAGTTACTTCTTTACATCACTAGAACCAGGCCACTCTAAAAAACAAACCGCCAACCTCCAACTTTGAACAAAACTTGACCACTGCCTCAAGTTTTGTAAACCTATACTTACAGAGCAGCCCCACCTCCCAAAACAAACATAACAGTAACAAAACATAAAACACATTGAATTGAAACGACAGTGCTTGCCCAATCGCTCTCGACATGAACGTATCGCGCTATCTCATCCATACTCTTGACACCACCTACCACCCCAACATTACAGACTCCGTTCCAACGTTTCTCAAGACCAGACATGTCCAAGACGCATCGTGACCAAGGTGCAGCTCCACACTGAAGACGCCGTGCGCTTCCTCCTCAATTTTCCTGTGTTCATTCCACAACAAAGGCACATCACCGCGCTTCATACACTGTGGTCCTCTTAGCTTATCTTCATTCGCCACGTTCCTCTGTGATGGAATTAGTTTTCTTGCTCGTCTTTGTTCCACCTTTTTTTTTTCATCTTTCTTATAGTTTGGGGACCAGAACTGGACTGCTTATTCAAAGTATGGTTCTAATGGAGCATTATAAAGGGTCAGAATTGTTTCTAGTAACCCATTTTGTAACCTATGTTTCTAGCTCTGAAACCTAGCCACTAGTCACTGCACACCGTATTCAGATTGTCACTGATAACAACTCCAAGATTCATTTGTTCCTCAACGTCAGTTAGCAAGTTTCTAAATATATGATAATCATCCGTATTTTCATCTTCAAAGTGCTTAACTACATTTGTCGACACCAAATTCTATCTCCCATGTTGTCTTTGAATTACTTTACGGTCCTGCCCATTTACAGCTCTACCTTCTAAGTTTGCATCCGCCGCAGATTTGAAGATTTTAGATACGAGACCCAAACTACATCAGAAATATATTCTAAGACAAGAATGCGGCCAAGAACAAATCCCTGTAGTACACCATCCCTTCACATTCAGCCAGTGTGATGTTTCGCCAATCAAAACTACAAATTGCTTTCTGTAGGTGAGCTAGCTACTAGAACACACACTTTGGTTGCCCCGTTCCACTTCCATTGCAGTTTCTTGTGTGGTACTTTATCACATGCTTTTTTTTGTAGATTCAAAGAATATTGTACCAGTGGTTACTTTTGAGTCCAGATTGCTGGATGTAGCACTGAAAAATTTTAGCAGATTTGTGAGAGTAAATCTTCTACACGAAAGCAGTGCTGGTTGGCAGATGTTATTTCGTGATTTTCTAGAAAGATCACAAATTTGTCTCATTTTTCCAAACATTTTACCTAGAACTAACATGAGGCTAATTAGGCAATAATCTGTGGCACATTTATCACCTAGACGGGAAGAGGATGGTGTAAGTGGATGAGTTTGGAAAAGCGGCTTATGTAAGACGATACCCAGAGAGACTGGGAGAAAAATTGCAGAGCGTGAAAGCAAACATAACTTATGGAGTGAGTGAGGAAAGGGAAATACCACATACAGAAGCAGTGCTGGCATGTTTGAGAGAAGAGCGTAGCATGATGCTGAATGTTGGATATGGACACGTAAGCAAGGGTAGTGAGTAGTGGGTTGAGGAAGTTAACCTATTAGTGAAAGAGAGAAAAAGAATTTCATATATATATATATATATATATATATATATATATATATATATATATATATATATATATATATATACATTATCCCTCGGTATGGGGGAGAAAAAATACTGCCCATGTATTCCCTGTGTGTCGTAGAAGGCGACTAAGTTGGCCGGGAGCGGGTGGCTGGTATTCCCCCCTTCCTGTATTACTTTCCAAAAGGAGGATAAGAGCAAGGAGCCAAGTGAGGAATTTCCCCTCTAAGGTTCAGCCATCTGTTCTTGTCGCTACCTTGCTCACGCGAGAAAAATGAATATATATATATATATATATATATATATATATATATATATATATATATATATATATATATATATATATATATATATACGACAATTATAGTGCAGTTACATGGTATTTATATCAATGTTTTGACAGCTTAGGTTCCTGCACTTACCAGTAGTCTCTTGGTTATCGTTACTTTCATAATTTCCACACACGGTGCGGGCAACGTACGCTCTCTGAATTACATAACGGTATTACAGTGGGTCTAGTATTCGCATGGTGTTCGCACGCATGGCAGGAGCGAGGGTGGACTCAGCGCCCTCCAGCAGAGCAATAATAACAGGCCTGCAGTATAAACAGTGGTCATGTGATCATATGGGTGCTGGCGGCAACCCAAGTGTCAGCAGAACTTGCCAGGAGATGTGTTTGTGAGGCAGGGAGAAGAGGAGGAGGAGGAAGAGGAAGAGGAAGAGGGGTAATGAGAGGAGTTAGGGATGGAGAAGAAGTGAGAGAGGAGGAAAAAGAAGAAAAGGAATTCAGGAAAAGCTCATGTGGGAAAGAAGGACCAGGTAGAAGGAAAAGGGAAAATATGGGAGAGTAAGAGAACATAAAGACAAAAAAAGGGAAAGGTAAACGGACAATAGGTAGAGAATGGGATCTGAGATCATAGTGAAGTGTTAAAGGGAAGACAGAAATAAGCGGGAAAACGACAAAATAATGCGAAGTAAGGGCGAGAGGGAAATGAATGTGGCACCAAAATCAATACAAAAGGAGAATAAATGGAGAGATAGAAGAGAAAAAACAAATTGAAGAAAGGAGAGAAAACTATAAAAGGAGACGTACTTAAAGGGAAGAAAGAGAAGAGGTGGCAAGCAAAGAATTGACGAGGGTGAGAGGAAAGAGGCTGTAGCCTGGACCACTCTGGCGTGCACCTCGGCAGGATCATCTGGCCCGTGAGTCAGCTGGGTAGTGTGAGGGTAGGAGGGCTGGAGGAGCAGGGAGTAGCCTGGAGTAGGTTGTGAGATTGTGGTTGAGGAGGAGCTTCTGTGATGATGGGGTCTAAAACGCATGAGATTCATGGTGAGGGATTGAGCCTGATTGTGTGTCCCTACCATTAAGTTTTCTAACATAGATATAAAACTCCCAAGGTCTTCCTTTGCTGATTTTTAATTTGTCGTATATTTCGTTTAGTTCATCTACACAGACTCAGATGATCTGCACAATCATAATGGTTATTGGTTTCTCTGAGTTTCTTATGAGCTACTTTTTTTAAACAACTGGCACTTCGTTATGTCATCGTTCCATCACCTTGGCTTCGTTTTGGAGAAAGACCGTCTCCTACGTATTGGTGCATATGTTTCCTCTACTACTTTGAAAGTTTTACTGAAGCTTTTCCATGTTACGTTCATGTTGTTTTCATTCACTATATCATCTAGAATTTCTGGCAAGAGCAGCGCGATCATTAGAATTTGCAAGTCTAAAATCTGGTATTTTTTTCGCGAATGTTGTGTTGACCAACTTCACCTGCAGTGTTGATAGTCACCTCAAAAGTAAATTGTTGGCGATCACTTGCGCCAAACTTTTCTCCAACTTCATCATGATGAACGAAATCCTCATGTGTAGGTAAAACTAAATATAACATGTTCTCGTTACGAGCAGGTTTCTTAACTAGTTGGATTTTTATTAGAGTTCACGACCGGAGCTGCTGGAAAGGGATTCCTCCCACCTAGCTAGATACAACTGTATTAAAATCTCTTGCTTTAAGAGAATCGTTTTCATTACAAATTTCTGCTGAGTCTACGTTTAGGGGTCTATGTAAGGCGCCTATAAACTAACCCTACTGTTATCTTTTCAATTTACGAAGCTTTTCTGTAACTTCTTCAAAGATGAAGTTCATAGTCAACGGCTAAAACATCTCTTACTATATTAAGATGAGCTTTAGCAAAGAGAAAAGCACCATGGCCTTATTCATTTCGCCTGTCGATGTCGAGCAGGATGCACCCTGAAATTGCGTACTCGGCAAGACATATCTATTTTTTCATATCACACCAAGATTCACAAATTCCAGTCATATCATGATTTTCCCTGAATACTGTTGTTTCTGACTCTAAGATTTTGACTGGTCTACAAACGCTTGAGAAGCCCTGGTTAATTTCTATATTCTTTTTTCTTACTGTATTTAGTTTTTATCTGAGATGACCATGACTTGGGCATGTTTTTGTCGTGCCAAGTCAGCCACAATGGTCAACAGTGTTTGGCAGACAGACTGTTAGGAAACCCTTGTCATCCACTTTTACGTTTCCCTTGAGCGTTCTTTTGATAGTTTAAACCAGTTGCCTTTATGAGTACACTGCTAGGATTGCTCTTTTAGCCGTGTTCACTTAGGTACCTAATACTTCTTTTGTACTGATGAAGATGGAGAGAGGAGTGTGGAAATATGAGGAACAACGAAGTTCTTTATGGGTTTAGTGAAGTGGTCATGAGCTGGTAGAGGGAGCGAGAGGCGGGCGTTCTGTGGGAGACGCTACATGACTTTAGGAGTTTTGTGAAGACTGTGCAAGAGGGAATGGTAGCGCATGGAGCGGGCTTGAGTTCGTACGGCGGTTGCCGTTTGTACTCTGGGCTGCAGAAGGCTGCGGGTGTGGCCGTAAGTCCGTAATTCAAATTGTTTCTCGGGACAGGTGGAGGCGATGTCTCTCGTGAGTCTTGTCGTGGAACGTCGTGAGATATGAGACGCCAGAGACCCTGCCAAACACAGGAAAAGTCAGGAGTCACATGGAGGATTGCCGCTGACGGAGGAGAAACCTGAAGCTCACCTGAGTCGGAGCATGATGGTAGGAGACATCACGGCGCTGGTTAGCACACTCATGAGTCTGAGGCAAGGGACTGCATGACTCACTGAACCAGTGATTGATATGAGGAACGGAAAGTTATGTGCGGCCAAGTTAGGTAACAAATACAGTCCCTGAGAGTTGTAAAAGCCTGTGGTTTAGCTAGATGAACGAGAGGAGGCGGGTGCACGATCGTTGATTGACTGGAGTCGTTAAGCTCGAAAGTGGTTTCCTCTGCCGTTAAGGTCAACGATGACTGGCTCTGAGCTTTGACCTGATTATTGGCCCAGGTCAATCTCTGGTCAGTGTGAAGTTAGTGCCAGGTGCTTATTGGTGATTATTGCCATTGTTACAACAGCCAGGCGGGGCCATCTGTGACTGAAGCCTCTCGAGAACTAGTGTCACGGATGATGACACTACGCTCTGGTTAACTTAAGCTGCCGAAGGCCACGAAGACATTCACCAGTAAAAGAGAATCTTCGTCATACGTTTCTCGTCTTAATGACCATATCTCATGCTCTGTGTCTCATGTTTTACAGTTTGTTTACAGTTGTTTACCTCAGATTTGTTTTACAGTTGCTGTTGGTTGTGTAGCCATGTTTTTGGCGAGTTGTATCCATCTCCTGCAAGTGGCCACATGTAACAGTGACCTTGAAGCACAGCTTTGTTTTACCCAGGGATTTATTACCAAAATATGTCCGCCCATCCTCAACCCCACTCCCTCCGCCACCCAATGGAATAATTTCAATGGCAAATTGATTTTTTTATTCATGGTTTCATAGCTGATTAGTTGCATCATTGTTGGTAGAGCAGACGTGTAACGCGGGCCACCATGGGCATTAGACCTGCTGGTCCGTCTTTATATTATGCATATCGTACGTTGTTTTGATCTCCTGATCATTGTTTTACGGCTGTTTGCTTGTGATATATATATATATATATATATATATATATATATATATATATATATATATATATATATATATATATATATATATATATATACATCTATTGCCAAAATACAGATAACATTTTTTTTCGTGCGCTGTAGCTCTACTGAGGGAGGCAAGCTGTGCTCCTGCTGCCTCACGAGGCTGGGTGATGGTGGCTGACTGGTGGAGTGTTAGGGTAGACGGAGGAGAGAGTTTGGTGGTCGTGAGGCAGGGAAAGCAGTGAGGAACACGAGTGATGAGAGAATGAGTGAAGGCTGGATATTCTGGGGTCGTCCAGGGTGGGGCGGGAGCCGAGTGCAGAGAGAGATAACAGGGAGGCGGTGGAGTTAGGGAGGAGAGTGCGGTGACTAAGTGAGAAGTAGGGGTATCGTCTGCGAGGGAAAAGATAAGATGAGAGAGAGAGAGAGAGAGAGAGAGAGAGAGAGAGAGAGAGAGAGAGAGAGAGAGAGAGAGAGAGCTGTCCGTTCTCTCTCTCTCTCTCTCTCTCTCTCTCTCTCTCTCTCTCTCTCGGTGTTCTGGAGCAGGTAGGCCTGAGGGTCGTGCACTATATATAGTGATGCGATGAAGGATGTTATGTTGATGGTGTCCATGATGATAATGATCATGTTTTCAAGGTACGTGATGATGAGAATGGTCACTGTCACTGGTCATGTTCATGATGAAGGTAATGGTGAGAGATAATGCTGTGTTTGATGATGATGTTTATGATAATGACAGTTATAGTTATCTAGATCGTGATAATGCCAACGATCATGTGTATGATAGGTATTATTGTTGATGATAATACGAATAACGTTGGTGACTTTAATGATGGTGATTAGGATAGTGGCGATTATAATGAAGAAGGTGATGAAGATAATGACATCATTTGTCGCGTTAATGATGAGGAGGATTACAATGTTACGGATGATAATGATAATGTTAGTGATGCAGCGATAGTGACGATTGTGATGATGGTGATTATGATGATGATGATAGTGACGACTGTGATGATGATGTGATGTGACCATAATGACTCGTGGGGGTCATTATGATCATGATGAAGGTGTTGGTAGTGGTAGTATAGAGAATGATTGTGGTTAATGATGATGATGAGGTGCCTTATGACAATTATCTTAGCGGGCTTTACATGTGTCTGGCTTCTCTTTCTGTGGTAGTGATGGACCGAGAGAGGACCTAAGGAGGTCGTGGAAAATAATGCCCAGCAGAATTCCAGTCTGAGAGGGATCAGACACCAGTCACATCAGCGAGACGTGGTCAGTCGCCAGGGCTGTGTTCTTCTGGTCTGAGGAAAGTGGACTGCTTGAGCGATACAGATGGTTGCAGCACAAGTACTCATGAACCAGTCAAGTAGACCACATCGATAGCGTTAATTGTGCGGGCGTGACAGCCAAGGGACTGACGGTGTACCCCAGTTGAGAATCAAGTAATGACCTTTACTGCTAGATCTTAAGATGGAGTTAACCTGCCGTTGTGAAGGTCGGGGTCAGCTCCTTGCAGAGGCCTATGAGGGTCACACGAGGTTCAAATCAGGACCTTGATGAAACGCCCAAGTACCGGCCACGATCGAGCTGGGTCACGGGATCAACGTCAGGTTGCTGTCAGAGAGGTTGTAGAAGACGTATGTGTAGCGTCACTAGGAAATGACGGTCTGTGATGATGATGACGATAATGTGTACAATAACATTGATCATGTTTTATCATTAATGATGATGGTGATAGGGATAGATCGATAGCGTAACAGAAAAGGAGAAATTAGAGGAGCAAACTACTTTTTCCTTCTTCCATATATTCTTTTTCTTTCGTTCCGGTATACTGAGATGAAGAGGACGAGAGAGAGGGACTCGGGACAAAGAAAGAGTCAACATCCTGAGCCACTTGGCAAGTAGTGCTACTCAGTGCACATGCAAGATTAGCTCAGATTGTTGCACCTCTGTCAGCCAGTGACATAATAAGGGCCGCTGTTACTGCCAACTCCAATATTATTTCATAATATCCTCAAGAATCTGAAGTGCTGTAAACAAACTCCTAAAAGATCAAACGTGCACTGCCAAACCATAAAAAATATTAATGATCACATTTTCTTGCCTAAATCTTTTAGTAAATGTCAGGGATTTTTGATAGCAATGAATTATGAGAGTTCTCTCGCAAGGTTTTCATACAGGACAGTAGAACATCTGATCAGGTGATGCATCCGCGAATATCATCAAGACACAATACCAGAGGACTGGTGCCGCTAGTAACACTCTAAACACTGAATCGTATCGACACAGTGTTCTTACTGGCCTAAACTCGTAATGGCTCCCGAAATAGCCTCGCGAAGACACACTTCGTACTCATAAGATATGTCGAGAGCAGGTCGTCCATGGTCATAGCCAGGCGGTGCATGTAAGCGTTGTGTCATGGTTCTGAGTGATGATAAACGTCACTGTTAACGAGATTTAGGTGAGCGTATATCCTCGCATCGCACCAGCTTCGCCCCGAGGTTGGTTGTCAAGTACGACATTATTTATCCCTCGGCGTTATTAACAGATTGTCATATATTTTTTCAACATTTTCTTAAGAATGATAATGTCTGTGCGTGTTGTGAACGTTACCTGGGTATGAGTTTTTTTGTGTTCATCAAAATATAGACGTCAAAAAGAAATGAACTTGCCAGAGCAGTTACTTGTGATGTGAATCATTCCGTCGTGGTTTACTGTCTGGCGTGCAATAGCTGTTATGAATCGCTTGAAGCAACTTGAAGTTCTCCAGTAGGTCTGTACTCAGTGTACCATTGTCATACGAGCCCCTAAAATAAATGTATCGTCCTTCGGTGTGTACAAGTATTAGAAACACTCTTGATATAGTATCCACTTCATGTCAAAACCTGTGTAGGATCATTATGAACGTATATGATAGATCAAGCGTCTAGCCAAACCTCTCTCCCGTTACCCCAGACTTGCGATGTGTATGACGAAATACGTATACTAAACTGTATGTATGAATGTGATTCGTATGTTATCACTTGATCATTGTTATAGGTAATGCATGATTTCAAATCATCCAGGTAGATAACGCTCTGAGTGTGGACAACCAATTTTCTCAGTCTGTGCACCTATCTGGGGTCTCTGCCATCTGTCGGGTTTCATTCCGACCCTATACATAGACCTGGAGACGTGACGCAAATGAAAATGGTTTTACGTGTGCAGAGAGACACATCAGGGGCCGCCATGAATCAGAGACGTCAGTCTCTGAATACCTCGATAGATGTTTTTGGGTAACTTACACGGTCTTAGAGGATTAGGTTTTAGAAGAGGGTTTAGAGAAGGGCAGAAAACAAACAAAGGAATAACAGAGAGAATATAAGGAACTTGGGATTATCTCATTATCTCAGTTATCCCGATCTAGAATGTAGAGTCGAAGAAAACGTGTTCAGAAAACGCACGCAGATTTGCTTACGTGACAGTACCATAACTCGGCGTATGTAATTCGAGAAGCCCCTGGCATACAGCTCAGATGACTTCATCCACACGTGCATCCTGAGACGACTACCTGCAGTGAGGTGTCGGTAAAACACACCATACTCAGCGTCTGGCACGTACAGCTTCAAGGTGTTATTATCTTCCAGACGCGCACATGCTGGGGGAGGTGGTTGTTATTTCTTGTGTGGTGAGGTGGCGATGGAAATGAATAAATTCAGACAGTATGAATTATGTACATGTGTATAAATGTATATGTCTCTGTGTGTATATATATGTGTACGTTGAGATGTATAGGTATGTATATATGCGTGTGTGGACGTGTATGTATATACATGTGTATGTGGGTGAGTTGGGCCATTCTTTTTGTGTTTCCTTTCGCTTTGGTAAACATGTTTACCAAATGGCGTCCTAGCTTCGTCTCATCGATGTATATCAACTGACTGTTATATTTCTCTCTTGTGTCTCCCCTGATGATGTGATTATTACACGAAAGTGCACTTGGGAACTTTTCGTGTTTCATTTTCCCCGTGGACTCATAGGAATATCTTGATCACGCGCAAAATTGTGATCCTTTCCAATATATATAAATATATATATATATATATATATATATATATATATATATATATATATATATATATATAAATAATACAAACCTCCAACAGCCAGGATCGAACCCGGGACCCCTGTGTAAGAGGCAGGAATGCTAACCGCTAGGCTATGAGCCTGGCTAATAGGAGAGAACTATTCCAATGCTAAGTACTCGAGTACCCTTCGTCTTACATTGGTGAGCAACGGGGTCTATACTGGTTATTTCCCAACAGGCGCACATAGCCAGCAGATAGCATTTTACCGAACCTAGCTGTACAACGCGGAGGTATGTGAATACGGTTATATATATATATATATATATATATATATATATATATATATATATATATATATATATATATATATATATATGAAAGTGTTCTCACATCGAAAAAAATTGAAAAAAAAATTGATCTGCATTTCTTTGAGACCATCAAAGATGCGAAAACAAAACATAGCAAAAAGGACAGTGAATTCCTAGAACTGTGCTCGCCACTTGCGGAGGTCAGTGGCCTGGTATGAGTGGGCAGCCAGGCGACCCACCACAGGGAGACCTCAAGACAGGAATCATCAGACGAAGCTTCCATCACCACCACCACGCTGTATGAACGGTAAGGTGACGTGCTAGCAGGAGTCTGTGCACCATGGTAAACACCTTGGAAGGGTCTCCTTTTGTGCTGTACCTAATTCTTCCCCTTACCCTCTTGTCGTTGTCTGTCCCCAGTAAAACTGTTTATGGATATATCCTCTAGATCTTACAGGATGTCCAAATGAAACTAGGCCCAAGCACGTGTGTGTGTGTGTGTGTGTGTGTGTGTGTGTAAGAGAGGAATGTTATTTGGCAGATGGCAGAGCCCGTGGCTGGCACAGAAATTGGGAAAACGGTCTGACTGTGTACTTTCAATAATATGTATATATATATATATATTTTTTTTTTTATACTATTCGCCATTTCCCGCGTTAGCGAGGTAGCGTTAAGAACAGAGGACTGGGCCTTAGAGGGAATATCCTCACCTGGCCCCCTTCTCTGTTCCTTCTTTTGGAAAATTAAAAAAAAACAAGAGGGGAGGATATATATATATATATATATATATATATATATATATATATATATATATATATATATATATATATGTATATATATATATATATATATATATATATATATATATATATATATATATATATATATATATATAAATGAAAGAGACACATGTAATCTTATCACTCATGGAAGTTAATCTCGTACAGGAACGCATGCCCACTTTTCTTTAACAAAATGTAGCATCTGTATCGGCAGGTATGACTCTTATAATAATATGCACACGTATGCACATGTGCTCAAGCCAGTGCGCCCATAGTTCACGACAACGGGACTTGACAGTCTGTATATCAAATGAATCTTTCATAATGACGTAAGACGAAAAGAAGGTAGACGTTTCCTCTCTCTCTAGTGACCTGTATGTCATGGGCAAAACACGCCCCAATTAAAGACCATCTCGGGTGAAGGAATATTATGAGATGAAAATAATGAAGTTAATCCAGGCTTAGCGGGTTCTAGTACACCTGATTTTGAAAGGATTCCACAGCTTAGGTGTTCAAGGGAAGAAAGAATCATAACGGTTACTCCTCAAGTGGCCAATCTCCACACAGAAACTGTGGCAAGCAGCGGGCAGACGAATGCTTCGGGTCCACACTTAAGGGGCGGAAACACGTAGACTCCTCTAGAGATCAGTGGTCAGAGTAATATCTGTCGAACAGAGAGAGAGAGAGAGAGAGAGGGAGAGAGAGGGCAGTAACATCACAATGTAGGGTACAGTAAGCTATGATCAGAGAGAGAAAAATGAAACAGAAGGCTCTCGATTCCCCTGTCATTATCATCACAGGAGCGGGGGAAGAACCACGCCAGATGTGTACGACAATACTGCACATGTAATCCACCAGGATATTCTCACACGACGAGTAGCCGCCTCGAAAGCAGGGATGTCTGCACGACTGTAGCGTTGTCTGTCATGTGTGAAAACTAGACAGTTTCTTAGAGATTTTTCTCAAGCTACTATGATGAAACGTAATACCATGTATTTACCAAGTAATTGGATATGTGAGGTCTGATCTTCTGTCTCTGAACCCTTTTCCTACTGTTTCTGTCTTTACCTTTAAGCTACACGTCATCAATACAGGCTTCTCAACGGAACTCACCGAGTGGAATGAAATCCTTTAAGTTGCGCTCCTCAGATCCGTTCAAGCACGTCGATGGCCTGGTACCTCGCAACAGACAAGTCATAAGGCCAGTCATCCGTCTATGAAGTGCACTGGTGTATGAGAGGCGACTGAAATGGTACTTCACAAGAGGCTGTCCCCGCCTGTGGGTACATCTGCCGATGCTGCTGACACTGTTTCTGAGGCTCGGCAGTAAGACTCGAGTGAAACCTTTCAGTTAGATGGGGTTATCATGAGCTAAAAAAGATTTACTTTTTCTTATGTCCTAACACGTTAGCACTGGAAACCTTGCTCCTACCTCTCCTATCAAAAATGGCATTTCCTATGTATGAACGAGTGTGTGTGTATACTCCTTCACCCAGACAGTATACAGGAAAGCAATAGTCATCATTCTTGTCTTGTGGATCTTCTTAACGCTTACAGAGTGAAGTGCTTGGCGATAAACCTTCGTGAGATACTGGTGATGTTAAGAGATCCCGGGGATAAGGTGAAGCACTTCGTTCATAGTGTGCCATCACTGGACGAGCTACCCAGTTCAGTTCTAGATTTCTTTTACCAGCGGCCCAACTGGAGTTTCGACTCGGATCTCAGTTGTTGACTTTTTTTTATTTCTTATTTCATGTTAGACATAGGAAGTGTGAAGGTCCCTCTTCCTTACCGTTTGCCAACAGGAGGTTAGCTGGCACTGTGGCCCCTGTGCGTGAGTGTCTTGAAACTGATCCCCGTTGCCAATCTTTGTGAATATCTGCTATACTATAAACTATCTGCTGTTGCCGGCCGGGTTATATTGGTAAACCTTGGGCAAGGTAGGTAGGCGGGGTGAGGTCTATTTTAGGCTGAATGTAGGCCAATGACATACGATAAATAGTTAGGTGGTTGAATTTGGAACATTTTTGTGAGGTGGCGGGACGACGTATGCTGTCTAGCGCTTATGCTGGTGTCTTCCCCGATGTATGATCAAGCCACGACCGACTCTAAGGTATGATGGTTACGAGCAAGTGTAGGGTTTGTTTAGACGATATATTGGTTAATATCAACATTGCCTGGTTAGGGAGTGACATCAGATCGCACGAATGATTCTACCGTATGAAAGGACATGCACACGTTACACACTTCTTTCTTTACATCTTTCTTTCTCTCATTCTTTTTTGAGTGAAAGAGATACCCTATTTTTTTTCTTGAAAGAGTAAAGATTTGCATTAATATCGCAGTGAATAACATTCATGGTGAATAACATTCTGGGCGTAAATGTTGTTTTGTGACTGGAAAATAAACTTTGAGTTACTTGCATATTTGGTCCCATTCATTTTGCTTCATATTATGTGCTACCTGTCGGCCCTAGCAAGCATTATAGAATATATTAGGCTATCAATTTTGGCTAAGAAGCCTTTAATGAAAAGTATTTGTCCTAGAACGTAACCCTGCGGTACTTCACTGGTAGCCCATATGGAGAGGGTTCATCTGACATGTGCCTTCGCTTCTTTCCGTTAAGATAATTCTCTCTCGACTGAAGGAATCTCCCTCTTATCCTGCTTTGTGATCCAATGTCTTAATCAGCCTCCCATGAGGGTTAGCGTCAAGTGCTTTCTGGCAGTCCAGAGAGGCTTGTCAAATGCACATCTTCACCATATATAGTAAAATCTTGTTTATGTATGTGGTGTGTGTGTGTGTGTCTGTGTCTGTGTGTGTCTGCGTGTTTGTGTGTGTGTGTGTGTGTGTGTGTGTGTGTGTGTGTGTTATTTCTATGCAATCGATATGGCCTGTGCAAAGGGACGCCCCAGTCGAAGATGATATAATGAATTTACAAAATGAATGATTAAAAGGGATTAATGTGAGTTCGTCGGGTGGTGGTAGACTCAACCCTTGATAATGGAAAGGCCCTAGGATGAGGGAGAGACTGTAAGACGAGGGGGAGACTGCAGGATGAGAGAGAGACTGTAAGACGAGGGGGAGACTGCAGGATGAGGGAATGACTGTAAGACGAGGAGGAGACTGCAGGATGAGGGAGAGACTGTAAGACGAGGGGGAGACTGCAGGATGAGGGAATGACTGTAAGACGAGGAGGAGACTGCAGGATGAGGGAGAGACTGTAAGACGAGGGGGAGACTGCAGGATGAGGGAGAGACTGTAAGACGAGGGGGAGACTGCAGGATGAGGGAGAGACTGTAAGACGAGGGGGAGGCTGCAGGATGAGGGAGAGACTGTAAGACGTGGGGCAGACTGCAGGGTGAGGGAGAGGCTGTAAGACGAGGGGGAGACTGTAGGATGAGGCGGAGACAAAAAGAAGAAAGAAATTTCACTGCTTCTTTGTGCCAGGAAGGATGGTTGTATCACAACAGCCTCTCACTTATGGAGGAAAGTTCCCAAACATCGATGCCAAGTCTTAGAGATTTGATAAGTGAGGATGGAAGGCAGCCTCGGGCAGTTGGGTTCCAGAGGGAAGATCAGATGGGCAAAGAAGCAGGTAGTGAGTGTTCAAGGGAGGTTGGGTTTTAGATGGTGAAAGTTGTAGAAATGGAGAGAGACAGAGCCACGTGTAAGAGCTGTGTCCGTAGCAGGAAATTGCTGGATGATGAGCATATGAACAAGAGTCATCTGTCTTTTATTAGGAAATTGTTTCTTTTTGGCAAAAGGCTGCTGTACCTTGAGGAAGCCTACTGCATCTTGGTCGAATGCTCCAGTATTTTGGCAGCAGCTGATGCACAGTCAGTAGTACTGTAGCCAAATGGTGAAAGTGCTATGAATTCTGGCATTACCTCTATACATGTTGATCCTACCCATGCACTGAATTGATATATGCAAAGGTTGAAATGTGATACTTTCTTTCTAATCTCCCCGAGCGTAGGGCGCGCGGGGAGGTTGGCGCCCGACTGGGGTGAGGTCCTCTTGACTCCCCAGCCTCTCTGGCGTGACAGCCTCCACCACAGCGAGGTTCTTTGAGTAGATGTTACTCCTTAAGGTGTCCAACATATCATATATGGGTTATGTGTCCTGTCTCGCGCAGGTGTGGTGGTGTGACCTGTTTGTACGTCTGTGTGTTTCCTGATGTGTCAGCTGGCATCAGGACTTATGAGAGTAAACCTTTTAGGTGGATTTTCCTTTTGAAAAAATGCAGATACTTAAGCCACCAACGAGGGAAATATATTCTCCGTATATGTAGGCCAGGTTAAGAAAAAGATTCTTAATCTTAATGGATCTCTTTTACGAAAAAGTTTCAACAAACCTGTAAAAGGAATTCGTGTTTTGCGTGGGCCAGGCTGTCGTGCATTGTCCTTCATCAATCAGCCGCAAAAAATCTGACAGACTAATATTTTCGAGTCCGTTGTTTACTTGGCAGAAGATGAAGGCTGGAGGGGGCTCGGCGTGACGACTACTGCTACCTGCTCAGCTCGCTTCACCTTCTGATTGAAGCTGACGCCCGGGATAACCTTACTGAAACCTAGAGATCCTTGTGGCGGTGCCAGGAGCAGCTCTAACGCCTCCCAGGCCAAGGTGAAGTTAACCACCACAACTCCCACCGTAACCAACCGTCGTGGTCTATCTTAAGGTGAATCTTAAGATGTAGAGAAGACGAGTCATTACAGTCGGATTCATTCTGTATTGTTCGAATCCTGAACCACTAAGTCTTGAGATACAGGAGCTAGCTGTGATAATGAGACTGAGATAGAACAATGCCTCTGTATTTAGCTGTTATTCATACATTATGTTCGGTTACGTTCTGAACTTGATTTGAAAATCTTTTCTTCCGCTAGTTGCGTCAGAGATAAATCATTCACGCTCGCACATAAACTGAGCAACAAACTTGTGAGTACTGACAGTATATTACAGTCTGAGGTGCGTCATAAACTTCGAGAGATGTGGCCCCACGAGCTTAGAATTTCCTCCCCGCACTACAGACAGGTCATTGCACACACAGCTTGCTCGGAATGTATGCCATAGGTCATAAGAAAAGACAAAATGACGCCCGCACTACGAAGATAACAATCCTTATGATCTAGTCAACTCGTACCCTAAACTGACCGCCCCAGGATGGACCATCACCACCAGGAGAAATCGAATGGTTGTCTGGTTTCCCCGCGGGTGTAGTAATGCAATAAACTGACGGAAATGAAAAAAAAAATTAGGACAAAACTTTTGGGACGATTTTGGAGTCATGGTTTAAACTAACTTTTGAATAGAATGCAGGAATATGGCAAAAGTTGGTTGGCATATGGTAGGCTGTGATAGATTATATACTATAGAGAAACAAACATGGAACAGAACATAAGTATCTTGGAAATATAGAGGTTCAGAGGAAAGGGTCGAAAGAACCACTTTGACTGACCTGTAGATACTACAGCCAAGAAAATGTACGAGGACTCAGGGTTAGAGACTCGGGGAAACTACAGGTTCTGGTGAACATACTGTAGGTCACGAGGAAGTGCTGAGGCCAATAAGGTGACTGAGAACTGCGAAAGATGATGAGAATCATACACGCCTCATTGGTGCGGCAGTCAGTCCACAGCCCACCCGTCTGTTCATCCTCCTCCAGGAGCTGATGGATGAAATGAGTATCTAGTTATTTAAATCCCAACATCACACTTGATTCCCGCCGTCCAGCACCAATCTCTATAGCCCAAGCACTGTCTGCTTTGTCTGGTCGTAACCGTTGTAAGGAAGAATGATTAAGGGGGGATCACATGGCGGGGGTTGCCCTGGGTAGCTGGGTGTGTCTTGAAATATCTTTATGTTTTCGTGTTTTGTCAGTCATCTAATGATTTGTTTAATGCTAGGATGGGCCTTAGAATTGCTTGGGGACAAATTAAAGTTCTTAGTATTAGCAATCAAAACATTCAGTGGCGTTGCGTGTAGCATAATCATTAGAGTGGTATAAAATAACGGGATTTTCAAAATATGTGGGGTGATCATTTTCATGAAAATGTTTAGCGATCGCATTTTTGTGGTCATCCCTGTGTACCAAATGACGGTGCCAATAACACCTCTCCGTTACAGTTTGACCTGTCTGGCCAACATGAATATATTTACATGCCTTACATTTGACGACGTAAACACTCCCAATTGTTGCATGATTTGGCCTACTATATATTAAGGTCTTGCTGATGGTGTTATTGTACTGGTAAGCAACATTACAAGCACTGTTTTTTAGAACGTCTTAGATTAGATAAGTTTTGAAGATTGGGCAACACTAAACATTTAGACATCCTTATTTGTCAATTCTTTTTTACACGAAGCATAGAATGTCATCCTACCGTATATATATATATATATATATATATATATATATATATATGTATATGTGTGTGTGTGTGTGTATATGAGTGGATGGGTCGCTCGTCTGTTTCCTAGCACCACTTCGCTGATGCGGAAAACGGCGATCAAGTATAATAAATGAAAATAATTATATACATACATATATATATATATATATACATATACATACCTACACAGGTATGTATGTATATTTGTATGTATATTTGCGTGTGTGGACGTATGTATATACATGTGTATGGGGGGGGGTTGGGCCATTTCTTTCGTCTGTTTCCTTGCGCTACCTCGCAAACGCGGGAGACAGCGACAAAGTATAATAAAAAAAAAAAAAAAATATATATATATATATATATATATATATACATATATATATATATATATATATATATATATATATATATATACACCACATTGTATTCGAACTCCAGGCGGGGGTCCAGCTACCACAGCCCCAATGGAGTTAGAAGACAAAGTCTCCAGTCAGTCGCCTGGTTGTCTTTCACATGTCCCAGCTTCATCTCGATGTAGGTAACATGGAATTCAGTCCATCACAACACCGATGTTGTAACAATTATATCAACAGAAAGGCAGGTTTATATATACCGCGGGTCGGATTCGAACCCTGGGAGGGGCGTCCGGCTATCTCGAGTGGCCATTCTTACTGCTATTTTACCCTTGATCTACCCCTTTGAAATATGATATCCGAGATGATTTCAAAAGATTAACAGATGGTTTTATTATTGGTCCAAAATAGACTTTATCCTTTTTGTATTGTACGGGAAGGGGTATTTAGGAGTATTACTCTCGTGAGGCGCCCATCTCTTGAACACTCTCTACTATCTATCATACAACTTCATGAATTTATGTGTGTTGTCTGCGCTAACCATGCCTTCAGTCAGTGTTCCATTCATCTACCACTTTTATACAACAGAAGCAAAATGGTGATGTATAATGCGATTTCTTTGGAGATTTCGCAAGCGTACCCTGGCTAGGAACACCCCTCCACCACCAGCCCTCCCAGAAGGTTGTTTACAACTATGACCAATAATGTTGATGCCCGTGATCGTATCCAGCCTAAACTCCGGAAGGGGGAGGGGGTGTGGGGTGGGGTTGGGGGGGGGAATGTTCAGGGGGCCAGGGATTATTTACTGCCGCCACACTGGTGCCACCTTGTCGGGCTCAACCCTGCCAGATGCAGTATTTTCATGCACCAGTCTACTCTGTAGCCCTGCTCTTGGCCCTGTATGATTAGGTACCGTATTGTTAGATGGCATCTTGCTTGGTACCTTTCCAGTACTATGCATCTTCCATCTAGGCACCAGAGTGCCAGCCAGTGCCCGAACGACATGTGGTACAGTGCCACTCACTGACAGGCACTGCAAAGTAAGGAACGTCCTCACTAGGTACTTCAGTGCCAAGCGCACATGGACCGAAGTGTCGTAAGTTGAAATACCAGGCACCACTTCTCCTGGTGCCACTTTGCTATGTGATCCCATCAAGATTCCACAATCTAAATTACTACCCTACCAGATACTATAGTGCCAGTCTTGCCCTGCCAGATGCTACGATACAAATACATTACTTTTCAAATTTTACAGTGCAAAGCGGGGCTCAGACTCGTGGTGAAGTTCTCGGTGCTGTCTTCCTGCATGCAGCAGTAGGAGGACCTACTGTTTCAAGGTGCTGCAATATCAACTACACGCTACAGTGACAGTCACTAACCTTGTATGTGCCAGGCAATAACCTGCCATATGCTGCTAGCTTTCAAGGATGCTACACAGCCAGGCGACACCTCATCGATCACTACACAGCCAGGTGCTTCCTCAACAAGTGCTGTGATACTCTGCATCTCCACACTCAGTGCTGACCTTAGATTACAGTGTTAGGCGCTAACCTGCCAACTAATTCTCGTGAACTACTAAGATTTAGTTAGAAAAAGACATGGATACAAAAATCGTCTTCAAATTTAGGTTATATATATATATATATATATATATATATATATATATATATATATATATATATATATATATATATATATATGTATTTTTTTTTTTTATTATACTTTGTCGCTGTCTCCCGCGTTTGCGAGGTAGCGCAAGGAAACAGACGAAAGAAATGGCCCCACCCCCCCCCCCCCCATACACATGTATATACATACGTCCACACACGCAAATATACATACCTACACAGCTTTCCATGGTTTACCCCAGACGCTTCACATGCCTTGATTCAATCCACTGACAACACGTCAACCCCGGTATAACACATCGCTCCAATTCACTCTATTCCTTGCCCTCCTTTCACCCTCCTGCATGTTCAGGCCCCGATCACACAAAATCTTTTTCACTCCATCTTTCCACCTACAATTTGGTCTCCCTCTTCTCCTCGTTCCCTCCACCTCCGACACATATATCCTCTTGGTCAATCTTTCCTCACTCATTCTCTCCATGTGCCCAAACCACTTCAAAACACCCTCTTCTGCTCTCTCAACCACGCTCTTTTTATTTCCACACATCTCTCTTACCCTTACGTTACTCACTCGATCAAACCACCTCACACCACACATTGTCCTCAAACATCTCATTTCCAGCACATCCATCCTCCTGCGCACAACTCTATCCATAGCCCACGCCTCGCAACCATACAACATTGTTGGAACCACTATTCCTTCAAACATACCCATTTTTGCTTTCCGCGATAATGTTCTCGACTTCCACACATTCTTCAAGGCCCCCAGAATTTTCGCCCCCTCCCCCACTCTATGATCCACTTCCGCTTCCATGGTTCCATCCGCTGCCAGATCCACTCCCAGATATCTAAAACACTTCACTTCCTCCAGTTTTTCTCCATTCAAACTCACCTCCCAATTGACTTGACCCTCAACCCTACTGTACCTAATAACCTTGCTCTTATTCACATTTACTCTTAACTTTCTTCTTCCACACACTTTACCAAACTCAGTCACCAGCTTCTGCAGTTTCTCACATGAATCAGCCACCAGCGCTGTATCATCAGCGAACAACAACTGACTCACTTCCCAAGCTCTCTCATCCCCAACAGACTTCATACTTGCCCCTCTTTCCAAAACTCTTGCATTTACCTCCCTAACAACCCCATCCATAAACAAATTAAACAACCATGGAGACATCACACACCCCTGCCGCAAACCTACATTCACTGAGAACCAATCACTTTCCTCTCTTCCTACACGTACACATGCCTTACATCCTCGATAAAAACTTTTCACTGCTTCTAACAACTTTCCTCCCACACCATATATTCTTAATACCTTCCACAGAGCATCTCTATCAACTCTATCATATGCCTTCTCCAGATCCATAAATGCTACATACAAATCCATTTGCTTTTCTAAGTATTTCTCACATACATTCTTCAAAGCAAACACCTGATCCACACATCCTCTACCACTTCTGAAACCACACTGCTCTTCCCCAATCTGATGCTCTGTACATGCCTTCACCCTCTCAATCAATACCCTCCCATATAATTTACCAGGAATACTCAACAAACTTATACCTCTGTAATTTGAGCACTCACTCTTATCCCCTTTGCCTTTGTACAATGGCACTATGCACGCATTCCGCCAATCCTCAGGCACCTCACCATGAGTCATACATACATTAAATAACCTTACCAACCAGTCAACAATACATATATATATATATATTATATATATATATATATATTTTTTTTTTCAAACTATTCGCCATTTCCCGCGTTAGCGAGGTAGCGTTAAGAACAGAGGACTGGGCCTTGGAGGGAATATCCTCACCTGGCCCCCTTCTCTGTTCCTTGTTTACTTTGTCGCTGTCTCCCGCGTGAGCGAAGTAGCGTAAGGAAACAGACAAAAGAATGGCCCAACCCACCCACATACACATGTATATACATACACGTCCACACACGCACATATACATACCTATACATTTCAACGTATATATATATATATATATATATATATATATATATATATATATATATATATATATATATATATATATATATATATTTATATATATATATATATATATATATATATATATATATATATATATATATATATATATATATATATATATACACACACAGACATATGCATATATACACATGTACATAATTCACACTTGCTGCCTTTAGAAATTCCCGTCGCCACCCCGCCACACATGAAATGACAGCCCCTCCCCAAAGCATGCGCGCGAGGTAGCGCTAGGAAAAGACAACAAAGACCACATTCGTTCACACTCAGTCTCTAGCTGTCATATATAATGCAACGAAACCACAGCTCCACTTCCACATCCAGGCTCACAAAACTTTCCTTGGTTTACCCCAGACGCTTCACATGCCCTGGTTCAATCCATTGACAGCTCGTCGACCCCGGTATACCACATCGTTCCAATTCACTCTATTACTTGCCCGCCTTTCACCTTCCTGCATGTTCAGGCCCCGATCGCTCAAAATCTTTTTCACTCCATCCTTCCATCTCCGATTTGGTCTCTCACTTCTCCTCGTTTCCTCCGCCTCCGACACATATATCCTCTTGGTCAATCTTTCCTCACTCATTCTCTCCATGTAACCAAACCATTTCAATACACCCTCTTCTGCTCTCTTAACCACACTATTTTCATTACCACATATCTCTCTTACCCTTTCATTACTTACTCGATCAAACCACCTCACACCACATATTGTCCTCAAACATCTCATTTCCAACACATCCACCCTCCTCCGCTCAACCCTATCTATAGCCCACGCATCACAACCATATAACATTGTTGGAACCACTGTTCCTTCAAACATACCCATTTTTGCTTTCCGAGATAATGCTCTCGCCTTCCACACATTTTTCAACGCTCTCAGAACTTCACTTCCTCCAGTTTCCTCCATTCAAACTTATCTCCCAGTTAACTTGTCCCTCAACCCTACTGTACCTGAAACCCTTGCTCTAATTCACATGTACATAATTCACACTTGCTGCCTTTAGAAATTCCCGTCGCCACCCCGCCACACATGAAATGACAGCCCCTCCCCCAAGCACGCGCGCGAGGTAGTGCTAGGAAAAGACAACAAAGACCACATTCGTTCACACTCAGTCTCTAGCTGTCATATATAATGCAACGAAACCACAGCTCCATTTCCACATCCAGGCTCACAAAACTTTCCTTGGTTTACCCCAGACGCTTCACATGCCCTGGTTCAATCATTTGAACCAGGGCATTTAAATCACCCATCTCATTTAAATCACCCATCACTAATACCCGGTCTCGTACACCGAAACTACTGACAAGCTCATTCAGCTACTCCCAAAACACTTGACTCTCATGATCTTTCTTCTCATGACCAGGTGCATAAGTACTAATACTCACCCATCTCTCGCCATCCACTTTCAGTTTCATCCACATCAACCTAGAATTTACGTCTTTACACTGTGTGACACTCCCCCAACTCCTGCTTCAGGAGTAGTGCTACTCATTCCTTGGCTCTTGTCCCCTCAGCAACCACTACTTTACCCCTAAGACATTTCCAAGCGATTCATCCCCTTTGCCCTTGAGCTTTGTTTTACTCAGAGCCATAACATCCAGGTTTCTTTCCACTACCAGACTACATACCTTTCCTCTCTTCTCATCTTGGTTACATCCACACTCATTCAAACACCCAAATCTGAGCCTTCGAGGAGGATGAGCACACCCGCCTGAATCCTCCTGTTTTCTCTTTTAGAAGTTAGAATATAAGAAGGGGAGGGTTTCTGATGTTAACGGTGAAGAATTCTTGGTGAGATGTAACACCAGGCTTACCAGAGACCACGACATGTAGAGAAGCGAGAAGCTTGTCAGAAAAGACGTAAACAAGTATGCATTTTAGTGTAAGTGTGATGAATGGTTGGTGGAAGTGAAATGATTGGTTGGTGAAAGTGTGATTGATGAATGGTTGGTGAATGTGTGATGATTGGTTGGTGAATGTGTGATGATTGGTTGGAATAAACTGAACAAGAAATTATGAATGATGGCAGATTCGATTCATATGTTAACAGGGTAGTTGATGGTATAGAAATGTCAGGGGATATGGGGCCCCCACCAGAGTAGGACTCTATCGTACTGTTCAAATAGGTAATTACAAATAGTAAATTACGCAGTCATGCATATATCACACATAAATGCCAACACACACACACACACACACACACACACACACAAACACTCACACACACACACACAAACACTCACACACACACACACACACACACACACACACACACACACACACACACACACACACACACAGAAACGCACACACACAAAAAATCATATATGTGTATACACACATGAATACACAGGAGTACAAACACATGCACATTCAAGCACACGAAAAACAAACACACGCATACAAACACATCTAAACGTACACAAATACACATACAGTCACCTGGAGGGGACGGCCTCGTAACACAGGCGTGCAACATATCGTTATCACACCTTCCCTTCACGTCCAGTACTGTATATATAGAAACAAGAGCCTCCCGTGTGATCTATCCCCTGGCTTGGTAGGAAGCTCCACAACTCCCTCCTGCTCAGCTCCACGTCCAACAGAACTCTTCTATTCAGCTGTTTGCAATACGTCAACAAGGCACATCTTGATTCTTTTCTCACATGTTCACAGAGGCTTACAAGGCAAGCCCTAAGCGGCGGCGTCACATCTCTGACGTCCGTATTCAAAAGAACAGTTCCTCATTCTAAGGGTTATGGTTTACATACGTCGGAAGATTCACATTAACTTGAATTTTGTGTAAACATCCTTCCTCGTAACGTCCTCTGAATGGTAGAAATGGTGTGTGTGTGTGTGTGTGTGTGTGATTACTATTTGGTAGTACTATTTCATGCGTTACGATGATAAAATTTTGCGCGCGTATTGCCTTATCGCTTAACCTTTTATATACGTACCATGGCTTTATTCACACACACACACACACACACACACACACACACACACACACACTAGCCTATGCCATGCACCAGTTTTAGTAACCAAATCCTAAGAGAGGATGAACAGCTGGGTGAACTCTGGACCGGGTGCCGCAAAGAGGATTCAAACTTATCCGGTTTTGTCTCAGGCGGTCCGTGCATGCTATTCGCTACACCACGGAGGTTCGTGAGTGTGTGTGTGTGTGTGTGTGACAGTGTGTATTATAGTGCAATGATGTGCGTGTGCTTATGTGTTCGTATGAATATCTATGTCTAGGTGTCCATATGAACTTGAGAGCTGAAGGCCAGTATGGTCGAGGTGCCCAGGTGAGCTGTTGGAGGCGGGCAGCACAGAGGCAGGAACCACCTCCCACCAAACCCTCGGCATCCTGCCCAAATTGGCCGTACGGTGGAGACTCGAGTACATCAATCACCTAACACATGATCCAATGATCTAATAAGATGGAACTATAGAAGAAAACATAAGCGTGTTGTAAAGTATCTTAAGAGTTTGGGACTTGCCCTGAGATGCAGAGAGAGAGAGAGAGAGAGAGAGAGAGAGAGAGAGAGAGAGAGAGAGAATATCAGTTATTGTAGATCTTAGAGTGAGGCTATTCATCCATCAGTAAACTACAATAACTTCACAACCGTAGGAAACAGCAGAATGTAGGGTAAGTGGTGGGCGGGGTGACATAATGAGAGACTATGGTGGGAATGACGAAGAAGCCAGGTCGCTGCTACTGTGCCAGAAGCCCAACAAAACTGTGTCAGCGAACGATAGCCAGAGAAGGAAACGCTCAACAGGATTATATGGTCCGCAAGAGGTAGCCTTCCTCTGAGGCCGGTATGGCCTACCTCTCCGCGCGATGGTGCTGCGCCCAGCGACAACGCACACAGGGCGGCGCACCTTCATAGGAAATGTTCTTTCATTAATAAGATGACATTCCATCTCGTAGATGTGTTGCTACATTGAACTTAAATTCCAGAATTTAGGGATTTCTTTTGGTTAGATTGATCAAGATATTATTATTGTCACCTTTTAGATGTCCCACATTTCTCGATAGCGATGAGCAGTTGTTGGAAGTAGTAGTGGTGTGCAAGAGGATCAGTGTACCCAACATCAAGGAATAGATCATGACTGGAGCGAGTAGTGGCAGCGGCGAGATGTGACTAAAGATCACCTTCCCTTAAAATGAATGTAAGAAATGATGTCAGGTGCTTTTGAGGGGCGTAGTGGAAAAGAAACATATTTGATACACTCTCTTCTTCGACCCGAATTTATCATAAACAGTCTTTCTTTAAACCTGAATTATCTATGATGGAAATTAAAGTTATTCAAAACAGGAACAAAAAGAATAATTCGTGGTAGGTTAGTGTGAGCGAGTCTACAGTGCTTGTTGTCAAGGGAGCGTGGCACACTTACCTCTCCCAACACTTCATTACGTAAGTTACAGAAAATTTTCATTTTCCCTCTCGATTGTAAGTCATTCCGTAATGATTGTGTTTGTTTTGAGATAGATTTTGTTACAACACGTATGGAATTCAGTTTGAGAGTTAGGAAAAGCATCCTGTACACTGCTCCTACCTCCAGTGCTGTTGCCACCAACCCTGGTGACCACGAGTGTGACCGACTCTCAACTCCACAAGCCTTCCAGTACAGACAAAGGAAATGTTAGTACGAATTTCTCTTCATATAATAATTTATTTATTGGCATATATGCCCTAAAGAAGCCATGTTGATTCAGTGCATCCTACTGCGTATATTTCTGCTTGGAGTTTGAAAACTTGTGATTTTACGTAATGTGTTGCATGAAAGTTGTACCCGACTATGACGTCCTGTTCGTTGGTGGTGTACCTACAGTTGACTGGGAACTGTGAGGGTCATTCTCTTCTTCAGTGATGGTTTTTCATCATTTTCGTCGAGTTTGTAACGCTCGCCATCTTAATGATTCATTTTTTCTTAATCGCTTGGCCAACTGTAACACTGTTTTCGTGCAGCACACCAAACAGTTTCACAGCGGGAGATAAAATTTTTAGGGTACGCTGAAACTGCGCCATGAGTTAACAACCTTCAGCTACACAGGCTACAGGGAACCACATAGGTACATGCTTCCTGTGTTCTTCGTTTGTGACGGACACACCTGAATGAGGAGGATGAATCACACAAAGCTTCCTGGAACTGTTCATCAATGTTTCTGTAACGTTCTGAGAAGCAATCAGTCATTTCATAATAACCTGAGTCATATAATGCGATTACATCTTATGTTTACATACAACGTTCATACATCAAGCGTATATATACTGTAGAATTGCTGTGTATGTGTGACCGATATATCTTTTTTGTTTCACTGTTTGTAGCAACATTGATGAAGATGATAGTTATGTGCGTGTGTGTGTGTGTGTGTGTGTGTGTTAGAAGACAAAGCCAACTCGGCTGACGCAAGAACTCTTGGCTCCCGGGCACATGACGAACGAATTCAGAGTCTCGCACTGGGGTCAATAAATGGATGCCACCATGCCCCTGTGTCTTACATGTATGCCATTTACATCACGGGCTAGTTCCTTCTCTCGCCAAGGAGATAGAACTCTATCAGGCCTTTATGTCGCATATCTGGATGCAGTGAACTCATCTAATTCAATCTCTCTCTGGGGCCAGTACGTTGACTCCACTCTTTCTCCGAGCTCTGGACACATTTAGGTGGCGCCACAGCAAGCAGCCCACCACGAGATGCGGCTTGGCCATAAAATCTTACGCAGTCACCAGTGGAGAGACGAAGAAATTAATCTACCCCAGTTACGTGAGGGGTGCACTGTACTGCCTCCTCCAGTTCGTTTTCCAAATCACTTCATGGGGGTTCCGCAAGGTAGGTAAGCTCTCCACAGAGCTTCACCACACGCATCAATGGCTAGGCTACCCTCAGACATCCATGTCCTTCTTCATTTTCATTTCTACCATGTTCTAGTTCCGCCATTAATGGTTTGGCTGTCTTCCGCTACACAGTTCCTGGTACGCTGTTTCCAGGTAAGACTTTCTAAAACCACACTGTCTTCAGCTGGTCGACACCTGCACGATTCTTCCCGCAGTTGTGTACGCCCACTGACCCCCATCTGTACAGTCCATAATGGCTGTCAACATCCATCGCGGACCTCCTCAACTACCAGGGTTTGGCGGTCAACACACAACATCCTGAGGCTGTTAACAAACAGAACCCTGAGGTCGGCTCACCTCTCACATCAACCTGAGATCGGCTCACCTCTCACATCAACCTGAGATCGGCTCACCTCTCACATCAACCTGAGGTCGGCTCACCTCTCACATCAACCTGAGGTCGACTCACCTCTCACATCAACCTGAGGTCGGCTCACCTCTCACATCAACCTGAGGTCGACTCACCTCTCACATCAACCTGAGGTCGGCTCACCTCTCACATCAACCTGAGGTCGACTCACTTCTCACATCAACCTGAGGTCGGCTCACCTCTCACATCAACCTGAGGTCGACTCACCTCTCACATCAACCTGAGGTCGACTCACCTCTCAACAGCACCCTGAGATTGAGTTCAACATAGATCAGCACTGAGTGTGAGTCAGTGCTCTTCGCCCTGAAGTCTCCCTCAGCACCACCAGTGATCTAGTTTACAACATCAACACGCAGACATAGACTGGTCAGCTGCAGGTACCGTGAGCCAGGACTGTTGACTAAGATCCATGAAAAGTGCGGTTATTGACATTGTTGAGCCACCCACTACCAGCAGATGCAGCCGCTTGAGAATTATTTCTGTATTCTTATGAGCAGCCTTGAACATTCCTGCTGACCACTGCACCATCATTGCTTTAAGACTCATTCTCTCTCTCTCTCTCTCTCTCTCTCTCTCTCTCTCTCTCTCTCTCTCTCTCTCTCTCTCTCTCTCTCTCTCTCTCTCAAGCTAAGGCCATAATTCATATCCTGTACACCGTCATGCTGTGTCGCATGTATGAATCGTACGGTAATGAAAAATGGAAAAAATGTTTTCTGGCCAAGATTCCAACATGTCAGTATTCTGTCTATGTACTTATTACTACTACTGAAATTTGAAAATGAGATAATGGGTTATCAGAGCAAGTACTAGTACATACCAGGACATCCACTCATTCCTGATCCCATACTAACGCTAGGCATCCAGTGCTTTGTTCTGTGTCGAGGGTATTTACTTTGCATGTCTTCCCTATCTACGCAGCGAGCCACTGGAGTGCAAGATGGGGGAGCAAAATGTTCTGACTGACTCCTCCAGTTAACTGTAGATCGATCTTTCCATTAGTTAATTTACTAGTAATCGGCTAGTGACGTTCAGCACCGAAACGTATGGGATCAGTTACATATGTTTCAATCAGGGATCTTACGTATTGTCAGAAAAGCCAGATGACGTAGGAATAAAAAGCAGAATCATTACTGTAAATGGGCCTCCGAGGTGTAACTGTTAGCGTTTACGACCGTGACGCATTCACGGGCCGCCCAGGGTCGAGCCCGTATATGTTCAAGTCTTTGTGGCTGTTCATCCTCCCTTGAGACTGATGGATAAATTGGATACCTGGCTTAAGCTAGGATATATATATATATATTATTATTATATTATTTATTATACTTTGTCGCTGTCTCCCGCGTTTGCGAGGATATATATATATATATATATATATATATATATATATATATATATATATTCCTTTTTTTTTTTCTTTTAAACTATTCGCCATTTCCCGCGTTAGCGAGGTAGCGTTAAGAACAGAGGACTGGGCCTTTGTGGAATATCCTCATCTGGCCCCCTCTGTTCCTTCTTTTGGAAAATTAAAAAAAAAACGAGAGGGGAGGATTTCCAGCCTCCCGCTCCCTCCCCTTTTAGTCGCCTTCTACGACACGCAGGGAATACGTGGGAAGCATTCTTAATCCCCTATCCCCAGGGATAATATATATTCCTATATATATATATATATATATATATATATATATATATATATATATATATATATATATATATATATATATAGTTAATGAAGTAATGAAATGACCTTGATTAGGTCATTCAGTTACCCTGCAGTCTCAGCTAACATAAAGAAAGAATCATTACAAAGCAGAAGCAATGACACCAATGTATACAGTCTTCATGAAAGATAGGTTACATGAGGCAGGTGGCACAGTTATGCTTTGTCACTAGCAGTCTTCAATAAGATGACCAGATGTATGAGTGAGTAGCATATAGACCCCTGAAGCATTGTGGTGAATATGATATTGTTATTCATATGAAGACGTAAAGTCCAGAGATGAATAATGAAGCAATAATTGTAGGAGATTTTAACTGCTTTTGCAATACCTGGGATTTCTTAACAGGTAATCATTAGGAGACTACAATGGTCTATTTGATTGATTTTTTTTTTTCTAATTACACGATTCATCATCCAACACGAGATTACAGCACGTTAGATTTAGCGGTAACTACAGGCAGGGATCTTAATTTTGTGTTGTCAGTATAAAGTTTGGTTATAATTAGTACAGTATCATCACATATGCTGCGAAATTCCATTTTCATTTCAGAGAAAACGTGATGACATAAAATCTGCTTTTAGCAAACTTTGTTGACATTCATGTGGATGATAGTAATGCAGAGTGGATCATGCTTTATGATGCAGCTGAAAGAAATATCGGCGTAACTTTAAAAGTGTTCAGGTAACTTAGAATAAGCGATACAGTTTACAGGATGAAGGATCACGTACACTCCGTGTCCAGACGAGGGTGCCAATAGACCTGTGTCCACACAAGGACGCCGATATACGTACTCCGTGTCCAGCCATGGATGCTGTGTGTGGCGTCGGGATTATCCTTAACACCTGAAGAAGATGTTTAAACATTTTCGATCGCAGGCTGTTATCTGATGTTGACGGCTTGAAACAATCTAGCAGGCGATGGATCTAAAGCCCAGAGAAAATTCATGAAGAATATTAGAGTCATTATCAAAGAATTTGAAAAGAAAATTCCACACCGTTTGAATAATCCAGAAGAATTCTTCAAATGTGTGAAGAGTATGGAAGATATCAGAGATATCATAGTCTCGTTATCTAGCGGTCGTGGGAAGTGTGTGTGTCTGGAGTGATGTGTTGACAGATGGACCACGGAGCGACGGGAGGCGACTCGGGCTGTAAGGAAAATCTAGAGAGAAAATGTAGGTGAGAAGAAAGTAAAGTAACATTTACAGAGATAACTTTTTTATGGCTTTCTGCAAACCCGTTTATCGTGTCTTTTCGTTGCGGTTTCTGAGACATCTTTCTAGTCAAGTCGTCTTGGTGTGAGTGGTGCGTTGTTCTGTGATCTGTTCCTTTGACGAACGTCAACTCATCGATAACATTTTACCTTGAAAGGAAATGTATCTAAGGGACCCACACTACAGACCCTCGCTACAGCTGCCAGGTGAAGTAGAAGTTCCCTGTGCCACATTGTGCCGGTCTCTATACAGATGTGGCACCAAGAATACCAAGGTTTTTTCCTTTCGATTTGTAAAGTACTGATGACTCAGAACGTTGGAAACCACTGGATCCTGGTATCAGACACCACATCAGTAAACAGACAGTAGATAATCCTAAACGTGTAATAAGGGACGTCAATATCATTGGCAGAAGCTTCCTGATGAAGGCTAGGCTAGCAAGACTCTCGAGGTCTTGGATTCCACTCTCCTGCAGGGCTGGTTGTTGTTCCTGAAGCTGCACCTCAGATCCGGAAGAATTCTCAGATGTGATCTGTAGACTTACAGTTTTGTTCTAGAAGTTTAAAGATATAATAGGTACCCGGTGCGATGTTGTGGCTGTTGAAACTGGTTTCCTTTTTTTTTGTTTTTTTTGATACACCTTCAAAAGTGTCACAGGACTGAGTGATACACAGTATTATTATTATCATTATCATTATTATTATTATCATATTATTAATATCATTATCATTATTGTTATTATTATCATCATTATAATTATTTTTATCATTATTATTATTATTATTATTATTATCATTATTATCATTATTATTATTATTATTGTTATTATTATCATTATCATTATCATCATCATTATTTGGAGGTGAAGGTGTAGTACTGTCCATTCTAATGAATATTTTCATATGTATTAACATGTCCATGTTTATAGTGATAGCTGTGTGTGCTGGATCATTTCTCTACATCATACTGCACATTAATACTCTGTATACGTTCGTTTAAAACTAGGCCACGAATTTTATTGCACTCTCCAAGTTTCGGCTGCAGTTAGAGTAATATTCTTTTAAGAGTGTTGTAGTAAGTGACGGCTGTCATAAATAGAAAGGAGAGGACTTTATGTCAAGAGAGGTGACGACTTTGACAGGGACGCTCAGGTTCAGTGTAAATGATAATGAACTGTTTACAATAAATATTCTGAATAGTCGGGTGAGTCACAATAAGACGTAAAGAATGGGAACAAATGGGTTAGGCACTTTGTCGTTTTACTTAGGATGATCAACCCATCTGTCTAGCCCTGAGGCAGATTCTGTTTAACTCGACAGTTACAGACACTAACCAGACTGATGATCGTTGTGTTCTGCCAGACACTACTGTGCTGACAGCAGAGTCAGTTGGGCCATGTGTCTTGAGCAATTATTCAACCAGGTTTTTCAGGTGTTCTGTCCCTCTTTACTGGTGTTCGGTACTGGTAGGTGATCCATCAAATGATGAGCCCGTTGTCTCTCATACATCAGAGCGCCGTGACTTAGTTAAGAGCTCAACGTACCACCATGACATGAGACATGGATGGGGAGGTGTTGAAAATTGTTTGTGGTGATAGCATTCTGTCCCGTCTTCAGTTTCGTGCATGGGTAAGATATAGAATGACTGACAATGGAAATTAACAGGAAATAAAAGGAAACCGACAGGATTGTAAATTCTGAAGGAATTGCAATTGTAGTATAGCGTAAAGTTATTGTTTTCTTGTTGATCATAAACGCTCATGTTCATATAGCGTCCTGCATTGTCTGAAATCCAGCAGAGATCGATGAAATTTGTTCATTGTGTCTTTGATAACTGTTGATGCTAATGGGGGAAACGACTTCCTCGTCGTGGTTGATGCCCTCAAAGGAGAATCTGATAGTGTATACCCAAGCATTCTATCTGATGGTGTATACCCAAGCATTCTATCTGATGGTGTATACCCAAGCATTCTATCTGATGGTGTATACCCAAGCATTCTATCTGATGGTGTATACCCAAGCATTCTATCTGATGGTGTATACCCAAGCATTCTATCTGATGGTGTATACCCAAGCATTCTATCTGATGGTGTATACCCAAGCATTCTATCTATCTGATGGTGTATACCCAAGCATTCTATCTGATGGTGTATACCCAAGCATTCTATCTGATGGTGTATACCCAAGCATTCTATTTGATGGTGTATACCCAAGCATTCTATTTGATGGTGTATACCCAAGCATTCTATCTGATGGTGTATACCCAAGCATTCTATCTGATGGTGTATACCCAAGCATTCTATCTGATGGTGTATACCCAAGCATTCTATCTGATGGTGTATACCCAAGCATTCTATCTGATGGTGTATACCCAAGCATTCTATCTGATGGTGTATACCCAAGCATTCTATTTGATGGTGTATACCCAAGCATTCTATTTGATGGTGTATACCCAAGCATTCTATTTGATGGTGTATACCCAAGCATTCTATTTGATGGTGTATACCCAAGCATTCTATCTGATGGTGTATACCCAAGCATTCTATTTGATGGTGTATACCCAAGCATTCTATTTGATGGTGTATACCCAAGCATTCTATCTGATGGTGTATACCCAAGCATTCTATTTGATGGTGTATACCCAAGCATTCTATCTGATGGTGTATACCCAAGCATTCTATCTATCTGATGGTGTATACCCAAGCATTCTATCTGATGGTGTATACCCAAGCATTCTATTTGATGGTGTATACCCAAGCATTCTATCTGATGGTGTATACCCAAGCATTCTATTTGATGGTGTATACCCAAGCATTCTATCTGATGGTGTATACCCAAGCATTCTATCTATCTGATGGTGTATACCCAAGCATTCTATCTGATGGTGTATACCCAAGCATTCTATCTGATGGTGTATACCCAAGCGTTCTATTTGATGGTGTATACCCAAGCATTCTATCTATCTGATGGTGTATACCCAAGCATTCTATCTGATGGTGTATACCCAAGCATTCTATCTGATGGTGTATACCCAAGCATTCTATCTATCTGATGGTGTATACCCAAGCATTCTATCTGATGGTGTATACCCAAGCATTCTATCTGATGGTGTATACCCAAGCATTCTATTTGATGGTGTATACCCAAGCATTCTATTTGATGGTGTATACCCAAGCATTCTATCTGATGGTGTATACCCAAGCATTCTATTTGATGGTGTATACCCAAGCATTCTATTTGATGGTGTATACCCAAGCATTCTATTTGATGGTGTATACCCAAGCATTCTATCTATCTGATGGTGTATACCCAAGCATTCTATCTGATGGTGTATACCCAAGCATTCTATCTGATGGTGTATACCCAAGCATTCTATCTATCTGATGGTGTATACCCAAGCATTCTATCTGATGGTGTACACCCAAGCATTCTATCTGATGGTGTATACCCAAGCATTCTATTTGATGGTGTATACCCAAGCATTCTATTTGATGGTATATACCCAAGCATTCTATCTGATGGTGTATACCCAAGCATTCTATCTGATGGTGTATACCCAAGCATTCTATTTGATGGTGTATACCCAAGCATTCTATTTGATGGTGTATACCCAAGCATTCTATCTGATGGTGTATACCCAAGCATTCTATCTGATGGTGTATACCCAAGCATTCTATCTGATGGTGTATACCCAAGCATTCTATCTGATGGTGTATACCCAAGCATTCTATTTGATGGTGTATACCCAAGCATTCTATCTGATGGTGTATACCCAAGCATTCTATTTGATGGTGTATACCCAAGCATTCTATCTGATGGTGTATACCCAAGCATTCTATCTGATGGTGTATACCCAAGCATTCTATCTGATGGTGTATACCCAAGCATTCTATCTATCTGATGGTGTATACCCAAGCATTCTATCTGATGGTGTATACCCAAGCATTCTATCTGATGGTGTATACCCAAGCATTCTATTTGATGGTGTATACCCAAGCATTCTATTTGATGGTGTATACCCAAGCATTCTATCTGATGGTGTATACCCAAGCATTCTATCTGATGGTGTATACCCAAGCATTCTATTTGATGGTGTATACCCAAGCATTCTATTTGATGGTGTATACCCAAGCATTCTATCTGATGGTGTATACCCAAGCATTCTATCTGATGGTGTATACCCAAGCATTCTATCTGATGGTGTATACCCAAGCATTCTATCTGATGGTGTATACCCAAGCATTCTATTTGATGGTGTATACCCAAGCATTCTATCTGATGGTGTATACCCAAGCATTCTATCTGATGGTGTATACCCAAGCATTCTATCTGATGGTGTATACCCAAGCATTCTATCTGATGGTGTATACCCAAGCATTCTTGGAAATTCTTGCAAACTTTGTACGATTTTCATAAAGATTATATTAGTCTGATTTCTTACTATCCATTGAAATAGAAAGCTTTGTCAGATGATAATTAAACTCTGTCATTACTCAGCTCAACATAACAGAGTTAGAGTATCATGATTCCAGTCTGTGTTCCTTAGGGCATCACATTAGGTTTATTGATAAGTTTGAGAAGATATATTTGATTGGATCCAAGTTAAAGTATTCTGTATCTTTCTTTGCTAAATTCCTTAAGTTGGCAAAAAAATCATGTTATAGAGTTAAACGCAAACCTTCCCTTGAAACCAAAAACCTTTTAGTTCTCCCTTTTAGTAATAATTTTACTTTACTTCCCATGTTGCTTAAATCCTTTAGTGTAAATGTTGTCTTCAGCAACAACAGTTCTATAGAGAATATCTTACTTAGGAACTCACCAAAAAGCTATGCAGGATGTGTTTATAGAGTACCAGTTTTGCAGACTGGTAAGGATCTTTTTGTTACACTTAGGCAACAGGAATGTAGTATAAGAATAGGAGAAGAATCAAATGTCTTGTTTAATTATATTGAAAATTATGATCATTGTATTGACTGGAGTAATGCCATCGCAGTTTTTAACTCCTGTATCGCGAGAAGTACCATTGAATCTTCTATTATTAAATACACAAAAAATTGTAACATTAATATTAGTGAAGGTCTGTACAAATTGGGCAGCTCTATTGTTGATAAAATTTTATGACAGTTCCCTTTCTTGTCCGCATAATAGATTTTATGATACGCATGTTGCCAGCCTTGAATTCATCCGACCTCCATTCAGGTAGTCACTTATGTACCAAATGGCATCCTATTTACGTCTCTTCCTTATATACTAACTGATTGTTATATTTCTTTCTTGTATCTCCTCTGATGATGTGATCATTACACGAAAGTGCACTTGGGAACTTCTTGAGTTTCATTCCCCCATGGATAAAAAAAGAATATATATATATATATATATATATATATATATATATATATATATATATATATATATATATATATATATATATATATCCCTGGGGATAGGGGAGAAAGAATACTTGCCACGTATTCCCTGCGTGTCGTAGAAGGCGACTAAAAGGGGAGGGAGCGGGGGGCTGGAAATCCTCCCCTCTCGTTTTTTTTTTTTTAATTTTTCAAAAGAAGGAACAGAGAATTGGGCCAGGTGAGGGTATTCCCTCAAAGGCCCAGTCCTCTGTTCTTAACGCTACCTCGCTAATGCGGGAAATGGCGAATAGTTTGAAAGAAAAAGAATATATATATATATATATATATATATATATATATATATATATATATATATATATATATATATATATATATATATATATTCCTATGAGTCCACTGAGAAAATGAAACACGATAAGTTCCCAAGTGCACTTTCGTGTAATAATCACATCATCAGGGGAGACACAAGAGAGAAATATAAGTCAGTTGATATACATTGAAGAGATGAAGCTAGGACGCCATTTGGTAAACATGTGATTGTCCAAAACATACAATGAGCGTTCAAAAATTTATCATTTTACAAATTCTATCAACAATATAGTTATCTAATTTGTATAGGCCATCACTAATATTAAGATTATAATTCTTTGTGCATTTAATAATTGAAGATTCAATGATATTTTTCTTGGTAATAGAGTTAGAGTTAATAACTGAGATGGCATTACTCCAGTTAATACAATGATCATAGTTTTTAACGTGATTAAACAAGGCATTTGATTCTTGTCCCGTTCTTATACTATATCTATATTGCTTAAGTCTAACAGAAAAATCCTTACCAGTCTGACCAACGATGAATTTGTCACAATTTCCACAAGGCACTTTATAGATGCATGCAAGAGAATTTTCTGGTGAATTCCTGATTAAGATATTCTTTATAGTATTATTGTTGCTAAAGGCAATATTTACATTAAAGGCTTTAAGCAACATGGGAAGTAAAGTGAAATTATTATCAAAAGGGAGAACTAAAAGATTCTTGGTGTCAATGGGAGGTTTGGGCTCAACTCTATAAAATAATGATGATAAGGAAGGGAGGGTTTCCAACCCCCCGCTCCCGTCCCCTTTAGTCGCCTTTTACGACACGTGAGGAATGCGTGGGAAGTATTCTTTCTGCCCCATCCCCAGCATATATATATATATATATATATATATATATATATATATATATATATATATATATATATATATATATATCTTTTTTTCTTTTAAACTATTCGCCATTTCCCGCGTTAGCGAGGTAGCATTAAGAACAGAGGACTGGGCCTTTGAGGGAATACCCTCACCTGGCCCAATTCTCTGTTCCTTCTTTTGGAAAAAAAAAATGACAGGGGAGGATATAAATATATATATATATATATATATATATATATATATATATATATATATATATATATATATATATATATATATATATATATATATACTTAGAAAAGCAAATGGATTTGTATGTAGCATTTATGGATCTGGAGAAGGCATATGATAGAGTTGATAGAGATGCTCTGTGGAAGGTATTAAGAATATATGGTGTGGGAGGAAAGTTGTTAGAAGCAGTGAAAAGTTTTTATCGAGGATGTAAGGCATGTGTACGTGTAGGAAGAGAGGAAAGTGATTGGTTCTCAGTGAATGTAGGTTTGCGGCAGGGGTGTGTGATGTCTCCATGGTTGTTTAATTTGTTTATGGATGGGGTTGTTAGGGAGGTAAATGCAAGAGTTTTGGAAAGAGGGGCAAGTATGAAGTCTGTTGGGGATGAGAGAGCTTGGGAAGTGAGTCAGTTGTTGTTCGCTGATGATACAGCGCTGGTGGCTGATTCATGTGAGAAACTGCAGAAGCTGGTGACTGAGTTTGGAAAAGTGTGTGGAAGAAGAAAGTTAAGAGTAAATGTGAATAAGAGCAAGGTTATTAGGTACAGTAGGGTTGAGGGTCAAGTCAATTGGGAGGTGAGTTTGAATGGAGAAAAACTGGAGGAAGTAAAGTGTTTTAGATATCTGGGAGTGGATCTGGCAGCGGATGGAACCATGGAAGCGGAGGTGGATCATAGGGTGGGGGAGGGGGCGAAAATCCTGAGGGCCTTGAAGAATGTGTGGAAGTCGAGAACATTATCTCGGAAAGCAAAAATGGGTATGTTTGAAGGAATAGTGGTTCCAACAATGTTGTATGGTTGCGAGGCGTGGGCTATGGATAGAGTTGTGCGCAGGAGGATGGATGTGCTGGAAATGAGATGTTTGAGGACAATGTGTGGTGTGAGGTGGTTTGATCGAGTGAGCAACGTAAGGGTAAGAGAGATGTGTGGAAATAAAAAGAGCGTGGTTGAGAGAGCAGAAGAGGGTGTTTTGAAGTGGTTTGGGCATATGGAGAGGATGAGTGAGGAAAGATTGACCAAGAGGATATATGTGTCGGAGGTGGAGGGAACAAGGAGAAGAGGGAGACCAAATTGGAGGTGGAAAGATGGAGTGAAAAAGATTTTGTGTGATCGGGGCCTGAACATGCAGGAGGGTGAAAGGAGGGCAAGGAATAGAGTGAATTGGAGCGATGTGGTATACCGGGGTTGACGTGCTGTCAGTGGATTGAATCAAGGCATGTGAAGCGCCTCGGGTAAACCATGGAAAGCTGTGCAGGTATGTATATTTGCGTGTGTGGGCGTATGAATATACATGTGTATGGGGTGGGTTGGGCCATTTCTTTCGTCTGTTTCCTTGCGCTACCTCGCAAACGCGGGAGACAGCGACAAAGTATAATAAAAAATAAAAATAATAATATATATATATATATATATATATATATATATATATATATATATATATATATATATATATATATATGCGCTACCTCGCAAACGCGGGAGACAGCGACAAAGTATAAAAAAAAAAAAGAATATATATATATATATATATATATATATATATATATATATATATATATATATATATATATATATATATATATATATAACCTAGCCCAAGGCAGGTGCCCCTTTTTATTAATCAGCCCCTAGGAAAGAATGAAGAGCTGGGATGACTGTTGACTCAATTTCTGTAACTAGAATTCGAACCTATACGGATTCGATCCCGGGCGGCCCAGTGAATGCGTCATGGTCAGCAGTGTTAACAGAGGTTCATGGCTAAAAGGTCAGATCAAAGGTACTGATTAAAACACTCATCGTGAGGCTATATTTATTTCTATAAAAATAACATGAAATCAAACCTTTGAATACAATCGTAGGCATTATATATATAATGATGTATACAGCCTAGCGTTACTAGATAACATATATATATTTATGATGTTATACAACATGCATTTTGTATATACCTTAAGAAAATACAGTATTTTGAGGGATAAACTACACCTGGTAGCTATAAACCTGGGAAGAAAAAACTTCATTAAAGTAAACATCTTGAAGGGTATTGATACAGCACGACTTTACCTAATGAAAACTGCTATTATGAAACGCTTAAACGTATGACTAGAAGTTGTATGTGTAAAATATGAAGTAGGAAATCAGTACACACACACACACACACACACACACACACACACACACACACACACACACACACACACACACACATACATTGAATTAAGCAAGACAGCTATTAAAAAAGATGTAAAGAAGTACTTTTATAGTGTTAGAGTAATGAATGAATGGAATAAGTTTAAGTGATGAAATTGTAAATGTTAAGAGCATACAGGAGTTTAAAAAGTTGTTAGATGATAAAGGAAGTTTAAGAGATGGAGTGTCGAACTCCGTCCTAGCACAATGCAATTGGTACATACACACACACACACACACACACACACACACACATATACACACACACACACATATATATATATATATATGTATATATATATATATATATATATATATATATATATATATATATATATATATAGAAAGAGATATTTGAATAAGGATATGAATCACATGAAATTTATTCCTTACGCATATTACTAACATTGTACGATATAGAGTCTTCACATCTTTAAATCTATGAAAAGAAAACGGTTTTCGAAACAACAAATACCTGGCGACGTGTACTGCAAACGCCTCCAGATGAGACTGTCTATACTCGTGTCTCTAACTTCACCAGGCAGTACTTGATCATAGAGCAATACACCAGCAAGAGAGTCCTCTTCCTCTGAGGAAGCCCGACTCTGCTGGTGATCCGTGTGACTTACTAACACGAGGGAAAGTTGTGCACATAAAGTTCAAAGCTTCTACTAGACTAGTCTGCAGGAGGAAGGTGAAGATCATGATTAATCCTAGGCTAACTCACAGAATTATCGTTCTTTAGGTTCCTCTTCCAACTGTCATCAGTTATAACACACAAACCTCCGATCATTTTCCTAACCACAACCTGATATCTCCCATGTATAGATAATTGTTGAGATGAATCTACAGTGTAGCAAAATATATGACATTGTAATTTGACAGCATCATTTGCTCATGAATAATAATCAGTTCCACATCTGGGAAATATTGCACATCAATATTTGTAAAACAAATTTTGTACCATTGTACCACAACACAGTGGATTATCCATTAGTTTTCAAAGCGATGTCAATCAGTCCCAACTCTCTTAGTTTCTAAATACACAAATGGAGGTCAAATTTGTGACAATGAATACATAAAGGTATCTGAGTGAATGAAATATCTGAAAGTACAGGAAAAGTACTATCACTATTCTAATGAACCTCAAGGATCCTTTTTAAATGCAAGTACATACGAAAAAAAATATCTAGATACTTTATTGCCTTGATCATCTATTAATGCATTTAGCAGTTACATTCCTTTTTAGTAATCCAATAAAGAGCAAAAAATAAATGATAAAAACTAATCCCTCTCGTGCTCCTTCGCTTGACGTGGCACATCAATTCTGTATAATCTAATAATTTCGTCATGATTTAGGGCAGTGATTCTCATATCACTTTTAGGTCGCGTTTCGCTGACCTATCTTTCCTTTATTTGGTATACCACATTACATTTACTACTCCAGTATAACTGAATATTTTCGAAAGCTGATCAATCTTATGTTCGTGGTATATCCTGACGTAATGTGCTTAAAGCATATTGTTCAATATTTATTTACATAAAATTGCATTTGTATTCCTTTCAAGTTTAGAACTTCTAAATCTACGTACCGTCTATATGGCTCTTGCGAGCTTAAAGTATACGGTTTGAAAACATGAGAATACACATACATACATTCTTTATGATAAGCACAAAGACGTTACACAACTGCGTCAGTCTAGGCTACATGCTGTATTTAATTCTATTTTGTATTCTAACATTCTATGAATACACATTTATAGGACGTCATTTAAGGACATGGAGTAGAGAACTAAAGAATTAGCCTGGCATCTGGTCAAGCGTCGCCTGATCCAGACGGCACATGTGTATGCTAGGCTGGACAGCCAACGGGTTCGCTCCTTCCTTCCGGGTAACGATGAAGACCTCTCTCGGGACATCTGATAACCCAGTATTTCATTAGGCGTTTAGATTTTTCCCCCTTTATTATTTTGTTCACTTTTCATTTGAAGATGTTACCACAAGCAGAGGAGACAATTGATAGCTTTGACTTTATTTCTGTGCTTTAGCAAACGTGTTTCTTGGAGGACATGAGTAGAAATACGTTAAATGCATATTATACTCTACGGGTATGAGTAATGTGTTGACACAAATTTCACGCATCCAAGAACAATTTTATGAATCTTAATGCTAAACAAGTACTTTACCATAACACATTTATGTCTTACGCTATGAAGTAAAAAAAAAAAAAAAAAAAAGCCTTGTCACACTAGGCTACCGAGTGGTTTATGGAGTAATACAAAAAAAAAAAAAATCAAAATACTACGGCGTCGGAGCCCGCCCCAGCGGCTGTTCTGGCCAGCTGCCATGCTAGCGGTGTGGTTAGGTAGGGCAGCCTAGCCCCACTGGTACATCCGAGAGGCTTGCAGCTGACTCCCACACTGGGTCAGAATGCCAGTTATGTGGCAATTCGAGTAAACAGCGAATGTTTAGTGAAAGGACAGGAAATATTCCACCATAACCTGGACCATTGCTATTCTTGACTGGCAAAAATATTTCAGTAAAACTGTGGTTGTATAATCAAGTGAATGCTGTGCGTCGTAGGTAGAGGTAAAAACATCAAACAATCAAATATATTGTTTAAGATTAAGAGAAATATGTCATGAATATACAACAAGATGTAATCAACCAAGCACGTACAGCTGTGTGCTTTGATCTACACCTAATCATCGAACTCCGAGGAACTTGTCGTCAAAGTCGGGGGATCACTTGTTCTTGAACTCGCACTCCTGAAGGTGTTGGCGCATGTCTCGCAGGAGGATGACCTTAGGGCAGCCCTTGGTTGCGTGGTGGCAGGGGACGGGCCGGTACATACAGAAGTGCTCGTGGTCCTGCTTGGGCCGTGGCTGGTGGTACTCCTGGCATCCCTCCGCCGCCCACCTACACGGGAACTTCACCAGTTGGCACACCTGTCGGCACAAGGAACATCTCTTAGCTGCGTCTCACCTGTTACGCCCACACTCCGCCTGATAACTAACATCCCACCTGTTGCCTTCACCCAACCTCTCAGCTGCATTCCACCTCATAGCCACACCATTCCTGTTTGCTGCACCCTCACCTCTTTGCTGCACACAACATACTTAGCTATACCCCATCTCATAGCCTTAAACTCCCTTTTAGCTACAACCTACCTCTACGCTGCACCCCATCCTTTAGCATCTCCATCACCCCCCCTCTGTTCGATTCAACCCACCTGTAAGCCGTACCTTACCTCTTATTAGCAGCAAATCACTTGTTAACTACATCCTACCTGATATTCACATTCCTTATTTTACATATGAACTTCTGTTAACTACACAACAGTACCTTTTCGCTTAAATTATATTTGATATGTACACCGCTCCTGTTAACAACACTACGCCTGTTAGCTACACACTTCTATGCATTCCTTGTTAGCTATACCCATCTGTGCATCCCTTGTTAGCCATACACTGCCTGTTACCCGTACACTATCCCCCAGATGCAACTCATAAATTGGTAGCTACGCCTATCGTTACAGCCCAACCCTGCCTCCTTACCATAAGTCACCTGCTAACCACAGTCCACCACTAGCCACGCCTAAACTGCGCTCCACACCTCACATACAAGCAACGCTTTCAACAACGCGCAGTTTGCCACTTCCCATTTGTTGTCTACAACCCCACCTGTTGGCGGCATGACTCTTCGACCCATATCATCAAAGTGCACCAAAAGTAATGAACATGCAGAAAACATATATTTACTGATGGCATTTAAGAAACATTATAGTGAAACAAGTTCATAGCAATTGCAGTATTAATTCTATCACAGGTGACGTTGGCTGGGGATATTGTTCAGGGCTAATTATAATATCCATTCACCGATGACCATATAGATCTACTCCTATTCATACGAGTATCTAAGTAAACAGGTTGGGGTTGGTGATGATATAAAGGAATGATGTATCACGACAGGTACTAAGGCGCTGTCTGGTGGGGATACTAACGGCTTTCTCAACTCGAGAGGCTTGCCGCCATTGCCAACACATCATGATGGATGTGCTGTACCTGTAAATAATTGAGAGATGATGTCGCCTCTGTCACCCCTACAAGATTTCAACAGTGGTGAAATGAAATACCATAAGGATGTCAAGCGATCTTGCCATGACTAAGGAAAATGATAATAGGGATGAGATTATTGTCTTAACGCACACCAGCTGAATCAAGGACACGTCGGCACAAGCAAAACGTGACTTGAATGACCTTAATAGATCTAGGAAAAGTTAAACTAACACACTGTAGGTAAAATCTATATTAGGGTTATTGATACTAGTTATAAAAGTATATTCCAGGAGGCCGCTGTTTATCCCAGGAAAGATATTTCTCCAGCCAGCAAAGGTGATTATTCGTTTGTTTACGGATGAAGAAAACGGCGCTTGACTCGGTTTTCTATTGTTGTGCTGGACTGGTGCATTGCATGCCGTCAAGTTACACTGAATGTTCTAGGAAAGGCCTGTATTCAATTCACCTGGGAGTGGACGTGACAGCGAATGGAGCCATGGAGGCTGAGTGCCTTGGGTCGAAAAGGGAGACTGAGATTATGGACGAATTAACGAGCGTGTGGAAGGAGAGGTCGGCGTCTATCAAGAACAAATATGGGTATGTTTGAAGAAATAGCAGTCCCGACAAAGTTGAATGTAAACGAAATGAAGAAGCTGGGCGTAATAGGCATGAAATGTTTGAGTATGTTATGTGGGAACTGCGAATAGAATCTGGAAACGAGAGAATGTCAGCCAAAATAACTGAATTCCTATTTCTTCAACGTTATCTCTCTCTCTCTCTCTCTCTCTCTCTCTCTCTCTCTCTCTTACGAAGAACATGCACTTTACTTTTACCACGTACGATATGGGACAGGCTTGTAACGGTTGACTAGGCTTTCGACCCATTACTCTACCTCTTAACATCGAGTCAGGTGGTGGTTTGTTGTGGGGTGGGGACTTATTTATTTCTGGATGGTTTGAATCGCGCGGGTCTACGTCATTGGTTTCCCTTCTCCTCATTGGAGGAAGTTCCCTTCTTTTTCCTGATAGTTGTAAGGCTGTCATTGGTCATTCATGTAAACATTAAACAGCCATCTTGGAAGAACAATGAAAGATTATTGGTCAAAAATGTCCGGGAGGTGTGGCCACACGTCAGTATGACGCGAGTTTTTGTAAGTGGTAGTTATGAGTAAGTCGTTGGTGATACAAATCCTATAGAATATGCAAGTGTTCATGAATTTATTATCATTCTTTTGAAATCCAATATATGTGTGTGATACATAAGTGAATTATTAACTGTAGAGAAAATATGCAGCATGTAGGTGGTCATAAATGACGAAATAAGGTTCAACATGGATTGCGCAACATGGCGGTGTGCACGGTAGGTAAATACACAATTTTCTGTACCCATCTTTCTAGTGTTTATGTAAATCCTCTTGCACAGTTTTTTCTTTATCATTTTGTTTTATGTAGAATTGGCTTTGTAGAAGCATGATAACATTGTGAAAATTTAGATTGAAATGAATATTACATGGACGGTAGGAACAAAAATCATTACGCAACGACCTGAACAAAATTGTGATATTAGATGATGTGTGTAGAAGAAAGTCACACAAACAAAAAATGGGCATATGTTTTTACCTGTATTATAATTTCCACACGTCAAAGAAAAAATAGATGTAGATGTAGAAAACGAATTTTTTGTCATTGCATTGCAATCGTTGGAATTTTGAAGTGGAAACTAGTTATGGCTGCGAATGTCAAGCTACATCCGACAATCGCTAACCCTTTAACACATTTAGGTTGTAAGTATAATTGTACAACCACATACACCCCTGCTGTGTGTGTGGTCTGGGATCTCAAGGATGCAAGTGTCAGACGCCATTGTCGATAAGGAGATGGCTGAGTTACTATCAGTACGCCTCCCATTCTTCAAGCACGAATATGTGATAGGTTGATACTTAAGAACACCTGAGCAGCTTTTGTGGAATTATGATTATCACTACTGGGGCAAATTTTCAGAAGGGCCTATTTATGCGCCTGGAGATGAGTCTCAAAGGGCCTAGTTTCTTGGGGCTAAAATGGCGTTTTACCCTTGAGTACTGGGGGTAGCAGGAAGGGCCCGCTAGAGGAATTACCTCAACTAATTGTATTACAAGAAGCCCGGAAGAACTCACTATTGCTCATCAAAAGTCATTGTGTTCCTAAAACACCAGTTTACCAATAGTTCCCCCCTGACTCTGCACCTACAATACTGGCTCGTGTAGTTCATGCCGGTTTGGAGTAAACATTGTCATAAAAACTTAAGATAATGAACTGTATATGAAAGCATTAACTGTAGAACTAAAGGACAAAAGGTGCCAGAAAAAAAGCAAACATTACTGTATAACTTTGTTATTTATACCCAACGCTTCTCGCGCCTCAGCGTGGTAGGTGTCAGGATCAAACGCAGAAAGGCCTCAACAGCAAACATCCACTTTCTAAGACGTCGACATGTATAATGTGCGACACCGAAGTTGATTTTTACAATTACATTGAAAAGAATTGCATGTTAAGCGCTGAGTAACTTATGAACAGATACTGAGAAACTTCGTGATTTCATTAAGAAACGAGAAAAATAAGTAACAAACATTTTCTTACACCGAATACTTGTATCTCAATGCTGAGTTACCGTTCGCATGAAATGCTTGGAGACCAGGGAACGCTAAACGTGCGCAGTGCAGATTTAAACAATAACACCCAAGCACTTCGGAGTTTTGTTGGAACAGATGAGACTCTCAGGTGTGTAAAGGAACTTTTACACGTGAACGTGTGTGTGTGTGTGTGTGTGTGTGTGTGCGCGCGCGCGCCAAAAATAATTTCTTTTGAAAGGTGTATAGAGAAGCTGAACGTGGCATGAGCAGCTGACAGATACATCCAGAAGCATACTTGCTGAATCGCTAAATCTCTTCGTAAAAGTACATCAGTTTTGCCATTTTGCTTTGAATTTCTGTCACACGTATTGTGTCATAGATGCACAGGTTCCTTCCCTCTGGTGTTAGCCTCTTACGTTCTGGTCGGCTGCTGTCCGCCCGACGCGTCGGTCACCATTATGTATGTGCCTCCCTAACTCTCTTCCTGTTGGAGTTGCTACATCCAACATCACTTGTACGACTACATTTTGTCATGGGCGCCACACTGTAGCACCAGTGTGACCACGCCTGGACTACCAGGCTGTATCGTTTTGTGCTCTCTGTCATCCTGCCAGAAGCACCACGGCAACGCTCTTGAAGGATGGACATTATTAACATCCACAGCAGATATAAACGCCAGATATCATCGACGTATACCCGTCTCACAATACATAACTGGCACGAGAGCTGTCGCTGGTGCAGGCGCTGGTCTGGGGCCACAAATACCGTGAAGAGGTGTCATTTTAGCGACTGCCAGGTCATCTGCACCTACCTCCATCACCTCCCCATCCTTCCGTCATGCCAGTCTGTCTCCTTCTATCCCATCGCCACTCCATCTTGTCTCCCTCCATCCCATCACCACTCCATTTCATCTTCCTCCCATCACCATTCCTTTAGTAACGAATATGTGTATTTTTTCCCCGTCCGTCACTGTCACTCCCTCATGTCATGCTAATTTCATTCATCAGCCTCAAACTATCTTTGTAACACTCACACTCTCCCTCCAGGCTACCCCTCCTCGAAACTACCCTTCCCTCCGTATTTTCCCTCCGCACCTGCCATCCCTTCGTTCTGCCATTCCTTCCACTCTTCCCTTCACCCCACACTGCCCTTCACCCAAACTATTCTTCCCCCACACTACCCTTCACCCACACTGCCCTTCTCCCCACACTACCCTTCCTCCACACAAATTCTTCCTTCAGCGCTATCGCTCCCTACGTACTGTATCTCCCCTCACACTTCCACACTCTTGTATTCAGCAAGTTTACCTTCACCACACACTGTGGACCAGCCGTGATTTCACGCCCCAGGTCACTCCTTCACGACACTACACTTGTACCCGTATACCACTCTCCCTCATTTGTTTTATCTCGGCTCGCTACTGCATCACCCACCCTTGTCACGCTAGTAACCATCCCACATCCATCTTTCCCATCGCGACTCGGCCCTCCCTGCTTCCCCTCCGACCATCCCTCTCACATCCCTCTCTCTTCCATCTCACCACCGTCTCCCTCATCTTGCTCCAGTGCGCATCAACATATCTACAGAGTAATAAATATTGTCCCTTGGGACGGCTGGATATTTAAAGCTACAGCAGCCCCCCCCCCCCTCTCCCAAGAGGGAGTTTTCGCACCCCTACCCCGTCCGCCAACTGGCAGAGCCATCACCCAGCACACCCACACACTCACACGTATGGGAGCGCAGACACCCACCAGCCCACGCATCCGCACGCCCGCAAGTCCAAACACCCACTCGCCCACACACGCATGCAAGCCGATACATCCGCACGCCAACACATCCAGAGATCTAGATGCCCACAGTTCCAGAAATGCCATCGTACATATACACATGTATTTGAACATTCATACGACCACTTGATCGTAAAGACAGAAACAGGACCGCATGCCCAAACAAACAACTAAATGTTCACACACACACACACACACACACACACACACACACACTTCTTTAATTGTGATGACCAAACGTGAGAAGCATATTCTAGCTATGGTCTCATGTAAGCTGTAAACAGTTTACTGAATATTTCTTTTTTTCCAAATAGTTGAATTCGATTCTCACATTTGCCAGCAGACAGTTTGCCTCCTTTTGCAAGTGTGGGGGAACTCTGGCGACAGGTTGGGGACGATGTCCACTCCAAAGTCCCTCTCTCACATACAGCTTATCTCCTGCAAGATAATATCCGTATCAAGGTATTCTCTAGCTGTGCCGTGAGACCCATTCTCATTTACTTTGCAGATAAAACTGGGTTGAATTTCATCAACCAAATGTAACGACCAACTTTGGAGTGTGTTCTGTATATGTTCCCTCTCAATTTACTGAAGTCCACATGACTCTTTACTTCCCTCAAGACCTTAGGAAGTCACTGAACCTCTGTTATCAGTTCGTTAGTTTCTACTTTGCAGGGAGTGATATGCGTCCTTTCCGATTATCTTTTCCTCTGTTTTGCAGACAACAGTCGTCGAGAGACCGGCCAGCTCATCATCGCTCTTTACCCAGCGTTATACTGAACAATATTTCAGGCGCTTCGTCAAGTTTATCCGCATTTTTTTTTTCACCACACATGGAAAACCTTAATCAAAATTATGGGTTTTGTGTGGTTGAGGGCCTTACGTTTTGTCTGGGTCAGGGCCTTGAATTTTGTTTGGGTCAGGGCCTTAAGTTTTGCCTGGGTCAGGGCCTTTAGTTTTGTCTGTTGTCTGGGGTCAGAGCCTTGAGTTTTTCTGGGTCAGAGCCTTGAGTTTTGTCTGGGTCGGGGCCTTAAGGTTTGTCTGGGTCAGAGCCTTTAGTTTTGTCTGGGGTCAGGGCCTTGAGTTTTTCTGGGTCAGAGCCTTTTTAGTATCATCTGATATTTTTTTTCTTGTAGTTTCAGTGTTCACCTAACTCTCCTGCCCATTCTGTCTCGCTGATGGTTGAGCTATGGTTAAAAGTACATTGGAGCTTATCGTTCAACTCCTTCTATTGCTTTACATCGTCCTTTACATCTCTTGCCTGAAAATTTACTCTCGATGAATTATAGAAAAGTTTAAGATCAACTCATGTTTTGTCCAAAAATGATGTATGTGTACCTGGCAAGTTGTGTGAAAGTGTAGTGATTGAGAGGGTGAGGGTCTGCACAGAGCATCAGACTGAAGGGAGGAACAGTGTGGTTTCAGAAGTGGTAGTGGATGTGTGGATCAAATGTTTGCATTGAAGAATTTGTGTGGGAAATACTTGGAGAAACAGATGGATTTGTATGTGGCATTTTTGGATCCGGAGAAAGCATATGATAGAGTGGAAGTTCTTAAGATAATTGTGCGGGAGGAAAGCTACAAGAACCAGTGAGAAGTTTTTATCAAGGGTGTAAGACATGTGTACGAATAGGAATAGAGGAGAGTGATTGGTTCCCAGTAAAGGTCGGTCTGCGGCAGGGGTGTATGATGTCACCATGGCTGCTTAATTTGTAAATGGATGGGGTGCTTAGGGAGGTAAATGCGAGTCTTGGAGAGAGGGTCGAGCATGCAGTCAGTCTCTAGGAGATGAGAGGGGGGCCTGGGAAGTAAGTCAGTTGTCGTTTGCTGATGATGTAGCAGTAACGGCAGGTTCAAGTGAGAAACTGCAGAAGTTTGTTGCTGAGATTGAAAGAGTGTGAAAGGAGGAAATTGAGTAAATGTGAATAAATTCATGGTTATAAGATTTAGCAGGATTGAGGAACAGGTTTGCTGGAATGAGAGTTTGAATGGAGATACATTGAAGGAAGTGAAGGTTTTAGATACCTGAGAGTGGGTGTGTCTGCGAATGACCAATGGAGGCAGAAGTTTGAGTGAGGGAGTGAAGGTTCTGAAGCATGAGCCATAAATGAGGATGTATGGAGGAGGGTGGATGTGTTGGAAATGAAGTGTTTAAGGACAGTATGTGCTGCGAAATGATTTGATCAAATAAGTAATAGAAGGGTAAGAGAGAAGCGTGGTAATGAAAAAGAAAATGTAGTTGAGAGAACTAAGGGGATGTGCTGAAATCGATTAGACTTATGGAGAAAATGTGTGCCGAAGAGTTAACTGAGAGGATATATGAGTCAGAAGTTGAGCTAACAAGAACAGGGAGGCTAAACTGGGGACAGGAAGGATGGAGTGAAATAGATTTTGTGCGATTGAGGCCTAAACTTGCAGGGGGGTGAAAAGCGTGCACGAGATTGAATGAATTGGACCGCTATGTTATGCAGAGGTCGATACGCTATCAGTGGACTGAATTAGGGCATTTGAAGCGTCCGGGATAAACCAGGGAAAGGTCTTGTGGGGCCTGGTTGTGGAAAGGGAGCTGTGGTTTCGGTGCAGTACACATGACAGCTAGAAAGTGGATGTGAACGAATGTTGCCATCGTCTATTCTTGGCGCGACCTCGCTGACGCAGGAAACTTCGGGCAAGGTTGAAATGATATATATATATATATATATATATATATATATATATATATATATATATATATATATATATATATATATATGACACTTAGATTCCATGTTTATTTAACGACTTGTGTGTTATAGTGTTTGTGCCCTTATAAGTATTGATGTGCACGTATGTATTTATGTTTGTGATTACTGTTCGTGTGATGTGATGCGATGGTGTGATGTTTTGGAGGTAGTGGGATGTGGAGGAGAGGGTATGGAGGAGGTGTGTTGTGATGAAGTGGAGTCACTGGGAGGGAGTTTTACACTTGTCCTTTTTCATATACCATGTCTTTACTCCTGTGTGTATATGCGCGCGCGAGCACACACACACACACACACACACACACGCACACACACACACACACACACACACACTATCCTTGGCCAGTTATCCATTATCGACTATCCCCGAGGGGAAGACGATCTATTCGGGAAGGGTGTAGGCCGACAGCCAATCTCAGGATTCGAACCCATGCTGGTCTGATACCGGACTGTCCCATACTGACTTATGGTCAGTAACGCTAACCGCTACACCACGGATGCCCGTGGAACAATTTTACCAGTGAGTGCTCGAGAGTTGAAACCAGGTCACCGAGAGCGGCAGGTTGACTGCGAACTTCTGAGCTACTTTGTCTGTGTGTGTGTGTGTGTGTGTGTGTGTGTGTGTGTGTGTTTCGGTACTTGAGCATAAACATTTACATGATGCAATTTTGCATGGCAGGCAACAGCACCGACCTTGGCAACCAACTCCAGTACCAGATAATTATATCATAGTCAGCCAGGGCGGCGTCCCGCCCACATCTGTGTCACGTATTGCTCACCCTGCATGACCTCCTCACGTCCTACACTTGCCAAGAATACTCTCTCATGCAGTAACTTATGTCTGCTTCATGACGTTACCCATGGTGCTGCCCACCTCCTGTGCTACGTACATTACCCGAAGTGTATCCCTCGCTCCACGACACAGTTTGCAGGACATGTGTTTTGCATACATGTGGTGTTTTGTCCTTGACATAATTGGAGCTTCTCCAAGTGTGCGCAGTGTAGAATGTACGTGTGTGCGCAGTGTAGAATATATGTTTGTGCGCAGTGTAGAATGTATGTGGTTTCGATATTCGATTATATATTTTCATGGGAGCTTTCCTGTGTATATTATAAGCCTACACGTTAATGTTGACCCTTTTACCTGTCTACATCTTTGATGATTGTTTCTCATTTACCTATTTCTTTTTTTTTTTTTTAAGAAATGTTAGAATGTCATGTGTATCATGACTAGGCCCATCTGGATGTTATTTTCATAACATACATTAACAATAATTTATGCAGGGTTCTTTCTCTTCAGAAATCTTGTACATTGAATAATTGTGTACGATTCGTCTGAATTATTATTTTAACTTAATATCTCGTGCATGACCACAGTTCCGCAAGTAAGACGAATTGTCGTATCACCCCAGTCAGTATCGCTGCTGAAACTCTTTCAAATGATTTAATTCCATTAAATCTATCAATGCCAGAGTGTTATGGTTTACTTGATTGAGTGATGCCAACGCCTGAGTATTAAAGCTTTACTTGATTACGTTAATGATAATTCCTGGAAAGCAAAATTTGATCCACTATCGTACAATACACAGCTCCCGTCAATGCTGGTACACCTTCGTATAGTAACACGGTTATATTTGGCTCTGCCTGGCAATAGGAATCATAAATCATTTATTTCCGTGAGCAGAATCCATCAATCTAAAGGGACATGAAATTTACGAGCGGTTTTTTTTTTTTCATGTCGACTGGCTAAATGGGAGTGACAGTCATACTGCTAATAAGAGCGATTGAAAATCATCCACGTATTTTTTTGTTTTTTTTTTCACCTAAAGTAGCGAGAGTAGTGAGGACCAGCTGGCATCATCTTGAAGTCTTGTGCTATCGAGAACGTTCGTGATTGCTTGGCTCTGTCTTTGTCTTCAGTAAGCCAAGAACCCACGAAGTCGAAATACTGTGGTAATGAGGACTCTTTTTCTGCCCCGAACAAAATGATGTTGATAGACGAGGCAAAGGGTCCGCAGGTTTGCTCCAACATTATAGATATTATTAGGTAAGGATGTTGGTGGTTGCTGTACGTTCATAAGAAAATCGTACTGGGTTAAAATGCGTGGATGATTCGGGGTCTAATGCGTCAGATGTGTCTACCAACTTGAAGGACAGTTGTAAAGAAATGGTGTACTGCACTCGACGACCAAAAATGCATTTTGATCTGTTCTTGAACTGTGGTGAGACATAGTTCGAACCCCGAGTTACGTCGTCTTACAAGGAGAGAGAGAGAGAGAGAGAGAGAGAGAATTTGGCGTTATATTTTTCATAGTTTGTCTCTCCTCTCCGTTTTCTTTGGTAACGTAACTATGGAGGTTGATCGGGCCATCCCCTGCATGGCGTGCGCTAACGTCTGTCTCGTTCTACATTCATAGTACATCTTATTGCTGCTTTCATAAAAAGATAAATAATAGATTATCTTAAGCTGCCTTTTTGCAGGCGTAGCCGCGTTACAGTGTAATGAATTTCATGCCGGGATCTTAAAGGACTCAATATAGTCTGTGACAGATACACAGACGCACAAACCTTGAGGTGGAAACACGGACGTGCAGAACTTTACACAGACACACAGGCATAGAGACTTTTAGGTAGAAACACAGACGTAGCGATGTGTATAGAGACAGATCCGACAGACCAGTACTCCCACCACTACCAGTGATCATTACCATTCCCTCACTTCACTACCATGAAAAGAACAGCCATTACCACCATGATCATTACCACCCGTCTTTGCCATCACTCTCTCGAAACTCACCTCACTCCCACAGTAAGACCTAGCTCATCATCAGTACTGACTGCAGCTGATTAAAGCTAATTACCACTATTCTAAGAAGGGCCAATGAAATCTCAGTACACTAATTTCTCTTCATGGTACGTGCACCTGATAAAAGCTAATTACCACTATTCTGAGAAGCGCTACTCAGAGGTAATTGGCGCTGTTTTAAGTACAGCTAATGAAGTGTGATAACCATTGTTATAAATGCAGACAGTTAAAGCTAATTATCGCTGTTCATAGTATAGTGAATTAAAGCCAATTACCAATGTTCTAAGTACTACTGTTAAAAGCTGCTTGCCATTAGACCACCGTTGTGCTAATTCCTTTTACACTTACTACCATCTTGTTCATTGCCATGTCTCATTAACGCTACTATCACCAACTCTACAATCACTACTACATTACTCCTTACCACCACAATCACCACTACATTACTCCCTACCACCAAAATCAGTTACCATTGTTACAGTCACTACGTCCGCTGCTGGCACAAGTCGCTCACACAACACTCCAATGGCCTTCCACTCTCCATCACTGTGCTCACTATCCTATCATCACACGATCTCCTCAGCACCAACACCTCTCATTCATTCACCTTTTGTATCACCACAGTTGTTTGGAAGGGTGAGTATCGCATCTAGTCCTCTTGTATGATCCAGCTTCCTCTCCGCCTCACTTGAAACACACGAACTTGAGCAACATTACTCCTGCTGGGAGAATTCACCAGGTCTCATATCTAGCAAAGGCCCTCTTACCTTAAGGTCATACGGTTGTACTTAAGTGTCGTACCGTCATGCTGGGGTGTCGTGCCGTCATGCTGGGGTGTCGTACCGTCATGCTGGGAAGTCGTAACGTCATGCTGGGGTGTCGTAGCGTCATTTATCGGGACCGAACCGTCATGAAGAAGTTTTCACGGTGATTGCCACCACATACGACAGATAGTTTATGCCTCATACGAATGAGGTCATAATGAAACGTCTCGTCACAGAGTGAGGTCGTACCTACCTGGCGTTCCTCACTCACCGTCAGACACGAGACTATCCCTCATTAAGGTCGCTCCTCTGCTTTACTGGGATGGTTACACTGGCGGAGGTCGTTGGTTGGTGTGGTGAATAGGTCCTTGACGTGGCTGGTTGCAGTGGCTACAGTCGTTGTCGTGTGTTGTTGGTGTGGTGAAATTCATAACTGGCTTGAAGTTGTTTGGATGTGTGCTGTCGATCGTTAACACGGGTGGTTCTTCCGCCTCGTTCGGTTACAATTGTGACAGTGGTTTTTACCGTCACGATTGTTCATATGGTGGTTTTCTACGGTCACATATGTTGCTGGAGTTGTTTTCTACGAGCAAGATTTTTCCTATGAGTTTTTTACGGCCACCATAGTTTCCATGGTTGGTTTCTACTGTATATGTTATTATCAGTGGTTTCTACGGTCATGAGTGTTGTCGTGTTTTATACGGCTACGGTCGTTTCTATAGCAGGTTTCTACGTACACAGCTGCTACTGTGTTAGGTATCTATGGTCATAATTGTTGATGCCATGTTTGTTTTCTAAGGTCACAGTTTTTGGAAGAAGAAGGTCACGATGGTTGCTCCAGGTTCGGACCTTTAAGTAATGGTGTTCGTCGTCCCAGTTGCTTCTGTGGTTGACAGTTGCTGTGTTTGGTAACGTGGCCACTCTGGCCTGCTGGTATAGCTACCAAAGCCACTACGTTATCCTTGACAAATCATGGTTGATGGCCCTTCTATTATCCACATACTCCTCTCTCCTAGCCTAGTGCTGGATTGCGTTATGGTACAGACGTTGCTCGGTCAGAACATACCCTTAGAATCATGTAAGTCGTCAGTTGATTAAATCCAGAATATAAAGTCAACGCTTTACGTTACAAAATCATATTTATTTTTTTTTTTTACATCAAATATATTTTTTTCTCTCAGTTTCATGGTAGTATACATGTTATGAAAAAGTGACTGGTCACATCTCCGTAAATCATTACAGTCGATGTCTCACCTCTGCCTCAATCATCTACAACTGTGTGAGGGCCTGCATGTGGTACGTGTCGTTACTGGTGGGATTTTGGAGACGTCCCTCAATCCTCCACCCTGGCTATGTTTAGAAACCACCACAACGATACTCAACAATGTGACCATCAGGCCCGTATGTGTCCCGCCTCCCGTGTCTACGCAGCACAATGCTACCATCAGGCCCGTCTTGTGCCCCGCTTCCCTTATAAACGCAGCACAATGCTATAGCCAACGCTGGGCGGGGACAGGCGGGTGTGTGCCTCGGGGGCAGGGGTTTTACAAGAAGTGGGGACACTGGCAGGAGCACTCTCAGGGGATGTGGGGACGCAAGGTGGCCAGGCAGGAGGACTCTCAGGGGATGTGGGGACGCAAGGTGGCCAGGCAGGAGGGCCCTCAGGGGATGTAGCCAGGCTGAAACTTTTCACTACAGAAAAAAGCACATTGTTGTAGCTCTTAAAGCGGTCTCGAATTCACTGGCAGCGGTGAACTCCAAGATGTGGTGCTTCTTCATGCAGGTGTATTTACAGGTCTGAGCAAGCAAATTATACAAGCAGTAGGACATCCAGACGCAACGCTCCCTACAACAGAAACTACCTATAAGGTATCTAGATATAATGAACGGTAATGTATGGTTATTAGTCAATAATATTGGTAAGACAGAGTTACTTGGCTGACTGGTACTGATGGCACATCGGTCTTGGTCATATCATTCGCCATACCAACGACCAAGGTCTGTTGTGCTCGTTGAAGGATATTCAATGTCAAGATTTTAACACTATCTCGCTACTGCTGCTCCGATAACAGTGTTACATCCTCACTGGTCATTATGACAGCCAGACAAACACGAGCCTTTATACCAGACTCGCTCACCCTCCTGGACCTTACTGATGTTGTTACCGGAGGTGCTTTATTGTGTGGCTGTGGCGGTGGTGAAACACTGGCCAGACGATGATCCGAAACTTATATAACATCCTTTAAAGATATGAGGATGGTAACGCCTGGAGATGATGTGTGTGGAACATTGTTGTGTGTGTGTCGATGGTATTGTAATTCAGGCACTTCACCTTGTAATGGATGAGGTCCCTTTTGTCTTCAGAATAAACATTAGAATTCTGAATTCATTGAAGATTTTTTTTTTTTTCTACGTATTTCGGATTTTCGTCTTCAGTTGCTGCACCATCTCGAGAGATTCCATCTCACGTGTGTTCACGACTGGTGGAGGCGGCCGCGCTGTATGACAGCCAGTGTCTAGGTCCAGAACTTTCACCGAGTAATAAAGTCGTAAGATCAGGGTACCACCTATTGTCAGTGTGACAGTTTTATTACAGTACGCCATCATGTTATACCATAAGGTGTCATGGCCGCCGGGATAAGCGTCGCCGTGAATCACAGTCGACGTCCTTAGTAGAAGACAATGACAAGAGACTGACACTTGTATGACACACACCGGAGGGGCTTCACAAATGATGGCATACGTATGGCCGGGCGGGCGAGATCCGCGGACGTCCTCCACGTGAAGGTAACTGTCACCCACGGTTCCTGGTCCTGGTCAGCCAGCTGCTAGTGAGGTTTTACTGTTGGTGAAAGCATTACTTCGCCTGGTGATCAGGGTGTGATCTTGAGGCATTGGTTTTCAATGTGTTATGAGAGCAGAGCTTTGAGTTGTATTACTGGAGAGCTGGTCTACTATTATTGCGGGAATGGTTTAGATTAAAAGGTCTACAGTAAGCCTCAGGAAAAGAGCTCTCCATTGTCACTGAAAGAGTGGTCTGGAAGGCAGTACTGGGAAAACAAGGTCTCCTTGTCTCTAACTGAGTGTCCTAGATAGTGACACTGGAGCAGTGATTGAGAATACTTCACTGGAAAAAAAATTGGTCCTGTATGCGTATCGCTGGTGTCGGGTGAATCATCGTGACAGAGGCTTAGACAGTTTACAGCAGACGTTATCTGCTCCACGGAAGTAGAATAGGACTGGAAAGTGCGTTAATGGTACAGGATAACGGCGCGCTGCTCAGAGCCCAGGTTTTGAGTGCCGTGCTGAGGCAGTCTACAGTTTGCGACAGTGTTATTGATGAATGGCGTAACTCTGGTCCTGAGTTTCAGGATGAGTTACTGTAGGAAGAGCCACTCGATCACAGGTCAGGACAGTAGTGCTAGGGTCGCGTTACTGAACCAGGGGATAAGTAAGTGGGACCTGAACAGAGGTTTAGAGTAGGTTAATGAAGAAATGGTTTACAGTGCGATGTATTGACACAGTTCAGGAGTTTGTTTTCAGAGGTCCAAATTATATTCTTGTTGCAGTGGTTTGTCTCCCACTGCCTTATCGGTGACCAGATGTATGCCACTGTAGAAATGATCGAGTGGAACAACAGAAAAGTTTATCTGGTCATGTTGCTGGATCATTGGTCGAGAGTGAGTTACAGAGGCAAGCGGTCATGAGTGTTCCCAAGACTCGTAACGTCTCACTCAAGGGATGTAAGAGTTTCTCTAGAAATTTTCTGTAGCCTCGTGTGGTAAACGAAAGTTGTAATCTTTTGATATTTGAACTGTCAGTTGTTAAGGACAGTTTAATGTTAACTTGCATCTGTTATAACATCAGAGGTGTTCATGAAGTTGTTCTGTAATAAAACCACATGTGAGCTGGATGTAGTATTTTCTAGTATCTGTACTTAGAGGTAGTATATAGCAGCGTCTGTGTACAGATGTAATTCATACCAGTGTCTGTACACATTTGTAATATATACCACCGTATATACTACAGGTGTGGTATATGCCAGCGTCTGTATGTGGGTATAATGTACCACAGTATTTATACACAGGTCTAGTATACACCACTTCTATACAAAGGTGAAGTATATTGTACCATCTATATACAGGTGTAGTATAAACCATCGTCCTTATACAGTTATAGTATATACCACCATCTGTACACAGTTGTTGTATATACCACCGTCTATACATAGTTATAGTACATAACACCGTCTGTCACATACATAATCGTGCGGTTAATATATCAGCGAGTAAACTGTGCCTCGCTTCGTCTTGTCACACATTAGAATACTTTTTTTTTGACAAATAGATGAGGCCCAGGAGTTTCAGCCGCTTCGTATTACCACACATATCTCTCATAGCCTTTCATTACTTACTCGATCACACCACCTCACACCACATACTGTCCTCAAACGCTTCATCTCCAACACCTCCACCCTTCTTAGCACATCCTAATATCTAACCCATGACTGACATTCATGCAGCGTTTTGGAGACTACTATATCTTCAAAAACATCTATTTTGTCCTTCCCTTATGATTATCTCGGTTTCCACACTTTGCTCAGTGTTCGAGAACCTTTACCCTCTCACCCACCCTATGACTTACTTCCGCTTCTGTGGTTCTATTCGTTGCCACGTCTCGTCTTAGTTATCAAAAACATTTTACTTCTTCAAGATTTTCTCCAATCAGACTAACGCCTGAGCAAACCTGTCCATCTGTTTTACTAAACGTAATAAGCAAGTTATTATTCATATTCAGTTGCAATATTTTTTCTTTTCACACACTTTCCCAAACTCAGTCACCAGTTTCTGCAGTTTCTCATTCAAATTTGCCACTAGTGATGTGTCATCATCAAACAGTAGCAGACTTACTTCTTAGGTCCCTTCACCCCGTACATACTGCATACTAACCCCGTCTCCAAGACCCTAACATATATATATATATATATATATATATATATATATATATATATATATATATATATATATATATATATATATAGATAGATAGATAGATAGATAGATAGATAGATAGATATAGATATGCTGATAACCACTAAGCAAATGGCACACAAGTTCCCAAGTGCACTTTCGTGTAATCACATCGCCAGGGGAGATACAAGAATGAGACAGAAGACGCAGAACAGTCAGTTGATATGCAAGGAAGAGACGTAGCTAAGACGCCATAGGTGAACAAGTGTTACCGGAGAAATGTAAGTATGAATGTAAATGTAAGTGTGACATCGTCTTTGAAAATCTATGGGGAGGCGGACAAGTTACTGTGCGGACTCTGCACACTAATTTTCCTGCAAGGGTTACTGAAACCGCATCTAGTGAGTCCCTTCGAGCAAATGACCAGCTTTATATTGTTATTTCACCGAAAATGAATTATCTCTATTTGGATATAAGGTAAACCATATCGTTGTGAACGAGAGCCCAGATCTGACAGACGGGGTCGTTTAAGTATATGTAAGTTATGTCTCATCATGACATCTCCGTTCGATTAATCATTCCATCACATCTGTATTACAGTAAGAAACCCTCGACTACACCCGTGTCTGCTCTACACTCGTCTGGCATACGCTCAGGTCCTTTAAGCACTCTCTATAAACATGTACGTCCGTCACACAGTAAGAGCTTGCACGTGTATCTTTGTATCACGCTCCCGTTCGTGTTGGTAAACTAATCCCCGGAAGAAAAGAGAATATTTCCAGTCGTTTACAGAACAAACCTTTCGAAAATAAGAAAAAGTTTAAGAATCAATTAAATGAAAGTAATTTAGCTTTGACAAAAATGATTCAACTGTCGCCAGGTCGTTCGGCGAAACACGGTTTCTCCACGAACAACTAAAGCCAGCTTAATGCGCCGCTCACAACCTGCTGTACAACCAATTAAGGATTCCAAAGCCGTGGTTTCACTTTTAGTACATTTCTTCACGAGAAATTGCTATTAAGATCCAGTATCTCTACGTTACTGTGGAAGATAATCGAAGCTAATGTTAGAGCCATGTGAAATTATGATGTATGAAGTCTTATTTACAGTTTTTCTGTGGAGGGTTACATTTCGCGTCGTGACCTGCTTGTCCAGAGGTGCCTAGATTCGTATGTTTGATTCAAATATACAAGTGCTTCATTTACATCTGTTACACGTGAGGACTGAAAGTGCTTTTAATATGCCACGACTCAAGTGCGTCATACGTTAAAGCTCGATCAATACACTTACCCATAAGCCAGGTCTGCCCTACATTGCTGAGCCACAAACCCAAATGAAACCCTTCATAATTCAAGGTATCTAGAGCAAATATAGGCTCATCCTGTTAGAGTCACAATCTATCCAGAGCATCTGTATAGACCAAGTCCCTCATAGACCTAGCTTATTGGAAGCAGATCAAGCCTGTAGTAGTCTGTGCCCATGTAGATCAAACACACACCAAGCTTACTTAGATCGGGTTTTCCTCGACCATTCATACTCCAAGCTTACTTAGACCAGACATACACCAAGCCCGCAGTACATTAAGCTTACCTGGGTCAAACATACACCAAGCCTGCAGTACATCAAGCTTACCTGGGTCAAACATACACCAAGCCTGCAGTACATCAGGCTTGCGTAGACCAAACGTACACTAAGCTTGCAGTACATCAAGCTTATCCAGGCCAGACACACCATGGCTCCTATACACCAAGCTTCCCTCGATCAATCATACACTAACCCGTTAAAGTCCACGTTTGTCTGGACCAAACATATACCAAACCTGTTTTAAGCAAACATACACCAGGTCCACCCCAGTCTAAGCCTTTCTAGACTAAATAGACACCACTTGTCACACCAAGCTAATTTGTACCAGATTTACGCCATTCCTCTGCCAGTCCAGTTGTATATTCTCCAAGCACAACTGATCCTGTCACACCAGGTTAATATGTACAAAATGTACACCAAGAGTTTCCATTAAATATTCCTGATATTCATTGTACGCCAAGAAAAACATAACACCAGATATCCCGTACATCAAAGTCATCGTTCATCACACCTTTTACAGACTTAATATTCTCCCACACTAAAGCTGTCAAACAATGAGAACTCATACCTCAGGCCTAATATAGACCGAGTCTCTTATAGATGAACTCCTTGAGACAGCCAGTATGGGTCTGAAGCACGACGGTGCAACTCAACGGTGTGACGACCTGATCTTTAACCCGACCCGTAAAGGTCAGGCCGTCACACCCACGGGTCGTAGCGTCGTGCTTATGGCGCACCCAGGTTGGCTACATCCATCGAGCAGATTCGCTAGAACATAGATCATCTCTCTATCCCTCCCTCCTGTCTCCCTCCCCATACATCTCCTCTCCGTAGGTTGACATTCAAGAGGAACCTTCCATGATGGTGACAGGCGGAGGAAATTTTGACCTATGGTATTTCAAGGGGTTAATTGTCCCGTAAAGTGCAGGCAGGGATTTCTTCTCTGCCTACGTTTAGTTTAGGATGCGGAAGAATACGTCGATCCAGCTGTTTGCCCTTATACCGTCAAGTGCCGTGTAAAACGCGCTGAACACCGTCCACTTCCCTACAGTATAACCTTTACGTAATGCCAACACCCGTTATGACCTCTAAAGTTTGTTGGCAGTTCACCTTGACTGACCGATTCTCGCTAACGTTCAGTGTGACCAGATGATATGGTCTATGTACTGTGTTATAACTCCGGTATGTCAGTCTTCATCATGATCCTAGCATATCACAGCCCTAAGAGGGACTAGGTTTAACTTTTGAATATCGTTTTTCTACAACCTGCTGTTGTTTGTCCTTCTAAACTCAGTATATATTACTCATGACATGTTAGTAAGAGGCTACAGCCATGGACCTACCTGTTCCATCATCATGTTGGTGTTCTCGGCGAAGCGCTGTTTGCAGGTGGGACACACTTGCTTGAGGGAGTAGCGACAGGTGCTACACACGAGGTGGCCCTTCCGGCACTGGTAGAGGGGTGGGTACATGAACAGCTGGCAGCCAGGGCAGCAGAACAGTTTGAGGAGGTCCTCATACTCCACTAGATTCCGTGAGTCTTCGTGCATCGCTGTGCCGTTAGCGGCGAAAAACTGTGGAGTGTTGGCTCCTTGACCGCTCATCCTCGGGCGTGAGGACAACCGACGCGAGAACGAAGTACTGATCTTCCGTAGACGAGATGATTTCGATTCTGAATTATTATTTGGGTATAAGTCTGGGATGTCTAGCCAGAAATCTTCAGGCGTGGTGGGGTTCGTGTTACGGGCTGGCGTGCTGAATAGTCTACGGAAGCTACGGGTGATGGCAGAGCCGCGGACTATTGCCGGTGCTGCTTTCTCTTCCAAGAGAGGGACGGACCGCTGGGAGGACGGGGATGAAAGCTGCGACACACTACCGCATCGGCTGTTACCCTCTGAGAGACTGCCGTTGGCAGAGAGAGACGGGGACAACACTTCTGGCCCGCTGAAGGAAACGCTGCGGAGCATGTTGGTTGCCAAGGGCACATCAATCTCGTCCCCCAGCGATGCGTTGTGCCTCTTGCTACTATCTGTTACTTTCTCCTCCTCCATGACGATCTGAATGGAACGCTCGACGCGAACCGGACTGCATTCGTTGCTGCTCACGTCCTGGTCCGAGGACTCTGTCTTCGCTACGTGCTTTGGGGAAAGGATAGTGGCGTCCCTGACGGCGGATTGGTAGGACGGGTTGCGAGACACACGGACGGTCCGGCAGTTGACGGATGGCTGGTTGTCGTTCTCCTGGCCTTCACGGTTGGCGAAGGAGCGGCGTGGCGGCCTCACGTTTACACTTTCAATTGCATGAACATGTCGGGGCGAACGGCGCGTTGGAGGTTCCTCGGTATCATCTTTGTCAGCGTAGGAGAGCGTGCGGCCCATCTGGAGAGAGGCGATCTTCTGCCTTGTAAGGGCGGCGGTAATGTCTACGTTCAGACATGCCTCCACCACTGGAACGTTTATAGTCTCAATAGCTTCCTTCATGTCTATATTCTCTACGTCCATGTCCTCCAGACATTCTTTGACGCAGAACAACCCTGTTTCCTGCACTTGCCTGCGTGCCTTACTCTCCGCGTGGCTCTTTTCCAAGGAAGTGGTCTTTCTCGCAACAATCTCCGTAGTCAACATTTCAGTGTTGTTGATTTCTGAATGCTCACTCCCGTTCACATATTTCCTCTGGTATTGGACCTGGTGGTACTGTTTATTGCAGTCTTGGTAGAGACTCTCGCTGGAGAGATTGCCGTTGAGTTCTCCCCAGGCCTGCTGGATGTCCTCGCACGACTGGAACGATGTCAGGTCTGTGGACGAGTCCTCCACCGAGGCGTGGAGCCCGACGATCGGTCCAGGCATGGTGCTGCTGTCTGGGTGGTGCTGGTGGCGGTGTCAAACACTGGCTCCTTATACTTGGCGCGTTTATATTCGCATCACACTAAACCTGTCTCAGACTGTCTGATGTTCCTGGTAATCACGAGTTACACTCTCAAGACTAAGTCTGAGTTCACTTATAAGTCACTCTGGTAAATCCTTTAAGACCTCACTAGTTTCTTAGAACATCTCAAGAACTGGTACTCACTCGTAAGGCCTTAAGGGCTTTTGCTAACATTCAACAGTCATTGCAGTTTCCAACCAGTTTCCGTTTTCTGTGACCGTGATGGAGATTTTTCTAGGATAGTGTGTGTCACTGTGTGTGTGTGTGTGTGTGTGTGTGTGTGTTCGTGTGTTGTGCCAGTGTTGGTAAACCCTCAAGCGACCGCCGATCCAGGTCTATTTTGGCTTCATTAAAATTTTCCCGAGACAGAGTGAGCACCTGCGCGGGTGGGCATTGCCTGTGATCACCTCCCACTGCCTGGCACCCAGCTGGCACCCACACGTAGCGCTACCCCACACAGGTCCTTCCCTCCTACTGACACGCGGCTGGGCTTGCCCCGTGGGGCTAGCTGGCTCAGGAGGGGGGGTGTTTTCCCTTAGAGGGGCGGGTCAGTCTGGGGCTCGTGTGAACACCACATACACACACACACACTGTTGTCCTTCCAGATAGTGGGTCACGGTTCTTGTCACGGACCTGTGTAGCAGAATTGGTCACCAGGTCTGCAGGACACTCCAGGTCACGGGGAAGGGTGATGGTCACACACGCTGATGGCGGGTCGAACTCCCGTCGGTCACTGAGTAGCGCGCGCCACTCACCACCATTATTTATAGTCTCGGTCGTCACCGTGCCACCCTCTTACCCAGCCACCACCCACCGCCCCGCGCGGGTCACAGACGAGGCGGGCCCGGACTCGATGGTGGCGGAGGGGTGCTGGCGATGGTGGTGGAGGGGGATGCTGGTGGTGGTGAGGGTGGTGGAGAATGGGGATGATGGTTGTGGATTGCGGTGCTTGTGAAGTTACCAGGGTGGTAACAGTGGTTGTAATGTTGGTTGTGGTGATGATGGTGGTAGCAAAGGTGGTAAGTGGTAATGGTGGCAGAATGGTAATAGTGGTTTCAATGATGGCAATGGTGTTAAATGATGGTGGTGAGTTGATGGTGGTAATGGTGGCAGAGAGAGATACATTGGTGGTGAGTGGTAGTATTGCTAGGGTTGGTGATGGTGCTATGGTATTTTTGGGGATGGTGAGCTGAGCACTGCTGGGGATGGTGATTATGATAGTGATGGTGATGGTGGCGGCACTGGCCGTACTGGTCATGTTTATGATGGTGGTAGGGTTGGCGATCGTGCTAGTGCCAGCAGCGGTGGTAAATACGATGGTGGTAGCGATCAACAGTCAAAGTGATAGGGAGTGATCAGATCTTTGGTAATGGTAATGGTGGTGGTAATTGTAGTCAGTGGAGTAGTTAGTAGTTATACTTTGTGTGTAGTAGGAGGGTGGTTTCATTAATTAGGGCGATGATGGTAGAAATAATCATGGTGATGGTGCAAGAAATGATTGTGGTGATGGTGGTTTTGTAGAGGGTGATGACTTCTGTAGGTGTGGCAAGTGGTGGTGACAGCGGTGGCGGTACTGGTGGTGATACGGTTGATTGTGGTGATACTAGAGCTGGTGCTGGTGGTGGCAAGGTATTCAGATATAATGCTGATGATATTCTGGTATTAGTAATGGTGGTGGTAACAGAGGTGGTACTAGTGAAGCTACTGGGAGGGGGATTTTGGTTCTCGTAGTGGGAAATGTGTTACTGTTACTGCTAAGGATACTTGGTTGTAGGAGCTGTGAGTGCAGAGGGTAAGGTGACGAGTCACTGAGTGACTGGTGGTCGTTGGTTGAAGGGGATAGGTAATTGAGAGATACATAAATCTGTGGTTAAAATTAAACTGAAGTCTTTCTATGTCAACGTATTGATAGACATAGCAGCTCACTGATATAGTGGATGAAATGCACATGGCTTAGGGTTAGGTGGAGGAAAGCACAAGGTGTCCAGTGCGTATAATATATATCTATGCACGAGGGTGGCAGGTGGGTCCTAGAGGGCCAAGGGATCCAGAAGAATCCTGGTCCCGTCAGAAAAGGATTCGTCTGGGTATAACAGCAGGTGTTATTTCATGTGTGGCGGGGTGACGACGAGAATGGATGAAGGCAGCAAGTATGAATATATATATATATATATATATATATATATATATATATATATATATATATATATATATATATATATATATATGTATGTATGTATGTATGTATATATATATATTTTTTTTTCTTTCATACTATTCGCCATCTCCCGCATTAGCGAGGTAGCGTTAAGAACAGAGGACTGGACCTTTGAGGGAGTATCCTCACCTGGCCCTCTTCTCTGTTCCTTCTTTTGGGAAAAAAAAAAAAACGGGAGGGGAGGATTTCCAGCCCCCCGCTCCCTTCCCTTTTAGTCTGTGTGTGTATATGTATCTATACGTTGAAATGTATATGTATGTATGTGTGCGTGTATGGGCGTTTATACATATACATGTGTATGTGGGTGGGTTGGGCCATTCCTTGCGCTACCTTACTAACGCGGGAGATGACGATTAAGTATAATGAATAAATAAATGTATAAATGAATATATATATATATATATATATATATATATATATATATATATATATATATATATATATATATATATATATATATATATATATATTATCCCTGGGGATAGGGGAGAAAGAATACTTCCTACGTATTCCCTGCGTGTCGTAGAAGGCGACTAAAAGGGGAGGGAGCGGGGGGCTGGAAATCCTCCCCTCTCATTATTTTTTTTTTAATTTTCCAAAAGAAGGAACAGAGAAGGGGGCCAGGTGAGGATATTCCCTCAAAGGCCCAGTTCTCTGTTCTAAACGCTACCTCGCTAACGCGGGAAATGGCGAATAGTTTAAAAGAAAATATATATATATATATATATATATATATATATATATATATATATATATATATATATATATATATATATATACATATATATATATATATATATATATATATATATATATATATTTTTTTTTTTTTTTTTTTTTTTTTTTTTTTTTTTATACTTTGTCGCTGTCTCCCGCGTTTGCGAGGTAGCGCGAGGAAACAGACGAAAGAAATGGCCCAACCCCCATACACACGTACATACACACGTCCACACACGCAAATATACATACCTACACAGCTTTCCATGGTTTACCCCAGACGCTTCACATGCCTTGATTCAATCCACTGACAGCACGTCAACCCCTGTATACCACATCGCTCCAATTCACTCTATTCCTTGCCCTCCTTTCACCCTCCTGCATGTTCAGGCCCCGATCACACAAAATCTTTTTCACTCCATCTTTCCACCTCCAATTTGGTCTCCCTCTTCTCCTCGTTCCCTCCACCTCCGACACATATATCCTCTTGGTCAATCTTTCCTCACTCATTCTCTCCATGTGCCCAAACCATTTCAAAACACCCTCTTCTGCTCTCTCAACCACGCTCTTTTTATTTCCACACATCTCTCTTACCCTTACGTTACTTACTCGATCAAACCACCTCACACCACACATTGTCCTCAAACATCTCATTTCCAGCACATCCATCCTCCTGCGCACAACTCTATCCATAGCCCACGCCTCGCAACCATACAACATTGTTGGAACCACTATTCCTTCAAACATACCCATTTTTGCTTTCCGAGATAATGTTCTCGACTTCCACACATTTTTCAAGGCTCCCAAAATTTTCGCCCCCTCCCCCACCCTATGATCCACTTCCGCTTCCATGGTTCCATCCGCTGACAGATCCACTCCCAGATATCTAAAACACTTCACTTCCTCCAGTTTTTCTCCATTCAAACTCACCTCCCAATTGACTTGACCCTCAACCCTACTGTACCTAATAACCTTGCTCTTATTCACATTTACTCTTAACTTTCTTCTTCCACACACTTTACCAAACTCAGTCACCAGCTTCTGCAGTTTCTCACATGAATCAGCCACCAGCGCTGTATCATCAGCGAACAACAACTGACTCACTTCCCAAGCTCTCTCATCCCCAACAGACTTCATACTTGCCCCTCTTTCCAGGACTCTTGCATTTACCTCCCTAACAACCCCATCCATAAACAAATTAAACAACCATGGAGACATCACACACCCCTGCCGCAAACCTACATTCACTGAGAACCAATCACTTTCCTCTCTTCCTACACGTACACATGCCTTACATCCTCGATAAAAACTTTTCACTGCTTCTAACAACTTGCCTCCCACACCATATATTCTTAATACCTTCCACAGAGCATCTCTATCAACTCTATCATATGCCTTCTCCAGATCCATAAATGCTACATACAAATCCATTTGCTTTTCTAAGTATTTCTCACATACATTCTTCAAAGCAAACACCTGATCCACACATCCTCTACCACTTCTGAAACCGCACTGCTCTTCCCCAATCTGATGCTCTGTACATGCCTTCACCCTCTCAATCAATACCCTCCCATATAGTTTACCAGGAATACTCAACAAACTTATACCTCTGTAATTTGAGCACTCACTCTTATCCCCTTTGCCTTTGTACAATGGCACTATGCACGCATTCCGCCAATCCTCAGGCACCTCACCATGAGTCATACATACATTAAATAACCTTACCAACCAGTCAACAATACAGTCACCCCCTTTTTTAATAAATTCCACTGCAATACCATCCAAACCTGCTGCCTTGCCGGCTTTCATCTTCCGCAAAGCTTTTACTACCTCTTCTCTGTTTACCAAATCATTTTCCCTAACCCTCTCACTTTGCACACCACCTCGACCAAAACACCCTATATCTGCCACTCTGTCATCAGACACATTCAACAAACCTTCAAAATACTCATTCCATCTCCTTCTCACATCACCACTACTTGTTATCACCTCCCCATTTACGCCCTTCACTGAAGTTCCCATTTGCTCCCTTGTCTTACGCACCCTATTTACCTCCTTCCAGAACATCTTTTTATTCTCCCTAAAATTTACTGATAGTCTCTCACCCCAACTCTCATTTGCCCTTTTTTTCACCTCTTGCACCTTTCTCTTGACCTTCTGTCTCTTTCTTTTATACTTCTCCCACTCAATTGCATTTTTTCCCTGAAAAAATCGTCCAAATGCCTCTCTCTTCTCTTTCACTAATACTCTTACTTCTTCATCCCACCACTCACTACCCTTTCTAAACAGCCCACCTCCCACTCTTCTCATGCCACAAGCATCTTTTGCGCAATCCATCACTGATTCCCTAAATACATCCCATTCCTCCCCCACTCCCCTTACTTCCATTGTTCTCACCTTTTTCCATTCTGTACACAGTCTCTCCTGGTACTTCCCCACACAGGTCTCCTTCCCAAGCTCACTTACTCTCACCACCTTCTTCACCCCAACATTCACTCCTCTTTTCTGAAAACCCATACTAATCTTCACCTTAGCCTCCACAAGATAATGATCAGACATCCCTCCAGTTGCACCTCTCAGCACATTAACATCCAAAAGTCTCTCTTTCGCACGCCTGTCAATTAACACGTAATCCAATAACGCTCTCTGGCCATCTCTCCTGCTTACATAAGTATACTTATGTATATCTCGCTTTTTAAACCAGGTATTCCCAATCATCAGTCCTTTTTCAGCACATAAATCTACAAGCTCTTCACCATTTCCATTTACAACACTGAACACCCCATGCATACCAATTATTCCCTCAACTGCCACATTACTCACCTTTGCATTCAAATCACCCATCACTATAACCCGGTCTCGTGCATCAAAACCGCTAACACACTCATTCAGCTGCTCCCAAAACACTTGCCTCTCATGATCTTTCTTCTCATGCCCAGGTGCATATGCACCAATAATCACCCACCTCTCTCCATCAACTTTCAATTTTACCCATATTAATCGAGAATTTACTTTCTTACATTCTATCACATACTCCCACAACTCCTGCTTCAGGAGTATTGCTACTCCTTCCCTTGCTCTTGTCCTCTCACTAACCCCTGACTTCACTCCCCAGACATTTCCAAACCACTCTTCCCCTTTACCCTTGAGCTTCGTTTCACTCAGAGCCAAAACATCCAGGTTCCTTTCCTCAAACATACTACCTATCTCTCCTTTTTTCACATCTTGGTTACATCCACACACATATATATATATATATATATATATATATATATATATATATATATATATATATATATATATATATATATATATATATATATATATATCTATATATATACATTGGAAAGAATCACAATTATGCGCGTGATCAAGTACATACCTATGAGTCCACGGGAAAAATAGTTGTCCCGCAACACTTTTCTGGGTCTGGCATGAGCAATCTTGCCTGAAAACTTTTTTCTCTCAATCCTTAACACAGGTCCCAGGGTGAACACATGCTCTTAATGTTTGATGACATCACTCGAGCCAGACTGAGTGAAACCAAGAACACAAATTTCCAGTACAATACGTCGCTTTCCATAGATATCACGAGATGGTTACCTCGTTTCTATGGCTGTTGCTTCGCTTCGAAGTTTTCATTGTTTCTAATAAAGATTAAGGTTAATAGATGTGTGTATTTAGCAAACTTCCCCGATTGCCTTGATGTTCCCCTTGTTACCTTGATGTTCTTGAGTTACGTTATGTTTCCCTAAATGGCTTATGATTTCCTTGCGTTGATTGACTTTTCTTAATGTATCCCTGGACGCCCTGATGTTCACTCAAGTTTCTTAAAGCCTCCTTAAAGTCCCTAATGTTCACCTGAGTTCCTTAGCGGTTCCCTAATGGCCCTAATGTTCACCTTAGTTCCGTTATGTTCCTCTGAATATTCCCTCGGAATCCTTAATGTTTCTTGGAATGCCCTAACGTTCTGCTGAGTTCCCTAATGTATCCTGAGTTCCCAATATATCCTGAGTTCCCTAATGTATCCTGAGTTCCCCAATATATCCTGAGTTTCCTAATGTATCCTGAGTTCCTTAGTATATCCTGAGTTCCCTAATGTATCCTGAGTTCCTTAGTGTGTCTGCTGATTACTTATTGTTCCTTGAGTTTCTTATTGTATTTTCATCTCCTGCAGTCTTCGTCTTGTTCTCTTATTTGTTTGTGTTCTGAATCATCTTGGTTTTCTCCCGTTTTCCATAAGGTTTCTCTTGTGTGTCACTGTTCAAGTATCTCCTGTGTTCACCTGGCGTTCCTCTGACGCACCAAACGTCCCCTGAATACTCTACAGTTCCCCCATGTTCTCCTTTGTTCTCTGATCACGTTAAAGTTGCCCATTTTTTCCTGTAGTTCTTCATGTTCTTGTATTACTTTATATGTTCTAACATTCCACTGTGTTCTCTGATTTTTCCTCATGTTTTCCCTTTTGTCTTCTTATGTCTCCTTGTATTTCCCTTGACTTCCCCAGCGTTTATTATGTTTCCTTAATTGCCTTAATCTTTCCCATGTTTCCTGCTGTTGCCTTGTTTTCCCCCTAATTACCTTGATAATTCCTGAATGCCCTTTAGTTCCCTTATTTCTTATGCTGCCCCGTGTTTTGTAATGTCCCTCTTCTGCTACCCTAAGTACCTAGGTGGTCTTGCTTGATTCTGTTTTCTGCTGTTCTCCAGGTTTTCCAGCGACCTCTGACTTTTCCATGAGGGCCGTAATGGCTCTCTCTGTTGCCCTGGATTTCCAGCTTTCCACTTGTGTTCTCCTGCAATTCTGAAAGGTCTTTAAGCAACCTAATATTCGCACGTGCTCTGAACACCCTAAAGTCTCCTTAAATTTATCAATATTTCCCTAAAGACCCGTTTTTTATTATGAGCGCCCAAATGTTCCCTATTTTCTCGTGTGTTCGTCTATACTCTTACGCAAAAGGTAGAGAGACCCATAGTACTGTTGATGACGTCAATATCACATTACGAAGCATCTGATCTGTACTTCCATTTTACACGTCGTCACGTATATAGTCACGCACCTTAGAAGTGGAATATCATGTTCAACATCAGCATCTTGTATACTCTGCGTTACACTCTTTACCACCTGTTACACTTTGGGTGTACTCGTGTTACGAGGGGTTTTATTAGAAATAGAGTGTTACGTTTCCCTAGCACTCGTGACGTAGTGGTACGAGAGTTCCCTCCGTCACGTCTCTTTGTAGTGGTGTCAAGTGGTGCTCCGTCAGGTTGAGTCAGGTTTCTTACGTGAACAAGGACACGCGAGCCTCGTCACTGGTGTTGGCACCAGTGACGTTGTCATGGTACACTGTGGTTGTTGTTGGCTGGGCGGACCCAGGGTTGACGTCATCCCTCTCTCTCTCACCTGAGTTGCCTTATCTCCTTTATACACCTGAGCCAACCTTGACTCGTTTCATGAGGTTGTTAGAAAAATTATGCTATTTTCTAATGCCATGACTTACATACTTTTCAAAAGGTAAAACTGGTAGAGTGGATAGATATGATAGATTTATCTTTTGCCAAGCACATGAACTCTCATTTTCCTCACAGAGTATGTTGTACTCTGGATCATACTCCTTTGGAAGCTTATTCAAGTTCGTCGAACTCTCGACTGAGTTCAGAACAGTGTGAAATAGATCCACGGGTTCAGATAGAGTGGGTGTCTTTTAGCGGCACTAGTAATTAAGGAAGGCATGGTTTATACGAAGCATGCTTTTGGCGAGTCTCTTGGCTACGTGTTGTTGGAAAGGTCATGTTTGGTCACCTGAGGCATAGTCTGAGATTACGTCAGTGTGAGTCACATGGGGGTAGACCGGAGGCATGCCAGGAACAAGGTCGGGGAGGGGGGGGGTCTGTGTCACGGGATTTGGACAGTGAACAAGGTCAGTCTGATGTCCTGAGACGGTAGGACCAGGGACGAGAAAATATGAACCTTGATCGCAGGAAGCTGAGCAGACGACGTTGACCAGTGTCACTCTGTCGCAGTAGTGGGTGGCTGGGGACCAAGGACATGATAAGACTCGGTACACGAGAAGCAAGGTCAGTCTGGGGTCATCGCTGAAGGCAGGGCAAAGGTCATGGGGCTTAGGTTGTGGGAGAAGGGCGGTCTGTCGCACCAAAGGAGTAAGAGGTAAAAGCGATGAATGTCTGCCGGGGACTGTATCAGTACGCAAATACATCTCACCTGGTATACCTGTTGGCGAAGGCGGCTCTCCTGACGGCGGGGCTCAGGTGAGCCAGCCCCGGGAGGCGCTACACGTGCACCTCGGTCTGCACTCGACCATGTTTGTTATTTATAACCTGGTGGTGGAGGGCCACGTGCAAGGCGGACCCCTGCTGCCAGCTCTTGATTACACGTTATAAACTGCTCTGTCTCGTCACCACCCACTGAGGCGGTGAGTTACCCGCTGGGGTAACACGAGTGCATTTTCTTCTGCGCACAGTTACGTCACAAGTGACAAAGCTCACCACCATTACTCCCGTATTCTGAAGTTCATCGAGTGAGATGTTGTTTTAGGTAGTTGTGGGTTGTAACTTAACCTGCAGCACGCATCATTATGTTGGGTTGTGAGGGGTTGTAGTTCTTCTCCCAGATTTACTCTTTATCATTTGATCTTAATTGCCGCTAAGTAAGTTAGACGCCTCTGATAACTGCACAGTCTGGGTATGAGTCTGTTTGCGACGGGCGACGCCCCAGGCAAGGGTGGAGTGATCATGGTGCGAGCTCAAGACAGCAACCCCACGAGTAACACAGGTTTAGCGAGGCAAGGTGAGGCACCCGATGCTGCTCACTGGATCATTGTTATTCCAGGGCTGGGGAGGATGATGACTGGATAAGTACACTAGTGATCCCTCCACTGTACTGACTTACTCATCCTACACAGTTATGAATGATGGGTAATCTGTTCATTAAGCTGAGACAGCACGGCTAACTGAATCCCTTCATCAAGGTCATCTCATTAATCTCTCTCTCTCTCTCTCTCTCTCTCTCTCTCTCTCTCTCTCTCTCTCTCTCTCTCTCTCTCTCTCTATATATATATATATATATATATATATATATTTCTTTTTCTTTTTTTCTTTTATATATATTAGCCATTTCCCGCATTAGCGTGTTACATTAAGAACAGAGGACTGAACCTCAGAAAATCCTCAGTTGGCCCCTTCTCTGTTCCCTCTTTTGGGAATATATGTATATCTATCTATCTATCTATCTATCTATGTATATATATATATATATATATATATATATATATATATATATATATATATATATATATATATATATATATATATATATATATATATATATATATTGGAATCATCACAATGGTATCTTGGAGGATAAAACCAATAAAATCGTAAAGTTGTCTTGAGAAATACATGAAATCTTCGTATCTTTGGGGTGGATGAACAGCTGGGTTGACTGTGGACCGACTTCCGCAACCAGGATTCGAACTTATGCCCTCGACCCCGGGTGACCCGTGAATGCGTCATGGTCAGGCAACACTAACCACTACACCACGTAGGTCCATAACACTATCCTATCCTTATCTCTTTACTCGGTTACTTACTGTTGCTTGTCTCTCTAAATCGAAGACATCTCAGTAACCTGTTGCCCCTTGGTCTGTAGTCCCGGACGACGGATCACTGGAAGCTGCAACCGACAGCAACAGCTGGTGAGGCGTACTCATCCCACCCTACGCCTCACCCACGTCACTCCAATACCAGGTCACATGTCGCATGCTGGCGCGCCAACACCAGGCCTGTGTGTCTATTGCTGCATCTAATGGCTATCGACAGGGAAGCCAGACATAGTACCCTGCCTGAAACAGAAAATGTGCAAAGATTTATCTTTATGGCAGGCAGGTGGGGGCGAACTCAGCTGATGCCACACGTCATCCACAGCACCAGCAGGCAAGTGGGAAAAGCCCAGTTGATGCCACACCTCACCCACACCAGCAAGGCAGGCGGGGGGAAGCCCATCTGATGTCACACCACACCCACAACACCAGCAGGCACGTGGGGCAAGCCAATTGGTGCCACACCTCACCCGCAGCCCCACCATACCGGGGTCTCACGTCTCAGGCCACTGTATTATTACTTCTCTTTCAACAAGACACGGATCACGGGGACAGATATTCACTTCAAAGTCAGCACTGAAGGGAGATGGGCGGGGAATGTCACCAGCTCGCCAAGTGATGTTTCACTTGCCTCATTAAGATTAAGTGGTCGGGAGAAAGACTAGGTGAAGAGTTTCGCAGGCATTATTGCCTCTTACTGCCTTAGTAGCAGCGTCAGTAAAGAGTACTTGGAGAGGCAGATGGATTTGTACACAACGTTTATGGATCTGGAGAAGGCGTATGTTAAGGTTGACAGAAGAGCTTTATGGAAGGTGTTGGGAATATATGGTGTGGGACAAAAGCTGCCATAAACAATGAGGGATTTTATCAAAAGAGTAAGCAGTGTGTACGAGAAGGAAGAGAGGAGGGTGAGTGGTTCTCGGTAAAGGTGGGGCTGCGGCAGGGTATGTGATATCATCATCGCCGTTCAGTTGGTTTATAGATAGGGTGTTGAAGGAGGTAAATGCGAGGGTCCTGGAGAGGGGAGCAAGCCCACAGTCTGTCGGGTCTGGGGTGCCTGGGAAGCGAGTTAGTTGCTGATGACACGGTGCTTGTGGCAGTTCGGTGAGAAACTGCAGAAGCTGGTGTCTGGGTTCAGGAGTGTGTGTGAAAGAATAAGTTGAGTAAATGTGAATCAAAAAAACAAGGCTATTAGGTTTGGCAGTGAAAAGGGTGAGTTTTTTTTTTTGAGCGTGTTTGATTGGAGAGACCCTGGAGGAAGTGGGATGTGTTAGATACCTGGGAGTGTACATGACAGCGTAAGGAACCATGGATGCTGAAGCGAACCATTGGTTGGGTGAGGGGGCTAAGGTCTGGGCGCACTGAGGAGTATATGGAGATCGAGGTTATTGCCAGTGAGGGCAGAAATGGTTATGTTTGATGGTATAGTAGTAGTTTGGATGGTGTTGTATGGATGTGAGGCCTGAGCTTTAAATAAAAGGGTATGGAAGAGGTAGATTCATTGGAAATTGAATGTTAAAGGTCAAATATTTGGTATGAGCAAGGTTCGTCAAATAAGAAATGATAGAGTAAGAGAGGTGTGGTAGTAAGAGGAGTATTTATGAGAGAGCTGAGGAGGGTGCAGTCAATGGATTGAAGCAGGGCATGTGAAACGTCTCGGGCAAACCATGGAAAGTTTTGTGGGGCCTGGATGTGGAAAGGGAGCTGTGGTTTCGGTTCTTTATACATGACAGCTAGAGACTGAGTGTGTGAACGAATGTGGCCTTTGTTATCTTTTCCTAGCGCTACCTCGCGCACGTGCGGGGGGAGGGGGTTGTCATTTCATGTGTGGCGGGGTGGCGACGTGATGAATAAAGGCAGCAAATATGAATTATGTACATGTGTATATATGTATATGTCTGTATATATATATATATATATATATATATATATATATATATATATATATATATATATATATATATATATATATATGTATGTATACGTTGAAATGTATAGGTATGTATATGTGCGTGTGTGGACGTGTATGTATATACATGTGTATGTGGGTGGGTTGGGCCATTCTTTCGTCTGTTTCCGTACGCTACCTCGCTAACGCGGGAGACAGCGACAAAGTATGATATATATATATATATATATATATATATATATATATATATATATATATATATATATATTACAAGTTATGTTCCTCTAGTTTCCTTTGTCTGGCAGTCAGAACTTGGTGCACCACTGTACCTACCTCCCTGCCTCATAGAAGGATGGAGTAAGAAATAAGAACAACTATTCCCATGACACCTCAGCACTTACCATAGTCATGGAGAGGCATATTTACAACCAGAATCAAGGGCTTCATGGGTACATAAGGTCTAACGCATACAGAGTATGCATAAGCGCTTCCCAACCACCTTGTGTACGCGGAATCACATGTCAGTTTAACTCACTGGTAAACACCGTCAGGTGGATTGAGGTTAAGTGTGACAGCTGTTAGTGAATACTCACACCGATCAAAAATCCCGCCGACCGGTGTGAGTTTAGGGCGCCGTGGGTCCTTGAAAGTTTTCAGATCTTAACTGTGGCACTGAAATGTTCCAGTGGTCGACGTGAGGAGGTCAGTATGTCCGGCACTTATCTCTGTTCTGGTCTTCGCGGGCAAGATCATATCTAGTCCCTGTATTTGATGTCAACAAGATGACTGTAGTAGACCTGGCGCTTAAGTCTGTCCTCCTCCTTCAGGAACGGATATTGTCTACCACAGTGCTGCAGCAGCAGGGCACCCCACTGCCCACTAACACTCTCCCTCTACCTCTGTCACCCGGCATTCACCTGTCACTGTCGGTGATCGTTTGTTCTTGATACCAGACCAGACTCACTCACCCCAGCAGGTGGGGGCGACCCTGCCTCGGGAGCCCACCAACGCCCACGTCCTCCAGCCAGTGTCTGGGGGTCAAGGCGTGTCTGCCTCACTCTCCCAGCGGCCTGAATTTGCTAACATTATCATTTTATACAGATTGCCATATTGTTGTATGAGACGCCGTTGATTGATTAATCAGACACGTAATTAGATAAACTCTCTACCGGTACATCAGTATCTACAACAAATGTAGGTCCTTACTTACCTTCAGAAGTGTCGAGAATATATGCTAGTCACTGCTGACTTCAGGGTGACATTGTAAGTTGAAGGCTCCAACTGGCGAATGCTTGCTCCCTCTTAGAGTCAGTGGTTTTCACTGATACTGAAAAGTAAGACGCTTTAGTATCGACAACTGGCTATACTTAGCGCTTTCTGCTAATGTCGACTGTAGCCTTTACCTCGAGCTCAGCCTATTTACGCTGACTGTTGGCAATGTGGAGAACTGAAAATCTGTGTCAGACCGAAGGTGAGACCATGCCGATTGCGGAGGTTATGTGGATCGCTGGCTATATTCGGAGATCCATCTTTTCTAGCATTCATTGGTTATAATATTCGGAGATCCATCTTTTCTAATATTCAGTGATCATGATATTCGGAGATCCATCTTTTCTAATATTCAGTGGTCATAATATTCGGAGATCCATCTTTTCTAATATTCACTGATCATAATATTCAAGTCGATTGCTTATGAAATCGAACGCTAAGAATCCCCATCACACTGAGAACTCAGACTCTTTACGTCGACCGCTCGCCTTATCGAGGCGATCATCGTGGCGTCAAGTGTTGGCAACGTCTACCACACATAATCTTCACGTCAAGTGACGGCGATAGTATGAGGTCAGACCTCTATAAATGACTTTTTTTTTTCCTCTGTCGATAACGAGAGAGCAAAACCTGCCAGCACCACCTCCCTGGAGAGAGGATCAAACACACCATAGATGATTCAACTGACGACGTCCTTTGACGTATCGTCCCAGAGACACAAACAGATAATGTGCTTGAGTACACGAGCATTGTACACCTACGACACATATGGATGATTTACTCATGTAGAACATGGACAGTAACGTAAGTACTTCGCTCTAATAGATTGCACACTCTAGGCTCTTTGAATGGCGAGACGAGTTGGATCAACTCGTACACATCATTGCTCATACGGATTTCTGTGACCCATGACGTATATGCTCTATACGCCTCCATTCGAAGTCGGGTGACTAACGTCAGATTACCCGAGCACCAGTTGCCACCTGTCAACATTAGTTTCATGGCTACAAACACATGAGAAAAGAGCAAGTTGGATAGTAGGTGAAAGCGCACATATGCTATATCTTGTATAATGAGAGTGTCGCTGAGCAGGAGTGAGTTGATATATTAGAAAGACAATATTTCTTAGTTTTATAACACTAATTTTGTTATCAATCAATATTTTCGTTATGTGATTGTGATACCTTAGAGAGTTATGTGCCGTTATGGGTCATGCATCGGGACCACAGCTCCCTATCCACACCTAGGCCTTAGGGACCTTTCCATGGTTTGCTCTGGCCGCTTTACATGCCCTAGTTCAGTCCACTGAAAGCACAGCGACCCATGTATACCACATTTCCCCAGTTCAATCGATCTCGTGCATAACTTTCAGGCCACGACCACTGAAAATATTTTTCACTTCATCCTTCCATTTCCAATTTTGGTCTCCTTTTCCTCTCCACTTCCGACAAATATATCCTCATTTTCAACCTCTCTTCGCTCATTCTCTCTATTTGTCCGAACAATTTCAGCACTCCTTCTTCAGCTTTCTCATCCACACTCTTTCTTATCCTTTTATTACTTATACGATCAACCTACCTCACACCATCTATTGTCCTCAAACATCTGATCTCCAACACCTCCACCCTCTTCTGCACAGTTGTCTGTATCCCATAAATCGTATCCATACAAAATCGTTAGGACTGTTGTACCTCCAAACCTAACAATTTTGTCTTCCCAGACAATGACCTTCCTTTCCATACTTTCTTCACTGCTCGCAGAACCTTCGTCCCTTCACCCACCTTATGACTTCCACTTCCATGGTTCCATCCGCTGCCATGTCTACTCTCAGGTATCTAAAACAGGTCATTTCTAAATTTTCTCTGTTGAAACGCACATCCCAGCTAATCTGTCCCCCTGCCCTACTGAACCTAATACACACTTCCAAATTCAGTCACCAGCTTCTACAGTTCTCATTCGAATTTGCCATCAATATTACGCCGTCAGCAAACAACAATTGGCTTTGACTCACTTTCCAGCACCCCCTTCACCTCTTAAACATTGCATTTTGTGATTTTTAGCCATACATATCTGCAGGAGTTCCAGTAGGCCGAAATTCTCTCAGCGCTATAAGTTCCATAGTTTGATACTAGTAAACAAAACTCAAGAACTTAAGACTATAATTGGCATTTTAAATTGCTCCTTAATTTTCATCGTGTTAAATCCAGATTTTTTTTCCTTCAAGATTCTCCTTGCTTACGTTAGGTTTCTTTATTACCGTGTCACATGTACTGGTGATTTTGTTCCTCGTTAGTGCCAGCAGATGACTTCCTTCCCCCGTCTCACACAACTAACAACCCGACAAAAAGGAATGTTGGTGAGATGTCACCGAGACCAGTGAGGGAAGGCAAGTACATTACCCTGTGTACCTCATAAAGGCTTGTGAAGCAATAGCACTTGTTGAACCTCTTGAGAAAATAAGTTTACAGCTGAGCGTCCTTTGTCTTTGACAGCTTAGTTCAATAACAGTTTGCGGTTCGGCTTTTGTACAGCTGACTTTCAGGAAGCTCCACCCTTGTAATTCCTGGATCTTTAATGGTTCATCTCCTGAGTGGAGGAAGTCGGCAGCTTAACGAGTGGGTGACCGCCACTCTGCTCTTTCAAGCTCTCGCCAAAACCCACATGTTCCGGCGGTGACAGCTTGGCATGTGACACACATCATTTTTTTTTTTCCCATTATACAACCCCAGGACCCCTGATTTACTGGCCCGTAACTCCTGCAAAGCCCCAAAGCTACAATACCATCATTAGTGCGATAATGATGGTCTCATTTTGGGGATGGAGACGTTCTTCGACGAGATTAGACGATGTTTGGCGAGTATGATACAGATGCTGGGTCAGCGGCCAGTAACCTCCACGCGTATATGTACGAGCTCTGTGGCCGCTGGATCTCATGGCTGAAATATTACAGCGAGTACCTCATGAGTGGAATACGACCTTCCTTTGAAGTCAGTGTGGTAAAATGTCTCCTTAAGTGACCTTTACAGCACCAATTACATTTCAGATACAGTTCAGTTCCTTGCACTGCCTTGGAGCGCTGTTGCAAGTTACGGGTCCTTCCCAAATATAAACTCATTATGTAACCTTCGCAACACTTTTTTTTCTTTTTTTTCTGTTTTCTAAGATGTAAGCATGATTAACTGCTCAGGGGAAGCGGGTGACGTGCCAAGAAGGGCGGGTCGTCCTCTCACCCTACCTACCCCTTAAGTACTACTTGGAAGTCTTTAAATTGAAGCAAGTGGGACCCTTACAAAACATGGGTTTCATCTGTACTGTGGAGATGTACACAGGTACGTACTGACACAGGATTAGGTGCAGGGCACATCGTGTGACTGTAGTGCGTGAGCAGTTCTAAGTATTTTTTTTTTTTACTACAGTGGTTATAGAAGGTGATGAGATGGGACAGGGGGAGGGATAGTTTGAAATGGAAGAGAGATATAAGAGTATACAGGTGTTGGGTGCATGTGGGTAATTTTCTGGAAGCGCGTTTTTGGTGCCTTATTTATATACTCCTGACAGACTGGGGGTGTGTTTGTATTAGTGTTGTATCTCTGGCGTTTTGACGGGGACGCACTTAGCTTAGCTAAACATTGTTCATTGTGTACATCGGTGGATGACTGGAGCCTCCTTGAATGCTTTAAGGCTTCGAGGGAACGAAGATTATTCCATGTTTGTACTGTTGTCGAGATCTCGACTTTGTGTGTAGTTTGTATCATCGTTGTCCTCAAGTCTCTGCCATACTTTCTTGGCTGCTTCTCTGAGGTAGGAACCGGCTGGTTTCATCTTTAATCGTTCGTGTTGTTCTGCGGTATTTTCAGTTTTTCTCTCGTGACGAATCGTACAGCCTTATTTTGCGTCCTCTGTAACTTCAGCATGCGTCATTTGGAGGCGAGGAACGTTGGTATGGATGAGTGTTAGGACAGGTATCGTCATGGCCTTGACTAGATGTAAATTTTGGTTCTTTGGAAGGTGCCAGAATCAATACAGCCTGGTCAAGGCCGCTTTACCCTGTGCGGATCTCTTGTTGATGTGATCTCTGGTCATATACCCCTTGATGTGCCGCTTTACCCTGTGCGGATCTCTTGTTGATGTGATCTCTGGTCATATACCCCTTGATGTGCCGCTTTACCCTGTGCGGATCTCTTGTTGATGTGATCTCTGGTCATATACCCCTTGATGTGCCGCTTTACCCTGTGCGGATCTCTTGTTGATGTGATCTCTGGTCATATACCCCTTGATGTGCCGCTTTACCCTGTGCGGATCTCTTGTTGATGTGATCTCTGGTCATATACCCCTTGATGTGCCGCTTTACCCTGTGCGGATCTCTTGTTGATGTGATCTCTGGTCATATACCCCTTGATGTGGCACAGGATTCTGCTGCTCATCTATAGTGAGGTCGTTAGGGTTCAGTCTTTTTATGGAGCAACTGTAGTTAATTTGTGTGTTTTTAATCTTCCAGTCTGCCCTGAGAAAACTCTCTCTCTCTCTCTCTCCTCTCCTCTCCTCTCCTCTCCTCTCCTCTCCTCTCCTCTCCTCTCCCTCTCTCTCTCCTCTCCTCTCCTCTCCTCTCCTCTCCTCTCCTCTCCTCTCCCTCTCTCTCTCCTCTCCTCTCCTCTCCTCTCCCTCTCTCTCTCCTCTCCTCTCCTCTCCTCTCTCTCTTTCTCTCCTCTCCTCTCCTCTCCTCTCCTCTCCTCTCCTCTCTCTCTCTCTCTCTCTCTCTCTCTCTCTCTCTCTCTCTCTCTCTCTCTCTCTCTCTCTCTCTCTCTCTCTCTCTCTCTCTCTCTCTCTCTCTCTGGGGCAGCTACCGACCAGGGAGGTATATTACCAGTGCCACTCACCCGGGGTATCGGTGAGGTTAGTAACGGCTGCGCAGGGAGCACTTCATTGCCTACCAAGTGTCACTCCTTTAGCCCCGGTCGCTTTCTTATATTTCCACCGTACCCATACATAGGCTGCTGGCTTTCACTCTACGATTGAAACATAACAATTGACAACATGTAACTCACACGACTCGTTTTACGTAACTGTGAGCTATGAGCACTACGCGCAAGCAGTGCCTTTTGGCAACATTCCGTCGTCAGTACATTTAGGTAAGTGAGTAAGTACTTTCTAATCAACGGACAATCCAGCTAAGGTATAGAAGGCAGACCCATGTTTAGCTGGTGTGAGTCACGTGTTTACTCACTTTCGTCAGACTCAGTGGCGGTGGTGGGAAACGATTTTGAACCAGCACTCGGAAAAAACACACAACACACTTGGCCCGGACAGAGGGAAGAAACCTTGAATCATGTTTTCGAAGAATAATATAATCTCTGATGAATTTCTCATCCACAGTTGGCCATGATGGTTGTATATATTACAGTCACGTCCACTGTTCCCCGCTGAACAGGGTGTCCCTTCTGGTGTGGTCACATAGCGCGCCAGGGGGCAGTGGCCCTCACTCGCTTATCACCTTGGTTGCCCTGGCTGCCTCCCTCATCACAACACTGATATAAACCAGGAACTACAGTGGTGAAATAACACGACCTGGCCAAACTCCAAATTTTATATTGGTCTCCGCTGTTGGCACAGGAGGAGCTCCCGCTTCTAAAAAGTCTCCCAGCGGGTTTATTCGTGGTCCGTGCGCTCCATTCAGAATAAGTTTGCGTCAAGGGAACCAGTGTCATGGCCAGAAGGTGGTCTGTGTAACTACACGTCTATCATGAGCATTTTCTGTCTCATGTGTCACACACACACACACACACACACACACACACACACACACACACACACACACACACACGTCGTAAATTTTCTTTTACTCCCATCGTAAGTGAGAATTGACACGGGTGCGTCACCCCAAACTCTCCGACCCTCATCCAGTCCTCATAACACTCCCCACGGATATGCATCACCCCGTTTTCTCTCATGCGAGATCACCTTCCCATTCTTCTCCATGAGTTTCTCATGTGGTATTTCCTCTTGCCTCGTTGGTATCATGAACAGTTTCCTTTCTTAGCAGACCGGATATCTCCAGGAACTCGCAACTCTTCCTAGACCTCACTCCCCGCACTCCACCTTCGCTCTGCACACCACCCGTGTGGTATGGGCTGTGGAGGTAGCGGAGTGTGGGGAGAGATGCGTACAGCCTTTCCTCCCCACCCACACACCCCCAGTCTATTATACCTGGACAACACACCGATAATCATCACCAGTTGAGCCCATTCGTCACAGTGAAGTAGATTTAACCCACTCTGCCTCAGTGCTACAGATGACACCTACAAAAGAGACAGCTGGTGACATAAGGGTAATAAAACACACACACACACACACACACACACACACACACACCAGTAGCCTAAGCCTGGTAGCCATTTATCGACCAGCCTCAAGGGGAGGAGAAACACCTGGGTTGGGTGTGGGCTGAATACCCTACACAGGATTCGAACCCACGTGGGTCCAAACCCAGGCTGACCTGTGCTGACGTGTAGTCACCAACGCTACATAGGAACTCGTAGTACAGGACCTTAACAGCAAGGGGGAGTGGACCGCCAACTCAGTCAGAAGAGGCATTGCACCACTGTGAGAGTAGAATTTCTTGCATTTCCACACGTGCTCTTGCTTACTGCACAAGTACTGAGGAAATTCCCCGTGGTCTTGCTATTGACAGAGGAAGGTCTGATGTAATCCTAGGCGTCTGCACATGATCATGGCGACCGACGAAAATAAAAGGAAACTTTTCCTGCCAAATTTTCCGCCACACACACACACACACACACACACACACACACACTGGCGTCAGTCAGGCAGCAGAGGAGCGCTGGCATTATGCAACTCCCTCTCCACAATCATGTATATATATATATATATATATATATATATATATATATATATATATGAGAGGGTGAAGGCATGTACAGAGCATCAGATTGGGGAAGAGCAGTGTGGTTTCAGAAGTGGTAGAGGATGTGTGGATCAGGTGTTTGCTTTGAAGAATGTATGTGAGAAATACTTAGAAAAGCAAATGGATTTGTATGTAGCATTTATGGATCTGGAGAAGGCATATGATAGAGTTGATAGAGATGCTCTGTGGAAGGTATTAAGAATATATGGTGTGGGAGGCAAGTTGTTAGAAGCAGTGAAAAGTTTTTATCGAGGATGTAAGGCATGTGTACGTGTAGGAAGAGAGGAAAGTGATTGGTTCTCAGTGAATGTAGGTTTGCGGCAGGGGTGTGTGATGTCTCCATGGTTGTTTAATTTGTTTATGGATGGGGTTGTTAGGGAGGTAAATGCAAGAGTTTTGGAAAGAGGGGCAAGTTTGAAGTCTGTTGGGGATGAGAGAGCTTGGGAAGTGAGTCAGTTGTTGTTCGCTGATGATACAGCGCTGGTGGCTGATTCATGTGAGAAACTGCAGAAGCTGGTGACTGAGTTTGGTAAAGTGTGTGAAAGAAGAAAGTTAAGAGTAAATGTGAATAAGAGCAAGGTTATTAGGTACAGTAGGGTTGAGGGTCAAGTCAATTGGGAGGTGAGTTTGAATGGAGAAAAACTGGAGGAAGTAAAGTGTTTTAGATATCTGGGAGTGGATCTGGCAGCGGATGGAACCATGGAAGCGGAAGTGGATCATAGGGTGGGGGAGGGGGCGAAAATCCTGGGAGCCTTGAAGAATGTGTGGAAGTCGAGAACATTATCTCGGAAAGCAAAAATGGGTATGTTTGAAGGAATAGTGGTTCCAACAATGTTGTATGGTTGCGAGGCGTGGGCTATGGATAGAGTTGTGCGCAGGAGGATGGATGTGCTGGAAATGAGATGTTTGAGGACAATGTGTGGTGTGAGGTGGTTTGATCGAGTAAGTAACGTAAGGGTAAGAGAGATGTGTGGAAATAAAAAGAGCGTGGTTGAGAGAGCAGAAGAGGGTGTTTTGAAATGGTTTGGGCACATGGAGAGAATGAGTGAGGAAAGATTGACCAAGAGGATATATGTGTCGGAGGTGGAGGGAACGAGGAGAAGTGGGAGACCAAATTGGAGGTGGAAAGATGGAGTGAAAAAGATTTTGTGTGATCGGGGCCTGAACATGCAGGAGGGTGAAAGGAGGGCAAGGAATAGAGTGAATTGGATCGATGTGGTATACCGGGGTTGACGTGCTGTCAGTGGATTGAATCAGGGCATGTGAAGCGTCTGGGGTAAACCATGGAAAGCTGTGTAGGTATGTATATTTGCGTGTGTGGACGTATGTATATACATGTGTATGGTGGTGGGTTGGGCCATTTCTTTCGTCTGTTTCCTTGCGCTACCTCGCAAACGCGGGAGACAGCGACAAAGCAAAAAAAAAAAAAAAGAAATATATATTTATATATATATATATATATATATATATATATATATATATATATATATATATATATATATATATATATATATGACTCCGCTTGCTTGACATAAAACACACCGAGTCAAAAGTCACATTTGCCCAGGTTGTGTCATCGTCAGTTAACGTAGAATTTCTTGTTTCACAGGAAGTCCTTCATGTCCGTACCACTGTCTGTAGCGCAGCCTTGAAGCTGCAGAAACAGTATATATAAAAAAGGATAGAGTGAATTCGAGCGAGGTGATATACAGGGGGCGACGTGTTATCAGTGGACTGAACCAGGGCATATAAAGGAATTCAAACAGCAACAGACCACTGAGTCTTTTCGAGGCTTTTTGTGATAGTGGAAAACATCAGAAACTCACAGATCAGTGTGGTAGAAGGCGGAAGACATACAGATAATTCAGAGAAAACATTCCGACTGTTATTGTGATTAAGAAGACGCAAATAATGTAAGTCGTTGACTAGTAGCAAAACATTTATCAATTCTGTTTTAAATGTATATATAGCACAGGTTTCAGTGTCCAGATTGGCAAATCGTTCCTTATGTTAACAAACCTATTTAAGAAAAACTATTTCGCCTCATTCAGGTAAAACGCTTTCCCACGAGTTTGTGTCCATTACTACAAGTGATATTAGACGAGTCATTTCTTAAGCAGCTTGATAAATCTAGATCACTTATACTGGATTACCTCTTAACCTTCTCTTTCCTGAGCTAAATAGATTCAAGTCGTTTTTATCGGATCTCATAGAATTGTCTTCCCAGCTCGGGAATCAGTGCTGGTAGCTCGACGCCTCACTCGCTCCACTCCGTCTATGTCTTGGTTCTTGGGCAGAGTGACCAAAATTTAACTGAATATTAAAAAAGTGGACGAACCAATGACATGTATAGAGTATGGGATGGTTTCCATCGACTTAAAGTCGAAGGCCATCCCTAATGAATCCAAGAATTTTATTTTCGTTCTTTTTCACTGCTTTTGTGCACTGCTTACTTGGCTTTAGGTCACCAGAGATTATTACGCTCAAGCCCTTTTCCTCATTTACATTTTGCAGTTCAATAGAATTCTTACTGTAGGTTGCCTTTTCTTGTTTGGTACCTATATGTAAAACAAGCCGTCTACCACGTATTGACACACACGCTCCCTCTATTTCTTTAGTGGTTTTTCTCAAGCATTTCCAAGCTACGTTCACGTGGTTCCATTGACCATATCATCCTGGGATTGCATGTCAAGAAACAATGCGAAGATCATTATAATCTGCATGTTTAGAATCTGATGTTTTTTCGCGACTGTCGTGTTGACCAATATTTCATGTTGTGTTGAAAGATATCTAAAAAAAAAATGGTGTGAACTTCTACCAAACTTTTCTCCAACTTCAACTTTGTTGAAGAGATTTTTGTAGTTAGGGTTATATCTGATATAATAAACTCTCCCAGGCTACCTTCGACACTTCACTCGCTTGCCCTAAGCCGCAAAGTTGGTTCATTTTCACTCTTTTATAGGTATTACTTTGGTTTTTGTTCCGCTACTAGACCGCTTAATACTCGTAAAGCTGGTTCGTCACATTATTGCTGTGTGGCCATTGGCAACTCAAGGTTAGGTCGTTTTGATAACTGTTTCTTTCCTTACGCCTGCAAGCTTTGGAACTTTCTACTGTTTCATGTCTTTCCACATAACTGTGAGCTGCCACATTTCCTACAGTATTCGTAAGTACTTTCCCTTATCTCTTCTTTATCCCTTTCATTAACCTCTCTGTATTTCAATTAAGGCTTGGCTTTGATGTGAACTTTTGTCCTTGACTGGAGCCTCCAACGTGAAAGAAAAACAAATAAAAAGAATTTCCGTCGCGTGTAGGTTTCTCGGCTAATTTGATTACGGCGCCATCAAACAAATTTAGGTAGCGTCCACGTCTGTAGCTACGGGGGAGGGGATTCACATTAAGATACCAGTGTGTTATAATGTTCACCACAGATTTCTGCTGACTTATTATAAAATATTTCGTCTACCTCTGTTGCCTTAAAGTTTATATCCTCAACAGCTGTTCCATATTTTGTTACATGATTTCAATGAGCTTTACTATAGTGCAAGACATCACCCATACTTTGGTTACCCTATCCTTGTTAAACAAGGTGTTCCCTGGAGGTATGTCATTGTCGAGGAATTCTCTCAGTCGTTCATATCTAACCAGGATTCGGAAATGGCAGTTTTATCATGATTCCCTTCTCATGCTGTTGTCTCTAACTGAAATTTTATTGCGTGTACTCCGCGTGTTACATGGAATATTTTTATATGAAACTAAAACCTATTTCGAAGGGTACTGACGGAAGGGAGTGGGTCTGCTCCACACAGGCTACGTTATTTTTTTCGACTAAAACGCACGTGCAGACTCACTAAGGAGCCTACCAGAACGCGCAGCTCTTACTTCCTGCAGGTGTAGTTCGTCTTACGTAAACATGTGCAGCAGCTTGTGGAAATGCTGCCACAAGTTTACGAGCTCAACTCCCGCCTACAAACGAGGTAAATAGATTTACATGAAAACCTTATTAAAAGGCTTATGCTGAATATGAGTCTCGGGTTGAAACATTGGAATGCGGCTTTCAAAACCTGAATTTCAGCATTACGATGATTAAATGTTTTAAAGATTTTTTTGAGCATTTACTTCGCACTCACTGTGTATCTGTAAGCTAAGGAAAGCATTATGAGGTATTATCGATGATCGTTTAAGCCTTTTCTTTTTCTCTTTTGATTATGAAACAAAAGGTTTTTGTGGGCAGAAAAGAACGCATTGAAAAAAAGAGCCTAAAAATTCCTACAATTTTTGGTATTTTTCTTGGAAATAGATTTATTTGAAAACCTCATGATGTTTCCCATCATTCATGCTGAATGCGAAACTAGAGTTGATATCTTACTGTAGGGCCAAAATTATTACACTTATAAAAGATTTCATAAAAATTCTCTTCGAATTCATTGGTATCTGTTGACAAGAAGAATCACCAGGGGATAACACTCCAAGATTGTTTCAAGTATAGACGCTTTCATATGGTAATATTTTCATTCTAAAGCAAAAAGTGTTTTGTCTTAAAAAGCCTTCAAATTTTGGTATTTTTCTTGGGGAAATAGCGATGCTTCAAAAACATTCGATTTAATGTACATTCTAGATACGATCTTTGGGGAAAATATAGTTTGATGGTCATTAAGTCATGCAATTAAGGATTTAGATAAGTGTATACATCAAGGATTTCGTAATTGATAGCTTTATGATTATTAGGTATCAGTTGGATTAGGTAAGCATTATAAGGTTATGAGATGTTTTCCATGATCATGTCATGTATAGAAGCATTTTTTGATGTGTTATAAATCAAGTAAAAAGATTGGGTTAAAAATTTATTGTAAATATAAAATTTACAAAATATCTGAAATTTCTGTTATTTTTCTTATGGAAATAGAGTTACATGCAAACCATACTATGAAGCCTATTTTTTTTTATGTTGAAAACTAATCTGGAGTTAAGATATTGCAGTGCAGTCCTTAAATCTTATGACTGAAAATTTAAGTAATTAAATGAAAGATTTTGTGAATATTCGTTTCGTTATTATTTTGTGAATATTTGCTTCGTTATTATTTTGTGAATATTCGCTTCGTTATTTTGAATATTCGCTTCATTTTGTGAATATTCGCTTCGTTATTATTTTGTGAATATTTGCTTCTTATTATTTTGTGAATATTCGCTTCGTTATTATTTTGAATATTCGCTTCGTTATTATTTTGTGAATATTCGCTTCGTTATTATTTTGTATCTCTCAGCCAAGCAAAGCTTTATGAGATATTTTCGATGATTCTTTGACGTACAGAAGCCATTCCTTGTGTTATATTCTGAATCAAAAAGTGGCGTGGAATCTAACAGAAGACCCTGGTGACCTGTTGTGGTGCCCCTGATAAGAAACCATAGCGCCCGTAGTGTGACCCATGGAGCTTGATCCGGTGACCCCTTGATGTGACCCATGGCAAAAGTCTCTACGGGGGTTTCGTGTTACCCCCATCATCTGTGACCCACGAGTGTTGGCTGATGACCTCGACACAAGACCCCAGAATCTGTGGCATAACCTTTAACATAAGACCCCTTAAGGGTGGGTCCGTGGTGTGACGTATGACAGAAGACTCATGGGGTCACGACCCCTTGTGACCCATGTTGTAAATCCTGATATAAAACCCATGGGACACAATGGTGTGATCCCTGATGAGGACTCCAGAAGCCCGAGGCGCTACCCCTGATGTATGGGATCTGGAGAGGGATCTTGTGGCGCTACTCCTGATATATAGGATCTGGAGAGGGACCTTGTGGCGCTACCCCAGATATAAGACCCCCAAGATGTGGGGTCAAGGTACGATCCCCTCTGACACAGGACCCTAGGAGCTGTTGTAATGACTCCAGATAGAAGACCCCAGGGAGCTGTAGAGTGACCTCTGACGCAAGACACCAAGGGAACCTCGATGTGACTCCTACCACCGGGGCCCCTGGTGTGACCCGATAACACCGGGGCCCCTGGTGTGACCCCCTAACACCGAGGCCCCTGGTGTGACCCCCTAACACAAGACCCCTCCGGGGGGCCCTTGAAGCGTTCCCTACCACCAGCGGATCACGAGGGCCGTCACAGATCAGAAACTTAATACCACAGTCTGGGAAGCCGTAGTAAGGCCAGGCTCGGCCCCCCTAGAACAAACTCTTTCACATTTATCCTCCCGCGGACCACATTCCAAATCCCCACCACACACACACACACAACACACACACACACACACACACACACACACACACACACACACACACACACACACAGACACACACACACACACACACACACACACACACACACACACACATACACACACACACACACACACACACACACACACACACACACACACACACACACACACACACACACAGTACCACATCCAGGGAGGACAGTCGTGCTAGGAGTAATACTTTCCTTTACTATTGCAGTTGCAGAGGCGTGTGTCTAGATGATAAGTAGGTGTAAGGGAAGTGAAGAGAATGATTAATGATGAGAGAGAAACCTCACCTAAAATGTTTTGATACATCAAGACATAGGCAGCCAGCTAGGCTCGTTCTTGCGTGTAAAGATCATGGCTCAGTCCTTTGAACATGACGGTAAGATCATGGCTCAGTCCTTTGAACATGACAGTACACAACTTGAATGCAACTATGCGAGCTTTGAACATGACAGTACACAACTTGAATGCAACTATGCGAGCTTTGAGCGTGACTGCACAGTATTTGAATCGTGAGCATGACTGTTTGAACACGACGGTACGACCCTTAAGTAAGATAGTACGACCCCTTGGGTATGATGGCCTGGCCTTGGACGAAACATTAAGAGTCACTTTAAAGACCAGGCTGTCATACCCGAGGCGTCGTACCGTCGTGCTCAACGCCCACATCGTCGTGTTCAAATGTCGTACTTTCGTGCTCAACGCCCACATCGTCGTGCTCAAATGTCGTACTCTCGTGCTCAACGCCCACGTTAGAGTCCCCGACGTCAGTGTTTCGAGCGTCGGGTCTTTACGGCCTGAAGCCTGTGTGACGCACGCAGCGCCACGCGCCGTGCGGTGGCCACCCGATGAATTGACCCGGTGACGTCAGCCTTCATCCCCAGCGATCCTGGGTCACGTGGCACCTTTTATGTTACGCTGTAAAGGTCTTGTTTGTACCATCCACTTCTTACACCCACGTTATGCTGTCCAGGTCTTACGGTCACGTCAATACACTGCTCTCATCTTCGACCCCTCATCTTCATCGACCTGAGCTTGTCTCTTGCTGTCTTTGAAGATGAGCATGCTCCCCCTGCGATGTGTGTTTCTAGTAATTTTGATGTCCCTGTTTTGATCGTGTCTTCCTCTTCATATGGAAAGTTGTTTTCGGTTCATTTACTGTTCAGTACGTGTGGGCGCATATAAAGGAGCTATTAAAGAAGAAATGCATTTCTTGAAAGCACCGAAGACCACATCGTAGACTTTCGGGGTTTTTGAAACAGTTTTAACTTTTCTCGAGGAAATTATCTCTCATGGGAAAAACTAGTGGGTGGACGTGTGAGTCTCGCAATGGATTCATAAAATCGATCATGGAGAAGAAGAGAACCATCTGCGTCATCCACAGACAAGCACTAGTTGCTTAGACCCTTCCAAGATGACCAAGGCAGATCACTGAATTTGACAAAAAGAATTTTGAATTTTGTGAAGAACAACTCTTTAAATTCCAGGCTTTTTCTAGCTCTTTGCACAAATTTGGGAGCTGATCTTAAAGCTCTCCTTCTCGAAAGGAAATATTCTCTGTCGGCTCTATTAACTCAAGGATAAAGTGGAAATTATTCTACAGAGCCAGAAACCACAAGAACTGTGCGATGCCTTCACAGACGATAAGTTCCAGTCTTCACTGTCGTACCTTGTGGACATTTCTGAGGCTATCAACAACCTCAGTTTAAAGCTACAAAGAAGAGACGCAAACATCATTGTCCATTATGATGTAATCTGAGCTGTCATGGGGATAATTCAGCTTTGAAAGCGTGAAGTACAAGCGGGGAGCTTTCCATCGCTTCCTCATCTCAGTAAACTCGCAGTTATAACTCACAGTTATAACTCGCAGTATAACTAGGACAAAACAAAAGAAAATTATCTCATTCAGATTTCCTGGCTCAGGAATTGATGCACTATTTTCCAGATGTCACCAGGGATGATTTTACTTCAGAAATTAGTGCAGATTCCATTTAGCAATGTAGTGGATTCGTTACTGGACCCTTTTGCAAGAAGAAGCCATCGATTTGAAGTGGGACTCGAGTGCAAAGGGCAACATTGAAACCATGAGTCTGGAAGTGTTCTGGATGAAATGTGTTCCGGTTTACCCAAACCTTAGCGTAGAATCACTTTGTTTGATGATTCCATTTTCTTTAACTTGTCTCTGCCAAGTTGGCTTTTCAACTCTTATTGTACTGATAACAAAATCGCGCAATCGACTGGACGTAGAAAACGACTTGCGGTGTGCTCTTTCATCCTTGAAACGTAGAATTTCAAATGCTGCAAATTTTTTTTTTTTCAAATTTTCAGTATGGTAAAAACCAAATATTATGGGCAATGTCTTGATAGCTTTGGATCATAGTTTGGAGAACAATACGAGTTTTTAATTCGTGTGGGTTTACGAGATGCAAATGTGTCGTTTTGTCTTTTATGATTTTTGGTTCAATTCGGCTTTGGCTCCTGTAAGAGTAAGTGCTGATTGAAATAGATACATGTACTACAAAGTACGTATTATATGCTGATATATTTCTGTTTTGCCTTCATCTGTTTAACAGAAGCATTATGCTTGCTAAGGTGTAGGTCGACTGGAATATAGCTAAAGGAATGACATGCAGGTGAAAGTGGAAAAGCGAGAAGAGCAAACACAACGTCTAAAACATCTTAAGTTCACTTCCGTGCCATTTTATTGGGATAATTCCTTTAAGATTTACTGTCCTCTTAATTTACAACAAGGACAGCTTGATGGTACAGTTAAATTAGCTTCGCGTTTGTGTAGGAATTTGTCTACTTGTTTGTGGTAGGTTGTGTCTGAAATTTGGCATCTTGTTTTTGGTAGAATTGGGCTGTGTTTGTGACAGTAGGGATTCATGTTTGTGTAAATCAAATGGTTTCCTTTGTGAAATACTTAGTTTGCTGTGTGATATATCCTAGCTGTTTGTACGTGTGATTTATCATGCCTTCCTCCAAGTTTGTGAAATTACGAAGTTTGTCTGTTGATATACTTGAGCTGTTTGTATAGTGCAATTGTCACTCTCTTGCACGTCCGAATTGCTAGAGACGACACGATGCAGGAGGATCCCCACATCACATCGTCGTCAGCACGGCTGGGCTGTACAGCGCCAGTTCTCCAGCTGTTTCTGTTACATTTGTTCCAAGCAACAGCGCCTCATGACACGTGGGTTCTAACATATATAACGAATTACGTCATCCTGATGATCCCTGCGCCACCGAACGGTACAACGCGTCTGTTCCAGCCATACGGTGAAGGGGTTGGGTGTGGGGGGAGGGAGATCTTTATCTATATATCTTGTTTAACGACAATTTTCCGCTATTGTTAATGGTCCCTTTCTTGAATGAGGTACGTACATACATAAATACATACGGAGACGAACCAGGCTACAGGTCCGCTGTTTTCTGTTGGCAGGAGATAACCCTCAGCCCCAGCGAGTGGCAAAGACCACCCATGGTTGGGTGGGTGGGTGGGTGTTTGGGAGGGGTTCAGCCACACAAGCGACGGAGGCCACCACTCGTGGCAGGAGGTAGGGTCAGCCCCAGATGAAGAGGCAACAATGACGGTCATCCCGCAATGTCTTAGTCTTCAGTGTTGATGTATGCTAAACTATTCTCCACATACAGATGCTTAACATTTTGGTTACTGTTGTTTCTGAAGGATAGGATTCCGTTTTCCTCTATGTGTGTGTGTGTGTGTGTGTGTGTGTGTGTGTGTGTGTGACCGTGTTCGCGCGCGTGCGCGTGTCCTCAAATACATCACTGAAAGAGTCATAGCCTGTGAGCCTGAAGCCCCCGCCCTAGCTATGTCCCTAGTAGGGCTTCCCATCACGTAAAAGTTGACCCCCGCCCATCTCACCCCCTCCCTCCCCCAAAGCTCTGACCCTCTCCCAGTAGGCAGCCTCTATAATAAGTACAATATCCTGTCTTCCCTTCGCTCATATAACTCAGTTTCCGAACTGTCAGTTGGCCAGAGTGTATCTGAAGTACCGTCTTTTTACGTAAAGTCAGCATCTCTTTAGTTTTCCCTTATCGGAACTACGAAACCATCCTCTTATGTCTTACGTATTGGGTCCGGGGGAAATGTGGTACAAGATACAGACTGTAGTAGCTGGACGAGCAGTGTGGGGAATGTGGTAGAAATATAGTCTGAGAAGTTTCTGCTGTTCCCAGTAATATATATCCATAGTAATTAAGCTGTGAAAGGTCTCTGAACATTTTCTAATTCCTTAATTTCGCCCGCCTTGGAAAATGATGTTACGAAGCAACAATATTCAGTTCGTTAAAGAATTTGTGCTTTTAATAACATCAACTTTGGTGTTGCTTCTCTAGTCTTGAAGGTCCGCTGGATCCAGCCTGCCATCCCTCTGCGTGAGGCAACCGTTGTTTTTTTGTGTTTACTGAAGGTTATGTCGTTAGTCATATAACTCCGAGGTCTTTCACATTATTCAGCTGGTTAATAATAGCGACTGTGTCTGTCCGACATTATGTAATGGTTCTGATTAATTTTTCATTTTCCTTATATACTGGAAGAGTTGGAACTTACTTCCATTGCAAAGCTTGTTCTTCTCAGTTGCCCAGAGAAAAACTTCGTTTATGTTTCTTTCTAACCTTTCCACATCTTCTGTTGATGTGATTTTCATACCTATTTCTGTATCATCTTCAAAGATATATGAAACTGTGGCTCGTGTTTGCGTCAATGTCATACACAAGAATGAGGAACAAGAAAGGGAAAAGTTCTGTAGGGGAACTTGAGCGCTTTACGTGGAGGAACATGGTCGGGATCACGCTGGTCAGATGTATAACCATTTCCTAATTCTTCCAGTCAATCCCATGTTTCGCATTTTGTGAGCTGTGACATCATGGCTGCATTTGACAGCTGCTTTTGCAAAGTCTGTTTAGATCACGTCGGCATTTTCTTTTTTTTCCAGAGCTTCAACAATCCTATCATAATGATCAAGCAATTGAAAGAGGCAAGATCTTCCCATATTGTCCTCAGCTTGTTTCTTAAGACTCTTTCGGAGATGTTGATGATGTGCGATGTTAAGTCTATCGTTCATTCAAGCTCCAGTTCCAATTCTTCCCATTCACTCGAACCCTGCGTGTACCTGCAGTTGTTATCCCTGGCATGACTCTCCTCTCATCTCCGGCCATTCCATTACCATATTCACGAATCATTTTTCTTTAGTCCCTAACCTCCTCAGACATCACACTGTGTTTGTTCATCTCCTAATATAACCACGAGTATTGCTATGAACTCGTACATCAGAGTGACGGACCAACATGGCCAAATCCTGGAATTCCGAAGAATGACATTATCAGCATACAGCGCCCGTGGTGGCCTCCATTCCATACCACCATAGGTAAACAGTAGACTACTACTACTACTAAAACCTCCTCCTCGTTCTAACCTCACATGAAACTTCATCTGTAAAACCAGTGAACAACCATAGTGCTGTTGCACTATCCTCATGTAATTCAACAGTTTCATTTTCCATACTTCAATCATATCACTGATGACTCTCATACAACCAGCACCTTCATCGTGAAGACTTTAGCCATAAGTTGTCCTCCAGCCACCGTTGGGTGAGGACGTTTTGTGTCTCTGTACCCTATCTCAAGATTAGGTAATGGTTGGTCACTGCCAGTTGACGGGGGTTTAGCTCCGTGACGGTGTAGTAAGAATGGCTTCTACCGGAAACCTTTCCCAACCTTTTCTGGTAACTGAGGGAATATGAAGGTGGTGAAGTGTTTGAAGGGGAAGGGTACGGAGGAGAAAGAAAGTCGTGGGTAATTGTAATAATGCAGTGAGAACGCTGGTGTGTGTAATGTAGGAAACCATAATCACCTTCGTTAATCACAAAGGAATGAAAAGAAATGGAAAGAGCAACGGACAATAGGGTTCTTTCGTGGCGTTTCGTGATGACAGAAGAGATCAGAAATACGGTACAAAGCTGAGCGTAGAAAGAATAGATAACCGAATAGATGACAGAGAGGAGAAATGCCTAGATGATCTACAAGTACGGAGGCGCAAATGTCGTCGGTCTTCACTGTGAAGTACAGTGTATTCTAAGGGGATTTTTAATATGCTTACGGTATTGCTCTGAGCATCTCACCCCTCACTCTTTTCTTTTCCATGATGGGAAAATTCAAAGCCTCTTGCAAATTCAAGGCCTAGATGCGGTGCCACCAAACTTGAGACGCATAATCTAGCTTTGGCCTTATGTAGAATATGAAAAGCTTGCTAAATATTTTCTTATCGATGTTAGCAAATGCTGTTCTCATAAATGTTAAAAGTAGTCGCTTGTCGTCCCCTGTTGTCAACAGTGGTGTTCTTCAGGGTTCCGTCTTATCACCTAATGTCTTTCCTCTTTATATAGATTATATCATCAACTTCTAGTACTGTTCACTCATTCTTATCATGATGATTCCACTTTACACATTTCGGCTCACTTAACCTCCCGTCCTCTTTTTAATACTCGTACTGAACACTTTTCCTCAGTTCAGACCAATGTAACATCACAGAGTCGGGGGAAGCAGTAGCCTAGTGGGAAGCCTCAGAATGGGGCAGCAGTATCCTAGTGGGAAGCAGTAGCGTAGTAACTTCAGTATTGCTAAAACGGAGCTCTTCCAATATCTCTTTCTAAACGTTATTTGTTTCCCTCTGTTTGCACTTTCAAAACACCACAATTCAACCCTTTAATAACATAAACATGTTGGGCATAACCATAGCCTCGATCTCTTCTGGCGACCTCACATAATCAACATCACAATGTCTGCTACCCAGAAGCTGAGGGTGCTGTATAGGTAACGTGAATCGTTTTCTTGCAAACATATATTTCATATCAACAAGGGCTTTATTCGCCCGAGTATGGAGTACTGCTCACTTATGTGGGATGTTCATTCTCCTCCTCTTATTGACCGGAGCGGAATCGAAAGCCTTTCGTGTCATTAAGTCTCCCGGCTCCACTTCTCTTCATCCGTCCCTTACCGTGTGCTGCGATGTTGTTAGCGTCTCTGTTCTACAGGTATTATTCTGGCTACTGTTCTCGTGACCGTTTGTCTGTATACCTGCCCCGCTGGCTTGGATTCGAGGTACGCATCTGGCCAGTGCTTCCCACACGTTCTCTGAGGATATCAGCCACTCGAGGATTGACCCTTACGATAACCTCCTCTTCCCTCAGACAGATAAGGTGTGGAATCCTCTTCCCCAATAACCTACCTACCTTCAGGAAGCAGGTCTTCCGACACTGGCGGAGCCTTGACTCGTTTTAACATAATTTTTCTCTTGCTTTGTTCCTTTCATCCGAGATGAGTATTGATTAGGGTGTGTTTAGCCCATACCATGACTCGCAGTGTCATAGCAAAGATAAACAAATAGTCATCACACACATTTGCCAATTTTTTTCTCTTCATTTTGCTATATATCCTCACACTACCCTTCCTCAAGAGACCTGTTCAAACATACGTGTCTTTTTTTTTTTCAGGTGCTTTGTATCTTTGTCCTCTACTACTTTCATGATGAGTCCGTTTCTGTGTACGACTTAGTGTGCTTCCGGACGTATGTTCCGTCTTGTACCTTTTGTCCAGAGGGAACACTAGTCCACCGTAGCCTACTTCCGGATCACGGCTGATGTCATGGTTGGCAGGTCACTACCGGATGTCTTCCTCATAACAACACGCCAACAATTGTTGCCTGGAAAGATATGCATTAAGATGTTCTACCGTGAATTTTGTTCTTATTTTTTTTGCAAGCAAGAAATGGCTCTCAAGTGTATGACGTAACATGGGAGGACCTACTGGTCACGTCAGCAGGTGCGGGAGCATCGGCGGGGCTTCCAGGTGCGGATAGAGGGGTGAACAGGACGCGGCCACATGATCACAGACCAGCTGACACGTGGCCAGCTGGTGCTCGCGCTGGGCGGGGCCGTATAGTGTACTAACGACTGACACATTTCCAGTGTTTACCCTCCATATTGGTAATGTGGTCAACGGAATCAAATATGTTTCTCGGTCCAGTCGTATTCGTACCCTAATAATCTATTTTTTCTTTTTGAGTTTTCGGTTGGAGTTACGACTTGCTGATTAAGTTACAGTTTTCTAACTCACCAGTCTTTTTTCTTGTTCAAATGAACGTTTCTAAAGTACTTTCTTCCATGATGGCAGTTTGCCTTTGAACTCACTCGTCAAGGTAGGTAGATGCCTCAGTGGGGTAATGGTCACTGTTGCTGATTGCGACGGCAAACGTTCCTTCTCCGGTGTGGCGCGTGAGGACCTGCTTCGCCCACCACTCCACCCTCTGGCCACTAACCTCAGGTGGAACCACAGGGGCAAGTGTGATCACCCCTCCAGCTCTGCATCTGTGATAAACCGCGGGTTCATGTGCAGTGTTTCATCGTGTTCTGCTTGTCCTTCATTGTGTCCAGATGTTGTTGAGTTCCTTCTGTTATTTTATTCTGTTTGCTCCACCTCACCCCCACCTCTCTCTCTCTCTCTCTCTCTCTCTCTCTCTCTCTCTCTCTCTCTCTCTCTCTCTCTCTCTCTCTCTCTCTAATTTGTACTACAGACGTGATCATGACAGTATAATTCTAAAGATAAACTAATCTTTAATTTTGGTGTATATTTATTTATTTACTTTTTTCATAATTTGAATCCCAGATTCAATCTTTGATATGCTTTACAGGATTTGCAAAACATTGCATTTTTTCCCGTGAGAAATACATCAGTTATTCATTTACTGATACAGATTTTATAAACTTTTTACTTAAGAAATTTGTCGTTATATGACTCCAGGGCTCGTGAGGCAACAATTCATCTTAACCAAGACAAAAAACAAATGACTTTTTTTTTCAAAATTCTCATATCGAGGACCACGGGAAACCGTTCAGCAGGGCAGGGAATGATAGAACAGTTGAACTCTGAGGAAATCATGTTATGATGTTATACATGTCTAATAATGCGTCAGTTTGAAGTATTATGTAAATGTTGCCACCATGGTATTTTGCGATGGTGATCCATGAGCCAGTGTGATGTATGGCAGGGAAGGTTGTGTCAGATACATTTTTCTAAAAAAGAACACGTAAATATATCTTGTTCATCACTATTATATGTGGCGGCGCTATTGCACAGAGTTTGATCCCTATTGTATTGTTTACATATCATTTCTCCCATATCCTTAAAGACAGGGAAGAAAGAAGACAAACCACATATGGCTGTGCATCCTAAAGGCGTCCACAGATGGTAGGAATGGGGGCTGAAAGTCCTACCTTCCTGTATTATCACTTTCTAAAAATGGGAAGAGGTTGGAGTTACGCGAAGATATTTTCTTGGAGGTTCAATCGCTGCCTCCCTGAAGCGTATAAAGTCGAACGGGTACAAATATTGATTTCCTCATAATATGTATGTACGTATGTTCTTTTTTTGGAGCCGTCTGCATGTCGTGAGTTCTTCTTGCATATTATGAGGGAGGATGGATCGGCTTATGTCCATTCCCTTTATCCTTAAGTGTATAAATACTAAGTCGCTCCTTCTCGAAATTATTTAACCCGCATGTAAATACACCGAATCTATAGTCAACTCGATCTTTTGAATAGTTTATAATCTCCTTTAACAGTTCCGTTGTGCATTGTGAGGTTAATATGTGAAGGATTCCCAAGTAAATGAACGCTAAATCTGACATGGATGATTTTCATTAAACCTGTGTCGTGCCTCTGACGCTAGCTCATCCCATTCATGTTGAAGGAAGCTTAATGCCGTTAGTGAAGAGAGAGAGAGAGAGAGAGAGAGAGAGAGAGAGAGAGAGAGAGAGAGAGAGAGAGAGAGAGAGAGAGAGAGTATTACATACCATCTGACTATCTTCATTACAGACAATGATAGTTCTGGCGGGAACAAGAACGGCAAACACTTCATTTTAGTGGCTGGATGTCCGCTTGTTCCCGACTCCCACCTCTCTAGCTCGTGTGTGTGTGTGTGTGTGTGTCTGTGTCTGTGTGTGTGTGTGTGTGTGTGTGTGTGTGTGTGTGTGTGTGTGTGTGTGTGTGTGTGTGTGTGTGTGTGTGTGAGGTTGGCACCAGGGCAGGCAGTGCTACGCCCACTATCGCCATCCTCCCATTGTGGCTCCTCACCTGCTCAGTGAAGTGACCAGCCACTCGCCTCTCTCTCTCTCTCTCTCTCTCTCTCTCTCTCTCTCTCTCTCTCTCTCTCTCTCTCTCTCTCTCTCTCTCTCTCGCGAGGACGTCATCGATGACGTCATTGGTTATAATTATCAAGATCAAAGGAACAACAACCTTAGTTACAAGCGGTTGCTGAGGTGGGTTTTTTTCATATATATATATATATATATATATATATATATATATATATATATATATATATATATATATATATATATACACACACATATAGACTTGACCAGTTTTGTTCCTTGTCACGCCGTCGTTAACTCCCGGGCAAGTTACGTAACTGTAGCACGTCTTGTGACAGGACACACACACACAGTTTCCGTCACGTAGACAGTAGGGCGGACTGAGAACACGAGTTGGTCCGTCACAACCGCCACCGTCTCCGCCAGCTGCCAGGCAATGCACATGACCACCACCATCATGTGACGATCTCGAAATATATATATATATATATATATATATATATATATATATATATATATATATATATATATATATATATGAATGAGTGAACGTGAAATCGCACTTCAGTAGTTCAGATAATTCACTTTTTAAGTACTTAACAATACACAGTACAGATGTTTCGTGGAGACAGCCGCCTCATTAGGTGTAAACAATTCGTAGAGTTTTAAATCCCCACACCAACACACAGGCTTGTACATCCTGTTACCGCCATGCCAGAGTATACGCTGACCTGACCGTTACAAAGAAGGTGGGAATTACATATTGGTTAAGGGGGTTGTGTGGGGTTTGGTTGGCCTAGGTGGCGATATGCGTGTTCAGCTAGTCTTCTTATTTGCGTATTTGTAAATGTCTTTTTACATTTTCTAAAATGTTTACGCATTAAAGTGATCCTCATCACTCATCTCCGTTTTCTTTCTCGATATTTGATTATTATGATTATGTGTCGATCATGTGTGAGACATGATGATGTTGCAGTTCACACATCTTGAGGCAGAAGCCATCCCACCTAACAGTCATGCTAACACAGCCGGCCATCACGACAACTGAATCATAAACGGGTGTGGGTGGCGGGCTGGTCGAGGACCTGCCACTGTGTGCCACACTGCTCGAGTGCCCATGAGCGGATCCTCCTGACGTAGTGCAGACTCTTAACACACCATCGAGCGTCTCACTGAATCTCTTACATCACCACCCCCTCACCTGGCCCCTCAGCAGTCTTACTGTGTACAGAATGTCGGGGAGGACCCGCGCCCCACGCTGCTTCCAGATATCAGACGTCATCGTCACGTAAGCGAGTCATTCCCATATCCAACAGATTCTCCCTGGTGAATGTTTGACCTCCATCTGTTGTGATTCCCTTGTCGTTTGAGGATCTTTACTCCACAGTGGATTGTCCACGAGTGAATGCTTCACGTCTTGGTCAACATACTCTCACCCATATTAACCAGCCCTGCTGCACGAGTATTCTTTGATGATTTAATTACTTATTTGATTATTACATTTTGCTCAGAGGCTTTGGCGATCAGAACGTGAGACCTACATTTGGAAGATCTATACTTGACTCTTAATTCACATCTGCAGATGAGGTAGGGAATGAGGAATAGAGTACAAGCCAGTTGTCCTGTGCACTTCACCACGAAACGGTTAGGATTCGTGGAGTACAACATGTTGCCACTGGTCACATAATGTCTGCTAAAAACTTTATTGTTATGTATTGCCAGAACGCTAGAGACTTAGCAACCTGAAAAGGACCCAGTGGTCTGTTGCTGTTTGAATTCCTACGTATTTGTATTCTTTTGTATTCTTCTGTAAGCACCACAGCATTTTATCATTTTTCAAATTTTCACCATGATTAGTAGTACTTGGGACTGAGATGCCAGGCTATATACGAGGCTAGACATAGCTTTCATCTGTGTTCAGTTTAGATGGACCCATCTTTACCATTTCGGGCGGATCAACGTGTGTTGTTATCTCAGTGCGCTGGTGTTAGCAGTGGATGGCGGCGACGATTCACAAACCATCTAACATATGTGTTCACCCCCTCCACCGTGTCAGTGCGAAATTGTTCAAATGAGTTAATATGAAGTAGTTATATGATGCATTTATGTGGTCCTGTTCTTACCTGACTCTGCAACATCTAGTGCCATGAACATGATGTATATTTTGCAGTCATATAATATTAACTATGTGGATATTGTAATGCAGTATGATTGTGATTTTAGCTTTTCTCGGTATCTTGGTACTGGTTGTCTTGAAGGATAACATAAAATTCGTAAGATAAGATTAAAAAGTAGGTGTACCTCCAAAATGCAACGTCTTGCGTAACAAAGCTGACCAAGTGGTGTACGCATGTCTGTCGAGTCGAAAATGAGGCTCGTCTCCGTTGCTCTGCTCCGGGAAGCAACATTTTCCTGAGATTAAGATTATTGTGACAAAGTTATCATCAGATACTCTTTCATTCATACCCAATAAGCCTTGTTTGCATTTTAGCTCCAGTATTAATATAATCATACTGTAGTTTGAACAGAGAAACTGTAATCTTTATATTCGATTGAAACAAAAGTTCCTTTCAAAATTTACCATACCACACCATACGTATGACAGATTATACGCTTGCAAGAATATTACTCTGAGTGTTCATATATACTTTCTTAACAGTCTATATTTTCTAATCAAATCAGGTATTCAAAGATTCGTTCGTCTTACAAACGATGTTATCTTAAATCAGGCTTATATCTTCGAAGCACAAGTTATTTACTCTCATTATTATGGGATGAGTTTTTCATTAAGGCCAAAATGCACCGCAGATACATCATGAAAGATGAAACATCTAAATGTTTGCCTTCTATAACAAAAAATTAAGGGGTAATGTTGATGAAAAATATTACTTTAGTATCCCCTAAATATACATCATACTTTATGACTAACACATTTTCTGTAACTATTATGGGAAACACAACTAAAGCCCACATTGTGTTTGAAAACCTTGTAAATCATATCTTCGTTCACTTCTTATATGTCCCAGATGTACTCCATACAAGGCCAAATCATTCCTTTTATAGTAGGGGTTACTAATGAGATAAGAAGTCTTCTGTTTCTGCACAAGATTCCTGTCTTTTTTTTTTTAGCTGGAAGGCCGACATAGCTACATGGGTGATAGGGATATTCTAAGATAGATTAAACGATCTAATGGTACCAGATACATCCACTTTGTTCATTGGAGGAATCAGAGAGTCGCATCTAAACAGGAACTATACGAAAACAATGATTCAGACATTATCGTCGACCCGTAGAAATAATAATAGTACCAACCATATCATCTCCGTTGATGAAAGTAATTATGGAAGTGTCATTATCGATGGACCATCACTTACGAATTGATCTGTAGGTTAAAAAGGATTTAAAACGTTCTTGATAATTTATCAGTGTCATTACATCAGTTCTTGTGCTCGCATCTCATACATACGCGTTTGAAATATCACAAAACTCTAGGATAGGTTGCAGAGCAAATGACAGCTATTGATAATACAGTAGTGATCAACGGAATTCTAGTCAAATTCGAAACAATCACGAATGTAAGTCAAAAATGAAATGTTGCCCAACCTTATGCATGGTGACCTAAATATTACTCAGCCGTACTAACGGTTGTGTAGTGAGAGGTTACGCCGCCGGCTGCCGGTTGCGTTGCGTTGCGTTTCGCATCGGTATAATTTACCTCAGTGAATAGTTACGGCTAAGTGTCCACAGGAACTGATTCGCTTAGACCGGCTGGCATTATATGGTTTCCTTCATTCTTATGTTCTTCTATGACTGCTATCAGTTTAGAGGTGAGGTTTCGGAATTTACGTTAGCAATGTGTAGATCACACATTCATGTATGATATGTGTCATTTTGTTTAAGCTGAGACCTTCCAAGCAGGTGTCGTGGGCCGATGTGTTATTAATGCAGCTTAGAGCCCAGTTTCAGAGAAAGGTTGCGTAGGACTTTTCGTTAGCGCTGTGTAGATCTCATTTATCTTGGTAACGGGTATCACCTGTGTGAGCTGACACCAACGGAACCAGATGTTCTGGGCTGATTTTTCAGTAGTACAATTTGGTGGCCGGAACGGAGTTTAAAAAGATGCGGTCTGAGAGTTCACAAGCAACTTTGTTAATGCAGTGTGTATCATTTTCGCTGAACTAAGACGATCAGAACCAAATGTTCCGGGACGCTTTGTCAACATTAGTTCATCCTTTGTTTAGAAATTACAACTCTAGGTTTTAGGGAGACTACAGGAATACTAGGGTCACTGCAGATGCAGTCTTAATGTGTCAACTCACAACATCATGGATGAAGTATTAAGAAGAATAGAAGTACGTAGGACAGATGAACAGTACAAGATTTAGATTATAGATTTCCAAAAAAAAGGTAGTTATGCAGACATTGAGGTTCTCACAAAAAATCTTGGTCAAAGGGATAGAGGAAAACCCCCTGTTAAGTATAGACACAGTCCTACTCCTGAAGAAGACCTTTTATTTCAGCCATTAGAATTAAATGAACTAAGTGAATGAATGAATGAACGAATTAAACATTATTTAAAGGTGAAGGTGACAATCACATTGGCAAGATTTTGAGATCATGCCACTGCCTTGGTTCCATCTCACTGGGTAGGGATGGAGGGGACGCCTGCTGAAGCTGTCAACCAAACCGTCCATACTGTTTGTTAGTTCAGTGGCTTCCAAGAGCACGAAAAGGTTCCAATAGAAATGAATTTTTTCATCCTATTTTATTCATTATACCAATGTTCCAAGAGTAATGTGCAAGGAATGTTGATCACATAAAGGAAAACGAGCTTTACGGTGTGTTTCCCACTCAGAGACTTTATCACAATATGGTTATGACTCTGGCAGTATCAATAGCCAAAAGTGGATTGTAGATACTTGTGATACAACTAGATATATCAAAGACCTTGACAGCACTAGAAGCATGGAACACCTATGGTTCTTGCGGAACCTAACAGCATTAAGGGAACCCCCAGCCATTCGCCGATGTGCAGTAAATGACGAAAAATGCTGTGCTTAGCTACTTTCTTCCTTTTCCAAAAAATAACAAGAAGCAAAATCATTGCATACACGCCCTTAGTCTATTAGGGGTACATAGATAAAGTATCAAAAATATATTTCCACTCGCATCACAAAACCTGCACCACACACCCATATATACCCCTTATTCCTCTTTTCCATTTCATAACTTCCTCTTCCCCTATCCATCCCTTTTCCGTATTTATATAACTACCCATTGAAAAAAAAAAGACGGTAAACACAGAGAGACGGATATCTAATTCCATAAAATCTTATAGTGTATCTTTCCATGTTTTGGTCATCGTTTTCTTTAATAATTATTTTACTGAACTTTTGTGCCAGATTATATGCTAAAGACATATACATTTCTTCATTTACTGTGATACAAAATTAATTGAATTCTCCTAATAGCTTTTGCAAATAGTGATCTTGTCTTGATATCTTGATGTATAAAACTGACCAAGTAAATAGCGAGTCCTCCGTACCCTGACGTGCGGAGTGTAAGCGACGTAAACACTACACGCGGTGATCTGTGTACAAATCTTGTGTTGGTGAAATTGTGAGGTGAAATAGTGTGTGTAAGTTGGCTGATTTGAACAACATCGTTCATCTCACAGATATAAGGTAGGCTTCTATGTTGTCATTAATATTACAAGGTTCTAGAGTGGTAACACACCGTGATTAACTGAGCTAAAATTAGGAGATTCCTAGCGATGGTGGTTGCTGACTTGGGTATTTTTCGTGGTAATCTTGGTCATCATTAATAGTTACCATATAAAGCTTTTAAACTCAGTAAGTGAGTGTACGGTCTGTTAATGGATGGAGTTTGTCGCTGTTCTCCATTGTTCCCAGTTCTAGGTACCTTATGCCCTCATCTGCCAAATTTCCCATTGTTGCATTTAAATCCCCCCATCAATGATACTCGGACCATCACATCAAAGTTTCTGATTTATTCGATCAGCTCTTCCTTAAACACTCTGGTCTCTGTGTCACTACTCTCAATAGTAGATGCATAAGCATTAACAATCACACCACTTCTTGTTATACACTTTCATCTTTATCCATATTATTCTGTGGCTCATTTCCTTAGTGTCTTTCACATATTCCCACAACTCCTTTAGCAGAAGTGTCATCTGCTCTATTGTTCTTGCCATACACTAACACCTGACTTTAACTCCAAGATATTTCCAAATCATTCTTCCCCCTTCCCTTTAAGCTAAGTTTCACCCAGATAGAACAGATACCTTTCCTTCTACAACATATCACCAAACTTTGTCACTTTTTTTGTGTTTTGTGTTTATGGCAAACCTCCTTTTTAGGGACCCCATAAATTTTAATGAGTTCATTGGTATGATTTTTGTCATTGAATTGATTTTGGCACACTTTTAAACCTCATTTAGATTTGTATGGGAAAATAGAGTTATCATACTTTCTAATATGATATGTATGCTCTGCTCTATTTAGGTGGTGGTAAATTCTAACTTTACCCTTTTGGCAAATATTACTTATAGAAATTGACAAAAATCAAATTATTGGAATCTACATTGTGGAGTGCTTTTCCACATGCAGAAATTGCTTTCAAGAATGTTAGGTTTGGTTTGGTTTCTTGTTGCTGATATTGTTTCTTTTGTAAACCAATAGGTAGATATGGAAAGAAAGACAGTACCAACTCAGAAAGCCGAATTTAATCAACATTTCTTGGAAATGGTGAAAGGTGAAAAAAAGGGCAAATGAGAGTTGGGGTGAGAGAGTATCATTAAATTTTAGGGAGAATGAAAAGATGTTCTGGAAGGAGGTAAATAAAGTGCGTAAGACAAGGGAGCAAATGGGAACTTCGGTGAAGGGCGCAAGTGGGGAGGTGATAACAAGTAGTGGTGATGTGAGAAGGAGATGGAGTGAGTATTTTGAAGGTTTGTTGAATGTGTTTGATGATAGAGTGGCAGATATAGGGTGTTTTGGTCGAGGTGGTGTGCAAAGTGAGAGGGTTAGGGAAAATGATTTGGTAAACAGAGAAGAGGTAGTGAAAGCTTTGCGGAAGATGAAAGCCGGCAAGGCAGCAGGTTTGGATGGTATTGCAGTGGAATTTATTAAAAAAGGGGGTGACTGTATTGTTGACTGGTTGGTAAGGTTATTTAATGTATGTATGACTCATGGTGAGGTGCCTGAGGATTGGCGGAATGCGTGCATAGTGCCATTGTACAAAGGCAAAGGGGATAAGAGTGAGTGCTCAAATTACAGAGGTATAAGTTTGTTGAGTATTCCTGGTAAATTATATGGGAGGGTATTGATTGAGAGGGTGAAGGCATGTACAGAGCATCAGATTGGGGAAGAGCAGTGTGGTTTCAGAAGTGGTAGAGGATGTGTGGATCAGGTGTTTGCTTTGAAGAATGTATGTGAGAAATACTTAGAAAAGCAAATGGATTTGTATGTAGCATTTATGGATCTGGAGAAGGCATATGATAGAGTTGATAGAGATGCTCTGTGGAAGGTATTAAGAATATATGGTGTGGGAGGAAAGTTGTTAGAAGCAGTGAAAAGTTTTTATCGAGGATGTAAGGCATGTGTACGTGTAGGAAGAGAGGAAAGTTATTGGTTCTCAGTGAATGTAGGTTTGCGGCAGGGGTGTGTGATGTCTCCATGGTTGTTTAATTTGTTTATGGATGGGGTTGTTAGGGAGGTAAATGCAAGAGTTTTGGAAAGAGGGGCAAGTATGAAGTCTGTTGGGGATGAGAGAGCTTGGGAAGTGAGTCAGTTGTTGTTCGCTGATGATACAGCGCTGGTGGCTGATTCATGTGAGAAACTGCAGAAGCTGGTGACTGAGTTTGGAAAAATGTGTGGAAGAAGAAAGTTAAGAGTAAATGTGAATAAGAGCAAGGTTATTAGGTACAGTAGGGTTGAGGGTCAAGTCAATTGGGAGGTGAGTTTGAATGGAGAAAAACTGGAGGAAGTGAAGTGTTTTAGATATCTGGGAGTGGATCTGGCAGCGTATGGAACCATGGAAGCGGAAGTGGATCATAGGGTGGGGGAGGGGGCGAAAAATCCTGGGGGCCTTGAAGAATGTGTGGAAGTCGAGAACATTATCTCGGAAAGCAAAAATGGGTATGTTTGAAGGAATAGTGGTTCCAACAATGTTGTATGGTTGCGAGGCGTGGGCTATGGATAGAGTTGTGCGCAGGAGGATGGATGTGCTGGAAATGAGATGTTTGAGGACAATGTGTGGTGTGAGGTGGTTTGATCGAGTGAGTAACGTAAGGGTAAGAGAGATGTGTGGAAATAAAAAGAGCGTGGTTGAGAGAGCAGAAGAGGGTGTTTTGAAGTGGTTTGGGCACATGGAGAGGATGAGTGAGGAAAGATTGACCAAGAGGATATATGTGTCGGAGGTGGAGGGAACAAGGAGAAGAGGGAGACCAAATTGGAGGTGGAAAGATGGAGTGAAAAAGATTTTGTGTGATCGGGGCCTGAACATGCAGGAGGGTGAAAGGAGGGCAAGGAATAGAGTGAATTGGAGCGATGTGGTATACCGGGGTTGACGTGCTGTGAGTGGATTGAAGCAGGGCATGTGAAGCATCTGGGGTAAACCATGGAAAGCTGTGTAGGTATGTATATTTGCGTGTGTGGACGTATGTATATACATGTGTATGGGGGGGGGGTTGGGCCATTTCTTTCGTCTGTTTCCTTGCGCTACCTCGCAAACGCGGGAGACAGCGACAAAGTATAATAATAAAAATATAAAATATTCTTGGAAGTGATTGATACTAGTGAAATAGCCTTACTTTAACTATAATGATCCCATTGCTGTGTTTTTTGTCTATATCTGAATGTTATATTTGCCATGTTGCTGAAGTTAACATTTATTAATCATGTTGATGGACTAAATAAACAAGTGTGACTTTATAAGTAAAATTATTGGTATGGGAGAAGAAACATGGTTAGGGGGAAGAGTCATGTTAATGGGAGTAGAACGGTTAAGGGGGAAGATGGGCTTGGATTAGAGGCAAGGTTATGGGTAAAGAAGCATGAATACCAGGTATTCACCAGTTATATGAGAAAAAGTACAAATGGTAATTGGAGATGAAGCCCAAATAGTTATGGGAGAGGAAATATAAATGAGTGGTTATGGTAGGAAAAGCACAAAATTGCTCTAGGAGAAGAAGCATAAATGGTTATTGGTGAACAGTGAATAGTTATAGTAATTGAAGCACAAATGATCATGGGAGAAGAAGCAGGTATGGTTACAGGTAAGCTTCACACAGAATAGAAGAGGAAGCTCAAACTATAACCTTAAGCGTTTTCATCTCAAAATTTCTCAAATTTTTAGCTGAGGAAATATGTTGATTTCTGGTGATAATGTTTAGACTTTCAAAGAAATAAGTATAGAATATAAAGGAATTCATTAAGCAAAAGACCACTAGGTGCTGGAATCATCTTAGTAGCTCAGTGCTGCACCCTCTCCATTCTGTCATTGTCTTTTTTAGATAGGGTGACCAAAGCTGAACACAATATTCAAGATGTGGATGAACCAGTGAATCGGAAAGAGTAAAGATGATTTACTTGGGTTTAATTGAAAGGCCCTACCTATGAATCCAAGAATTTTGTTCGCTCTTTTCACAGCTTCTGTGCACTGCTTACCTTGTTTTAAGTCACCAGAAATTGTAATGCTCAAGTCTTTTTCCTAATTTTTACTTTTGCAGTTCAACAGAATTCATACTATAGTTTACCTTTTCATTTTTGTTACCAAGATGTAAAACTTTGCTCTTATTGATAATAAGATTCATTTGGTCATGAATTTGCATACACGTGGAATGTGCATGGCTGCAGCAAGTGGATGAAAGCAGAAGACCATAGCATCAACTTGTATATAAAAAAGAAGTAAAGTTAATGCCATCCTTAGGAGAGGAGGGGTGTTACTCTATTCTGTTGATTTCTAACCTTTTCAGTCCTTGCAAGGTGATAAATGTTGCTTTCCCAAGTATGATGACTATATGCAGATTTTGAATTATGGAAACAAAAATTTGATAAACCCTGTAAACTCACAGCCATCATTTAAATCCAAGATTTCACAGATAAAAACCCATTTGTTGTATATTTTTTGGCTTACCCATTCATGTTTATTATTTATAAAATTGCACAAATTATCAAAATTATTTTTTCTAATGAATCAGGGTTCTGCATTCATGTTTATCAAAGGGATACACATTAGGCATAGAATCACTGCTTTTTGCTTTAGAACTCACGTTAGATCCTGCTGGTCATGTAAGGGGTATGCCTTCTGTTGCCTCACTGTTGAAAGCATTGTGTGTTACCACTTCACTCTTCTCTTCAGATTAATCAGAATGAGATATTTCTTATCCAATAACGGCATCCAGTACTGTACTCTATTTTCAAGGGCATGTCAATGCCAGTATGGGTGGTGTGGGTGCAGTGCATGCTCCTCACTTTGGATGAATTCTCAAAAATGGTGTGACTATCCCCCATGCTTGCCAGAGTATTACTGAGGCCTCTATGATGTTCCAAATAATTATCTTTTTGTTTGGGTTGCCATCTATGGCCAGCCAATTGATTATAAGTGGCTATGATAAGGACCACAGCACTCACCTTGACTGAGGACAGTATCACCAAAAGGGTTAAGTATTATTACAATGATTAGGAAATTATGTTGTAGTGCATCATTGCCACTTATACCCACAGCAGCAGATCACTCATTATGTTATCCTCTACATTAATTTTTTTGCATTCTGTCTTAAGACTGGGTCTTCCTGCAATGCTATTATTCAGAGTCTCTCTACATGATCTCATTTTGTGATAGATGATCTGTACTGTATCATGTCTGAACCCCTTTTGGATATTTTTGTTGACTAGTTTGAGTCGTGAGCGATATATAACATTCATATGGCATTGCAGTAAGGGAAATACTGATTCCTCCAAATGAGAGTAGGAAAATTCAGAATATACTGCATTGATATGGGAGTTAGGCTGTGCTGTTAGTTTTGATGTTGAGGATTGAATGTTTTTCCGTTTTATATATTGATCAGGCATTTTCCCCTATCTCTGAGTGCCTTGCCGATTTTGGAGTAAGTCATTAATTAATGTGTAATTGTCTTATTTCATTGTCAATTCAGCAGCTTAAAAGATGCTGTACTAATTGCAGCATATCAACTGTTAGGATTTGTCTTGATACAATATTTAAAAGTTGGTATTTCCATAGCCTTAGACTGAAGAAATATTCTTAGCTGAAAGTGGGAAGGGCTTTGATTATGACAGAAAATGAGGAGCTAGTCTCATCTAACTTTTCTTAGAGGCTCAGATTACCTTATTTTCAGTTTCATCATTGACACGTAATAGTGTCATATTTGCCTGCTTGAGCTATGCCAACATGTGTTTATACAGAGTGAAATTTTTTAATGTTCTTGTCAGGCTGTCCTTGAAATTATTCTTTTAACTTATTTTTATAATTCATTTTTGAACTTACAAAGATGTGGTTTAAGAGATTATTTTCATGAATTTTCAGATGAGAAAGAGAAAACAGTCATTCTGTGAATGTTCACTTGTTTTTCTATGGTTTCACTATGTAGACAAAAGCTGTAATAATGACATATTTCTGAAATAACTTTGAAATAAAAGGTAAATGTTGGCTCAAAGGGAAAGTTAAGTGAGAATTTTAGAGGTTCTGATTATCACTTTGTAATAGATTTTTACCTTTTTTTTTTGTAATAAGTATTATTTTCGAACTGATTATGTCTAAAAATTATAGACTGGCTATTCCTGTGAAACGTTACTTTTGTGATCAGGACAGTTATATTTTGAAATTTACCAATTTTTCAGAACATTCCAGGTAGATTCAATGCTAAGTAGCTGATATAGAACTTTCTAGAAGTTTCCAGTAATGTAAATAGTTTTTATCGAGGATGTAAGGCATGTGTACGTGTAGGAAGAGAGGAAAGTGATTGGTTCTCAGTGAATGTAGGTTTGCGGCAGGGGTGTGTGATGTCTCCATGGTTGTTTAATTTGTTTATGGATGGGGTTGTTAGGGAGGTAAATGCAAGAGTCTTGGAAAGAGGGGCAAGTATGAAGTCTGTTGGGGATGAGAGAGCTTGGGAAGTGAGTCAGTTGTTGTTCGCTGATGATACAGCGCTGGTGGCGGATTCATGTGAGAAACTGCAGAAGCTGGTGACGGAGTTTGGTAAAGTGTGTGGAAGAAGAAAGTTAAGAGTAAATGTGAATAAGAGCAAGGTTATTAGGTACAGTAGGGTTGAGGGTCAAGTCAATTGGGAGGTGAGTTTGAATGGAGAAAAACTGGAGGAAGTGAAGTGTTTTAGATATCTGGGAGTGGATCTGTCAGCGGATGGAACCATGGAAGCGGAAGTGGATCATAGGGTGGGGAAGGGGGCGAAAATTTTGGGAGCCTTGAAAAATGTGTGGAAGTCGAGAACATTATCTCGGAAAGCAAAAATGGGTATGTTTGAAGGAATAGTGGTTCCAACAATGTTGTATGGTTGCGAGGCGTGGGCTATGGATAGAGTTGTGCGCAGGAGGATGGATGTGCTGGAAATGAGATGTTTGAGGACAATGTGTGGTGTGAGGTGGTTTGATCGAGTAAGTAACGTAAGGGTAAGAGAGATGTGTGGAAATAAAAAGAGCGTGGTTGAGAGAGCAGAAGAGGGTGTTTTGAAATGGTTTGGGCACATGGAGAGAATGAGTGAGGAAAGATTGACCAAGAGGATATATGTGTCGGAGGTGGAGGGAACGAGGAGAAGAGGGAGACCAAATTGGAGGTGGAAAGATGGAGTGAAAAGGATTTTGTGTGATCGGGGCCTGAACATGCAGGAGGGTGAAAGGAGGGCAAGGAATAGAGTGAATTGGAGCGATGTGGTATACAGGGGTTGACGTGCTGTCAGTGGATTGAATCAAGGCATGTGAAGCGTCCGGGGTGAACCATGGAAGGCTGTGTAGGTATGTATATTTGCGTGTGTGGACGTGTGTATGTACATGTGTATGGGGGGGGGTTGGGCCATTTCCTTCGTCTGTTTCCTTGCGCTACCTCGCAAACGCGGGAGACAGCGACGAGGTATAAAAAAAAAAAAAAAATATATGGGCCTTCAGCCAACCAGTTCAGTTTAGATGTAGCTGCCTAAGTGGATATATATACATACATTTTTCTGAGATGGCATCTAGGGGCTGCAAGCATCCGGCAGATGCCTTTTGCTATGTATGCCGCCAACTTATCAAAACAGGAGTAAATTCTACTCTGTGGCAGGGTCATCTAAGATGTGTGAGGCCTACAAGACATATTTTGGCATGCCTGTCGGGATCGAGACTAATTTTGGGCACCTCATTTCACCTACAAGCACTGCAAAAAAAAAACTCTGGAAGGTAAGATAGACAATTATTGCTTATTTGGATGGCAGAATTTTATGAAAAAATTTAGAATTTTTAGAATTTTTTTACGCTCAATATTATTAAAAAAGAATATCATATATGGAATATGTTGAGAGAATCTCTTACGCTTTAGTCATGGGTGAAATAAATTCATAAAGAAATGTATAATTTTCTTTCCTAATCATAATTTTTATTTGTTCTTTTGCAGGGTTGCACGGAAGGGAAAAATGAGCTATGAAGTTCCCTGGCCTATGAAATTGGCGGGAACCCATTGACCACTCAAGCAAATGCTACTTCTGCAAGGTAGTCCCTTCCAAATGTCGGACTGGCAAGACTGCACCTGTTATCACATATCCAGACCTTCCATCATCCATTGCTCCATTGCCACATGGCCCTGAGATCCCCATACCCACTCCTCTGGAGAGAGATTAGCAGTTGTCAGAACAGACCGGCAAGTCAGAGGAGGAGCAGATGTTGTTGATCCTGATTACAGTTTCATAGTAGCAGCTGATGAGAGAAACCTATGCTACCCCAATCAAAAAGACCTCAATTACTTGATCAGAGATCTTGGTCTCACAGAGTCCAGTGCTGAGCTTTTGACATCTAGGCTCAAGCAGTGAAACTTGTCGGATGAAAGTGTGCAAATCGCAGATCAGACAAAGTGTTACCTAGTTTTTTTAGCTTCTTCACCTGTCAAGATGGGCTCTGCTTCTACCACATTGTAACCAGCCTGTTCAAGGCAATTGGAATCACCTGTAACCTGAACGAGTGGCACCTCTTTATTGACAGTTCATCCAGGAGCCTCAAAGCCATGCTGGTTCATAATGGTGACAAGTGCCCATCTCTTTCCCTGGCTCACTTAGTGCACCTCAAAGGAGAATACAACAGTGTCAAGACTTTGCTAGATACTTTGAAGTATGATGAGTACAGTTGGGAGGTCATTAGAGACTTCAAAATGGTGGCATTACTAATGGATCTCCAAGGTAGTTTTACCAAGTCTCCCTGCTATCTTTGCCTTTGGGACAGCAGCAACACCGTGGCTCACTACCACGGGCGGGACTGACCACGTCACACTACCACCGGTGGGACTGACCACGGCAGACCAAATTCTCTGTGGGAGCCACTGGTGGACCCCAGGAAGATGTTGATGCCAACCCTGTGCATAAAATTAGGCCTCATGAAACACTTTGTCACAGCTCCCGATAAGGAGTCTGCAGCCTTCACTTACCTTCAAGACTTCTTCCCCAAGCTGTCTTAGGCAAAGGTCAAAGCTCTGGTGTCTTCATTGGACCACAGATAAAGAAGATCCTGGAGTGAAGGGAATTCCTCAAGAAGCTCACTAGGAAGGAGAAAGCAGTTTGGCACAGCTTTGTTGTAGTGGTTTGGGGCTTCCTGGGCAATCGCAAGGCTGAAAACTGTGTGGAGCTGGTTGAGATTATGGTGAAGAACTATGGCAAAATGACAAGTTTCACTAGAAATATATTGGAGTAACTCATCTTAATTTGGTCCAGAGAGATTTATACCAAAACCCATCAAAAGTGGTCTTAAATGGTACTCTTCTTGTATCACTATCCTTCTTTTTATCTTGTAAAAGTCTAGAGATATCCCTCAAAGTCCATGTCCATGACGCTCATCTTGATAAATTCAAGAGCATTGGAGTGTATTTGGAGAAGCAAGGCAAGCCCTTCCACCAGGATAAACTAGAATGCCACTACCAATGAATATATAAAGAGAACATAATGGCAGATTATATATGTTGTCTGATTTGTAGAAGTAATCTACAGTAGAATCATAGATATCAAAAAACTACTTACTTCTAAATCTTTTTGTGATCACTGTTGTTTAACATTAGTGTGAATACATGTTAATTTTGATTCATCTAGTGTTGTTTTTCTGACGTGCAAATTTGTCCGTTGTCCAATAGGAAACTGCTAAATTCAAACTATCTTTGTCCTGGTCACAAGAGCAAAATTTGAAGGGAACAATATCCTTTTGTTCTGCTTTTTCTGTATAAGCAATTAGGAAATAACACAACCCAGGAACAAAAATTGTGTTACACAGTGTTAGTTATTTTCAAATGTGTTTGATTTCCTCTGAGCCCATGAGTATGACACATTCTTTTGTAAAGCACTGGTCTTCATACACCCTTTGCTATCTCCTTTTGTGATTCTGGCACCTCACTCATTTTGAGCTTACCCTCAACCAATCAGTAATCACCATTGGGCTGATGTCATCTGTCAACTCTCAGTTCATTAAGATCCTGCACTGTCAGGATTTGCCACTACCAATACATGGTTTTCCTTTCCCATGAATCAATATAATTTTTGTATTCTTTGTTATTTTTTTTATTATACTTAAGTGCCGTCTCCCGTGTTAGCGAGGTAGCACAAGGAAACAGACGAAAGAATGGCCCAACCCAACTACACACACATTTATATACATAAACGCCCACACACATATTCATACCTATACATTTCAATGTATACATACATATGCATATACAGACATGCATATATACACATGTACATATTCATATTTGCGGCCTTCATCCATTTCCGTCACCACCCCGCCACACAAAATAGCATCCCCTCTCCCCACTCCGGTGAGGTAGCGCTAGGAAGACAAAAATGGCCACATTCGTTCTCTTTCAGACTCTAGCTGTCATGTGTAATGCACCGAAACCACAGCTCCCTTTCCCCATCCAAGCCCCACAAAACTTTCCATGGTTTACCCCAGACGCTTCACATACCCTGATTCAATCCAATGGCAGCACGTCGACCCTGGTATACCACATCATTCCGTTTCACTCAATTCCTTGCACGCCTTTCACCCTCATGTATGTTCAGCCCCCGATCACTCAAAATCTTTTTCATGCCATCCTTCCACCTCTAATTTGGTGTCCCACTTCTCCTTGTTCCCTCTGCCTCTGATGCATATATCCTGTTTGTCAATCTTTCCTCACTCATTCTCTCCATATGACCAAACCATTTCAACACACCCTCTTCTGCTCTCTCAACCACACTCATTTTATTACCACACATCTCTTTTACCCTTTCATTACTTACTCGATCAAACCACCTCACACCACATATTGTCCTCAAACATTTCATTTCCAGCACATCCACCCTCCTCTGCACAACCCTATCTATAGCCCATGCCTCACAACCATATAACATTATTGGAACCACTATTCCTCAAACATACCCATTTTTGCTCTCTGTGATTACATTCTCACCTTCCACACATTCTTCAATGCTCCTAGAACCTTTGCCCCCTCCCCCACCCTGTGACTCTCTTCCACTTCCATGGTTCCATCTGCTGCCAAATCCACTCCCAGATATCTAAAACATTTCACTTCCTCCAAATTTTCTTCATTCATACTTACCTCCCAGTTAGCTTGTCCCTCAACCCTTATTCTCATTTGCTCTCAGCTTTCTTCTTTCACACACTTTACCAAACTCTGTATTTATTTTCTCATAAAAATGGTGAACTTTTGTGTACCTTTATCAGAAATTACTTCATGCTAAACAAGCCCTCACAGAGATCAGAAGGCTGGTCTCATTATTCTTTGGAAATATCATAGAGGTCCCCAACATAATCAGTGAAACCCTTGGGCAGAGACAAAGACTTTTCTTTGGCCTTTCAGACTGTCTTCATCCCTCAGAGGATTTCTTGATCAATCCTGATGTGTTTTAGAGCATCAAGATGTAGAATCTTTCCTCATATAAAAAAATCAGGCATTACCTCTAGCATTTTTAAAGCTTTGTGAATGAGCATGCACAATCTTTCTTGGATATCCTCCAAGGTGGCTCCTTAAGTAATTAAGTAAGGGAAGGATGGAGTCCCCTTGTCTTAGACAGAAGTGCATCTTCTCAGACCCTGTTATGTCAAAATGGTTTTGGAAATCTTTAACATTCCTGTTGTTTAATTAGTACTCACTCCTTCATGTCTTTTAGTATGTTTCTGAGACTCTTTGCTGTTATTTCTGCCTTTTTTTTAGTTGTTTCATTCCCTGACAGAGCATTCAGCTAAACTATAATTCATTAGGAGAGTCTTGGGCATGCCTTAACACATTTTTCAGTTCCATACAGAGAGACTTTTATGCAGTGTTTGATATCTCAGCAACAGTGCAGATGACAGGCTTTGGTTTCTCTTGATAAAAGGGAGCAGATAGAGGTGTTGAAGTCCTCACCCTTTTGTGACTAAGTTTTTCCTCATAAGATTCTTAGAGTTAAATTTCTTAGAATCATCAGTATGAAGAAAACTATTTATTAGCCCTGTATATTTGAAAGAAATATCAGGGAGGAGACTGCAAGTTGGGTCTCTATTACTCCTATTCTGAAAAAGAATATCCTATATACTCAGCTGTAAGTCTACCTCATGTATAGGTCAACCCTTGATTTTTGGCCAAGAAATTATTGATTTATGATACACCTCATTTATAGGTCGACTGAAGTTTTTGAGGGTAATGTAACAACGAATTAGGGTAATAAAGCACCATATTTTATGACAAAATTCATTTAAGAAAATCCTCATGAAAGACCACTTTATGTCCTATAAACTGAGGTTTGCTGAGCTTGAAACACCGAGCACCAAAGGCAAATTATTTACCATGAAATGCGGGTAGTTTCAACAAAAATGTTGTATGTTTCCATTCAAGTATTTTTTCAAGTCAATTACAATAGACTATTATTGTAATACAACATTTTTTTTTAGCTGAAAATCATTTGAAAAGCGATTATGGTAACATCCTTCGAACAGTGAAAGAAAGCGAGTCGATCGTTTTTGTCATGATTTTATCCCACTTTCCACTGTAATACATACGTCATTTCAGCAAAAATATTACATTTCCATGATTGTATTTTATCAAGCACTGTATGAATAGAATATCACTGTTATATAACAATATTTTACCCCAAGACTATTGAAAAACAAGTAACATCTCTTGAATTCCGGAAGGATAGGTAAAGTCTTTTGTGTCTGTTATGTATTTTATCTTATTTTACATTGTAATTCATCACATTCTATTGAAACTAATATATATTTTTGAGAATATATTCATTCAGGCACAGGTAAGGTAAAATATACTTGTAACAGTTTTTTAATTAAAAACGATTCAAAAAACAAGTTCCGTCTAGCGGATATGGCAGAGCCCTTCTCATGAAGGCTTTTCCTTTGCCTTGTCCCTTTCTAAGCAGCCATACTTTGAAATTGTGTGTATGCTCTTAATCTTTTGCTTCTTATTTTCTAGAAATATGACAAGTTTGTTTATAATACAATGTTACAGTACTTTTGATTTATAAGTCTTCATTTTTGAATATATGTGTGACACTAAACAAATACCAGTATGGGTATTTGTGCAACTTTCCTGCCAAAAAAAGACCAAACAGCTGCAACTCTCTCTCTCAGCCTTACCAAAAATTACCTAATGGCATCTTTCTTGTTTATTTTCTTCCAGTTTCTCCCATTTACTGGTATTTTTTACTTCATATTGCCTACATCAGATAAACTACATTAATTGAGGCTAGAGACACTGTTATGAATTTAATTACTGGCAAAATGCCATTAGAACCAGCTTACTATACCAAGTGTTTCGATTCAGACGCAGCATTTTTTACATTTTTGGTGTCTTCATTTGTAGATTTTTTTCTGTAGGGTTTGCACAATATTTCCTGCTACAGCACTGTTTTATCTACAATATTGTGAAACAATTTGGGAAAAGTAATACTTGGTAATTTAAAATTTTAAATGGAAAACCTAGAAACTGGCTTCTGTGTTTAGATGTGTAAGATTGACCTGACTCACATTATCATGAGCCATGGGCCACATGCATAGTGAGAGTATGTGGTCTTAGAATTATCTTTAACACCCAAAGGAGGTTTTAAAGATTTTTCGGTTGGTGGATGTAACTTTTATTGATGGCTTTAATAACCCTGGCAGTTGATAGGCCTAAAGTCCAAACAACCAACCAACCATCACGAGCCTTTATTTGTGAGCTTCATCTTGTGAAGGCACTGGCAGTAACTGGTAGATATTTTTCATGTCTGAAGCTATAAGTTGCTCCTAGCCCTTCCCATCATGTGCACATTTTACCGTAACGAAACCATTACCCATGTATAGGTCGACCCATTTTTTTTTTGCCTAAGGATTTGGTCTTTGAAACTCAAACTATACAAGAGTATATACGATGCTTGCATGGTATTACTGTATACAATAGAACACACATATTCAAGGAAACTTTCCATGAATGATATTTACATTTTCCTTTGCCCTTCAGCTCAATTTATTACAGTGTTTCTTACATCTTCTTCCAAGTCATTCTTATTGTCATCTGATTGTATAGTGTCACTTATCTCTGGAAGATCATCCTTTTAATGTCATGATTGCTGTAACAGATTTCAACCATATTTCTACATTATCCTGACACAACTTCATGAAAGCATTCTCTCATACTGGCTACTGTCATAACAAGAGTTTGGAAGTCATATCTTGCTATTCTCTTTTCTTGAGGTATTGTTTACAATATAAAAGAAAATTCAGAAAGTATATAGTGATACAATTCTATCCCTGATGATATGTAAAAGTACAAATACACTAACATAACAGACACTCCTTTCCACATGTAATTTGTTATGGTCAAAATTTGTAAGGTCTTTAAAAACTTAAGATTTTGCCAAAGATTCAATGTCTTATCTATTTTTACCATCTATTATGAAAAGTATCAATAAAATGATTCACATAAAGTCACTCTTATAAAACCAGCTTTCATATGGATAAGAAATTGTTGAAAACCTATGCTAAAGACAGGTCTAGAGTGGCACTCATGTTCCAGCTGGATTCCAACAATATACTTTTTAAAGTAAGAATTGCTTGAACTTATGCTGCTTCTGATTTTCAATACTGGTGTTAAAGTTTGAAAGTATGGCCAGTAGCAGTAAACCTGTTTGTACCTTCATGGTTCCATCAACATTGGGAGCCTTATAATACATAGATCAAGTCTTCCTTGGAGGTTTGTTCACGTGCTGAAGCTTTCTTGCTTCTGAGCATTAACGTCATTTACACAAAGGACCTATTTTTACTTGTAACAAAGCACTACTGTCACATAAGGAGTTGCTCTGACTCCATAGAATTACCTGACAGAGTTCATCTTGACAGCTATATCAACCTGACCTCAAATTTTGACTCCCTTTTCCTTTGACATGCTGTTGTCTTCTCTCTCTTTTCTTTGGGTAGTACTTTGGATTTTTGAAAATATTTTAGTTTCGTGTTTTAGTCCATGTGCCATATTTAACATTCTGATTTTTGCAATACATCTTAGCCATTATGATCCCTAGAAATCTTGTTCAAGGTAAACCTCATAATTCTGTTTTTGATAATTTGCAGTTTGTTTCAGACTTTATGTTAAAGCATGGGTCAGTACCTTGAAGAATAGGTGAAATTAAAGTGGCATTATGTAAGAGCTAGGCATATGCTTTTTTATACCAATGTGTAAGTAGTGTGTGCTTATATCATGGTGCTTATATTACTTTTCCTGTTTTACATAAAGTTTTAACTTTTCCTACTTTACATAAAGTTTTAACTTTTTTTGTTAAGAATACTCTTGAGAAAGGATTTGTTTTATCATTAGTTTTTCTTATGATATAGGTCTTTTTTTTTTTTTTCAAAAGAAGGAACAGAGAAGGGGGCCAGGTGAGGGTATTCCCTCAAAGGCCCAGTCCTCTGTTCTTAACGCTACCTCGCTATCGCGGGAAATGGCAAATAGTATGAAAAAAGAAAAAAAAGAAAAAAAAATAGGTCTTTCTATCAATCTGTATCTTTGATCCCTGCTTCCGTCTAGAACTCCCTCAGGAGGATGGCCATGACAATAGAATCCCATAGCTAGTGAGCTCCAGTGCCGCTTCTTTGCCTTTAGTGCCTTACTCTTATCAGGCAACTGTAGAAGACCACTCTAGTGCAGTGTTTGCAGAGGCTCCTGCCTAATGTTCCCAGTGACTACTTTTACCTAATGCTCCTGCCTAATGTTCCTACATACTACATCTACCAAATGTTTGTGCTTAATGCTCCTGCCTAAATGTTTCTGTCTACTTTTATCTTTAGCTCCTGCCATTTTGCTAAAAGGTTAGGCGAGCACATAGTACTCTGCAGGAAAATCCAGAGTTACAGAGAAAGAGCTGTGTGGGTTGATTATTGTCAGGTGCTATGTATGACAAGGATTTTATGTTTGTGGACGGAATAATGTATAACATATATCTAACGCATAGTGCAATGATAAGAGGACTGCATTAAAACAGCTCCTTATCATGCAGTGTTCATTTTTAGTAAAGAGTATACACATTTTGGAATGGAATCCTTGGTGGATAATAGGTTTTTGGAGAAAGTTGAAATTACCCTTCCATAGCAGTATAATACTCATACACTGCTTAACTTACATTAGCTATGGAAATCAATAACCCAAACACATGATCAACTGCTATTAAGAAATAACCATCAAAACAAATACAGTGTACTGAATACCCCTGCCCTGGCAGTGTATTTATCTCACACTGCTACATTTCATGAGATTAAGTGTTACATGAATAAGTATTATGTATTTGTAGTTGTAAATTCTGTTGTGTGTGGTGATCACACACAACTTTATTTTCATTTGTGCTGGTATTGAAAGAATTGTCAAACAATTCTATAGAGTATCTATCTAGTTTAGGTCAGTGCAGTAAAATCATTTTATGAACATAAGATTACAATGAAAAATTTTTAAAGTAAATTTCTTCACCCTAGAATTGATTTTATGTTTATGGATTGGCGTAGGTGAAGTAATGTGTTCTTTTACGTTTCTAGGTAAGACGACATCTGCAATTGGATATGATGTTGCTGTAGTAAGGTAAGTGGAATCCTTCAGTTGTAATTAGCATTCAGCTTCTTGATATTGTTTTAGAATAAGAAGCTTCTCACAGTTTTTCTGAGATGCAGAAACACTGCATACATTTATCAAGTTACCACAGATTTACTTTTCTTCATTGGAGTGGACCACTGGATACTTGTGGTAAAGCTGTGGTGGAAATCTGTGGGTGTCTCTTTAATAGCAAACTAATATCGTAAAAATTAAGTGGCTTTTTGTGGCTTTTATTTCTAAATTTTTAACAGAAATTGAAATGTGGTTGCAACTTCTTGAACTTTGTACATAGTTCCCTTGTCTCCCATGGTACTCTCAACCATGGTGTTGAGTGTAGAGGCCTAGAATGGTATATACCATTTTACCAAACATGACATCAAGTTTTTAGTATTCAAGGTTTTCCAGTGGCCCACCAAAATTTTTATCTGGATCAGGTGGGAGTCTTTTGGCCATGGATTAGTTATGGCTCAGCCTGGTATATCACCATTTCTAGGGAGAGGTTAGGCAGGTTGCTAAAGTGAGCTTTGGGGTACCCTTTTTGTGTGACATAGCAGGCTGTCTGCATTGTGGGAATATGGAGACACAACATCAGTAGTGAAACACTGTTATTGTATTCCAGTGTTATACCTTGTGCCTTGCTCTTTTGATGATTAAGTTGAGCCGATTGATGATTATGTTGAGTTGATGATGGTTAAGGGTTCTGCTACAGATTTCTTCACACCTGCATTGGGAGGGTGGATGATTTGTCACCATTTAAGATCACCTCTGTGAGTTCAGGAATGAGCTTGGTTTATTGGGCTCTGAGCACATTGGGATGATGAGGGTGGACAATAGCAAAAGCATAAGACTGTTGCCGGAACAATCAGGGAGGCCGAAGATTTACATTCATAGGGTAAGCAGGTTTGAGGGGTTTATAGGATTTTTTTTTTCAGAAACAGCATCACCTTATAGATCATGACGATCCTTATTCTCATTCACCAGCATTTAGAACATAATCCTCTTCCTGTAATCAGGTGCCTTTTAACAGACTTTCAAAACACACCAAACTGTGTTGCTTATTCTTAAATGCCTGGGCTGGGTTCAATATTTGGTGTGGGCAGAGGGTACACAATCGTCGTACCTATTATTCTTTCTCTGGTTTGTGGATAAATGGTACCAGCTTTGATTTAGATGAAGTACTGCATCTATGATAGGCTCAGTCAACTGACAATTTTTAATGCAGCTTAAAGGGTTTCAGGAATGTCCTGACAAATCTCTGCCCTGGAGGATGGTACCTTGTAGGATGGTACTGTACCTTCAAACAATCCTCATGTGTTCTGTTCCTAATCTCGTTACAGGTGTCACTATCTTTTAAAGATAGCTTTGTGGAAGGCTTTAGTGTTTTCCAGAGTGCCACTCTCATTTCAGATAAGAGAAAATTTCATTTACTGTAGAAGGGATGTGGTTTAGGATTGAGGAGACCACCTGAAACACCTTGAAAATGTTCATATTTTCAGCTTTTGAATGAAGCTTGGACAATTAATTCTTTGACAACGAAAAGAGTCAGTGAGATACATGATGTACAGACGTTCTCATTTTCGGTGATGACAGTTTTTCGATTAAAGTCTTCTCAAACCCCATGTTTTTGGCAAATAGTGAAACATAAGTGTTGAAATCCTCCTGGAGAACATCATGCTTTATGCCCAATTTATCTTCAGAGAATTCATTGAGATCAGAAATTTCAGGAAGTTGAAATACATCTCATTAAGGAACATCATGTTTTTAATTAAAAGATTGTGTTGTTAATCCATTGTACTGTATAGGGAGGGAGTCTTGTACTTGTGGGATCTTGTTTCGTGAACCTTTTCTACTATCATTCACCTTAGTTTATGAGTGCTGTCTGCATTATCCATGTCTTAAGCCATTTTGATCAATTCATCCACCACTCTTACAACATAAAAGTATTTTTTTTATATATCTTTTAAGAAGTTTCTTGTTTAATTCATATTGTATTCTCTGTTCACTCCATCTCTACATCTCTTCAAGAACTGTTCAATGTTAACATTATCAAACTGTTTTGATAAAGTTTGTGATCAGGTGACCCCTCACTCATTTCTCTTCCAAGGTGGACAAATTTAAGGCCTGTAGCCTTTCTCTGTAAGTCATCCCTAATGATTTGGTTACTGTACCTCTTTTTCCCCTCTTCTGGACTTTCTCTGCTAGGTCCTTGTGTTTCTTTAGGTGCGATAACCAAACCTGAGGAGTATATTGTAGTGTGGGCCTTAGGTGGGACATGAACAGCTTGCTAAATATTTCTTTATCCATATACTCTTGGACTTCGGCAACAGGTCAGATAGAGACCATGAATGCAGGAAGAAGATTCCAATCTGGCCTTTCAGAGGAACATTGAGAAGAATTAACAAAAGAGGTTTTTGGTATTCAACAAACAAGTTTGTTAAACAATAACTAACTGTAAGACAACAAGGATGTGCCTTTCATGGCATCTGGTATACCACCTTGCAAACAGATCATTGTTCCTACAAGGTAACCTTTTTAATGTTTTTTTCATATTGTTTTCTTGTTTGTGAAGTATTTTCTAACTTTTCTTCTCCATGTTGGTATGCCCCAAAGCTTTGGCAAATTCACCCTGAAGAGAAAGGTGACTTTTTAAGAATGAAATCATGCTTCTCTCTAAAGTAGTTTCCTGCAGGCAAGTTTCCAAGATGTTGTCCCTTGTCCAACTTTTGGATGGCTTTCCATGATTGTTAAAACCGACCCAGAAGTCACCATCTCACATAGGATGTTCTTCATTTCCCTGCTCTTCTTTTCAATATCCACAGTAAGCACCATCTCACATAACCCCGTAGAGCTTGTACCCTATCAGTAGGGGGTGTAATTAGTCTTAGTAGTTCCACTACTAAGAATATAGTGCATCCAATTTTTCTTTCAGTAATCCATTTTCCTTGATAGGTTCAGTGGTATAAACTTGATTCCCAAGGAATGGACAAAATCTTGCATTAATCCAGTACCCTCATATCCACTTTTCTTGCTGAATCAGTACTTCACAAGTCCCTGTTTCAGCTCTAGCCTTGAAACATAGAGTTAATGAAATTCATATCATGTTTCTTTACAAAATCCTTTCCAGTTTTCATCATCATCTCCAACTGGAAAGGGATGGACTTATTCTTGATTTCTGCCCATTAGAATTCTTGAAAGCATGTGTGGGGGCAAGATTTCCTTTTTTATTGAGAAATTTTGCCACACTTTTTCAAGAATCTAGTCATATTTCGAATGCTGATGTCTGCAATGTCAGATATGTGGCCTCCATTCTGGCCTATCTGAAAAACCTCCCATTGGAGGAGGTTGTTCATAGAATGCTGCAGAGCTCTGCCAACCTTTTTGTCCACCATTACCAGAGTCTGGATTTGCAGGATATTCCGATATATGGTGCTTGTGGGTCTACCTCAATATTTTCTCTCTAACCCATTACCCACTAATGTATTTCCACTGCAAGTTCAAGAGTGTCCCACTGGCTTCCTCTTGGGATTGCTCTTATTTTCTCTTACAATTTAGTTGACTTAATGAGAGGAAAATATTTTTTGTTTGTTAAAAGCTATTTTTCCTGTAGAAGTCAGTAAGCAAGCATACTCTTTTTTTCTCACTTCTCCTTCCCCTCTTGACTCTTATATCTCGTATTTGGGTTTAATGGCTTTGTTCACTTAATCGAGTTTCAGTATATTGACATATGGCTTGTTCCTTTTGAAGAGATTTTGAGAGTAGTAGATTACTCATAGTGAACTTATCTTTACACAGTTAGTGGGATTACCCCCACAGATTTTTTTTCATTTTCGTTGGAGGCTTCAGTCATGGGCAAAAGTCCACATCAAGGCCAGGCCTTAATTGAAGTATGAAGAGGTTAATGAGAGGGGAAAAAGAAGAGACAAGAAAAAGTATTTGTGAATATTGGGGAGGTTAAAAGCCTGTGTTTTAAAAAGTGCAAGGTCATAGTTCTTGGGAAATGCATGAGAGGGTAGAAAGTTGCAGTGCTTTGAGGTGTAGGGAAAGAAACAGTTATCAAAACAGCCTACCCTTTAGTTGCCAATGGCCACATGGGAAACACAGTAATCATGTAATACAGCAGCTTGCCAAGTATTGTGTGGCTTAGCTAGTATTGGGGGTAAACAAGCAGTCAGCTCTTGTGAGCAATACCTTTAGAAGAGGGAAAGTGAACCAACATGGCAGCATAGGGCAAGTGGGACAAGTTTTAAAGTTGGCATAGGAGAGTTGATAAGTCAGACCCCCTTTGGCTCAACTCTGTCAACTAGGGATGCGGAGCTAGAACCACCTTAGACATGAAAGGGGCACTCCATACAAAGTCAAATCAGTCATTTGTATAAATGGAGCAACTGTTTAGAACAGAAATTTTGACATTTAAACATTTTTTTTTTTTTTTTTTTTTTTTTTTTTTTTTATACTTTGTCGCTGTCTCCCGCGTCTGCGAGGTAGCGCAAGGAAACAGACGAAAGAAATGGCCCAACCCCCCCCCCCCCCATACACATGTACATACACATGTCCACACACGTGTATACATACCTACACAGCTTTCCATGGTCCACCCCAGACGCCTCACATGCCTTGATTCACTCCACTGACAGCACGTCCACCCCTGTATACCACATCGCTCCAATTCACTCTATTCCTTGCCCTCCTTACACCCTCCTGCATGTTCAGGCCCCGATCACACAAAATCTTTTTCACTCCATCTTTCCACCTCCAATTTGGTCTCCCTCTTCTCCTCGTTCCCTCCACCTCCGACACATATATCCTCTTGGTCAATCTTTCCTCACTCATTCTCTCCATGTGCCCAAACCATTTCAAAACACCCTCTTCTGCTTTCTCAACCACGCTCTTTTTATTTCCACACATCTCTCTTACCCTTACGTTACTTACTCGATCAAACCACCTCACACCACACATTGTCCTCAAACATCTCATTTCCAGCACATCCATCCTCCTGCGCACAACTCTATCCATAGCCCACGCCTCGCAACCATACAACATTGTTGGAACCACTATTCCTTCAAACATACCCATTTTTGCTTTCCGAGATAATGTTCTCGACTTCCACACATTTTTCAAGGCTCCCAAAATTTTCGCCCCCTCCCCCACCCTATGATCCACTTCCGCTTCCATGGTTCCATCCGCTGACAGATCCACTCCCAGATATCTAAAACACTTCACTTCCTCCAGTTTTTCTCCATTCAAACTTACCTCCCAATTGACTTGACCCTCAACCCTACTGTACCTAATAACCTTGCTCTTATTCACATTTACTCTTAACTTTCTTCTTCCACACACTTTACCAAACTCAGTCACCAGCTTCTGCAGTTTCTCACATGAATCAGCCACCAGCGCTGTATCATCAGCGAACAACAACTGACTCACTTCCCAGGCTCTCTCATCCCCAACAGACTTCATACTTGCCCCTCTTTCCAGGACTCTTGCATTCACCTCCCTAACAACCCCATCCATAAACAAATTAAACAACCATGGAGACATCACACACCCCTGCCGCAAACCTACATTCACTGAGAACCAATCACTTTCCTCTCTTCCTACACGTACACATGCCTTACATCCTCGATAAAAACTTTTCACTGCTTCTAACAACTTGCCTCCCACACCATATATTCTTAATACCTTCCACAGAGCATCTCTATCAACTCTATCATATGCCTTCTCCAGATCCATAAATGCTACATACAAATCCATTTGCTTTTCTAAGTATTTCTCACATACATTCTTCAAAGCAAACACCTGATCCACACATCCTCTACCACTTCTGAAACCGCACTGCTCTTCCCCAATCTGATGCTCTGTACATGCCTTCACCCTCTCAATCAATACCCTCCCATATAATTTACCAGGAATACTCAACAAACTTATACCTCTGTAATTTGAGCACTCACTCTTATCCCCTTTGCCTTTGTACAATGGCACTATGCACGCATTCCGCCAATCCTCAGGCACCTCACCATGAGTCATACATACATTAAATAACCTTACCAACCAGTCAACAATACAGTCACCCCCTTTTTTAATAAATTCCACTGCAATACCATCCAAACCTGCTGCCTTGCCGGCTTTCATCTTCCGCAAAGCTTTTACTACCTCTTCTCTGTTTACCAAATCATTTTCCCTAACCCTCTCACTTTGCACACCACCTCGACCAAAACACCCTATATCTGCCACTCTGTCATCAGACACATTCAACAAACCTTCAAAATACTCATTCCATCTCCTTCTCACATCACCACTACTTGTTATCACCTCCCCATTTACGCCCTTCACTGAAGTTCCCATTTGCTCCCTTGTCTTACGCACCCTATTTACCTCCTTCCAGAACATCTTTTTATTTTCCCTAAAATTTACTGATAGTCTCTCACCCCAACTCTCATTTGCCCTTTTTTTCACCTCTTGCACCTTTCTCTTGACCTCCTGTCTCTTTCTTTTATACTTCTCCCACTCAGTTGCATTTTTTCCCTGCAAAAATCGTCCAAATGCCTCTCTCTTCTCTTTCACTAATACTCTTACTTCTTCATCCCACCACTCACTACCCTTTCTAAACAGCCCACCTCCCACTCTTCTCATGCCACAAGCATCTTTTGCGCAATCCATCACATTTAAACATGACTACCAGTTTCTTAGAGGTAGACTCAGTTATTTTCATAATATAGGGTTTTCAAGATATTGTGAACGTTACAGTAATACCAAGTATTATAACTAGGATTAAGCCTGCCATTGTCGAAGTTGATAGGACTTGCTCATTTCCCTTGCTCACAGTCCTTCTTTGTAAGACAAAAGAATCTTCACAAGTTCATACCTTGTTTTTGAGATTCTAATATAAGTTTTCCTTCGAAGATATAAGATTTGACTTCCTACATATTTTTATAAGCCAGACAATGCGTGGGTACTTCATATATGTTTTGTAGTGCTATTTATATATTGAGTTAATCTTCAGTATTTTACAAAGGAAGATCTTCACCATGTGATCCAGATCGACAAACAAAGCTCTTTGTGTCGAGAATCCCATTATGGTTTCAGGGCTATGTTCTGGATAGGGTTAGATAGGGGGTTGCATGTGGGTGCTGAATGTTTACAGAGGACAGGCCTTCTCAGTTACCCTGCAGATATGACAGGGAGGGAAGTGTTCTGTTTGTGTTGATGTTGCCACATTTGCCAATTTCCGTTGTTAGATGTACAGTATCTCCTTAAATGTTTCTGATAAAGTTATTTATAAAGTATGTTTATGATTTTTTTGTTCATAAACAAATAAAAGGAAAGTGACAATCATTCCATCAATATGTACGGTAGAAAAATTAATATGAAGAGACATGAAAGCAGCTCTGCTCTTATCTCTTACTGCAGTGGAGTAAAGACACTCCATAGGTATTGCAAGACAAAGCTTACTTTTATGCTGTTTATTTCTCATTCTCTAGGAATATAAGTTTTTGTAAAACTCCTTGAATGTGTAGGGAAGAAAAAATATGGCTATGTGGATGTTATAGGGATGAATTACCTGTGTTTGGCTGGTATTTGGGCCAGTGGTGGAGCTTCTTAGTCCTGGATTTGTCTTCAGCACCATTAGGCAAGTATATTACATAGTCAGTAGTGTATTTTAAGGTTCCTTTCAGTTCTGACGGTTTGTTTATTCAGAATAAATCTCAGTTTCTTTCTCGAAGACAAGATATGACTGCTTGCTAAGGCTGGTTTGGAGTAGGGTTGCTGAGGAGGGTGGCAGGAGGACTACTAAATACTTCTGTATGATCCGTTAGTTATTCACCTCAGACTCCCTCCAACCATAGTGCTCTAATCCTCACAGGTCTTGTAAACATACAGTTTTTTGTTCTATCCCTTTTGATTTAGGTGTTTTGATTTGTAATCACTGTAAATGTGAATACAGTATACATATAGAATTAAGATAATCAGTTTTGATGATCTTTTTTATTCCCTCCTTTTATTGAAGAACTGGAGTGGTTTGAGATATCTTAGTACATAGCACAACAGCTGACAAGAGTTTGAGTATGAGGAAAGATTTAGAAGAGATAATGCATCTTAAAGAGATAAGCTGATTTATGGATAATTTAAAAGCCAAAATAGAACTTCAGCATGTATGTAAACAAACTGCGCATTGTAAAGTTGGATACAATATGATGTTCTAAATGTAAACAGTAGCGATGTGTTTGAACTTTCTAAAAAGGGAAACAGAAGAAAGAGTTATGCGGGGGGAGTGCTCATCCTCCTCGAAGGCTCAGATTGGGGTGTCTAAATGTGTGTGGATGTAACAAAGATGAGAAAATAGGAGAGATAGGTAGTATATTTGAGGAAAGGAACCTGGATGTTTTGACCCTGAGTGAAATGAAGCTCAAGTGTAAAGGGGAAGAGTGGTTTGGGAATGTCTTGGGAGTAAAGTCAGGGGTTGGTGAGGGGACAAGAGCAAAGGAAGGAGTAGCACTACTCCTGAAGCAGGAGTTGTGGGAGTATGTGATAGAGTGTAAGAAAGTAAACTCTAGATTGATATGGGTAAAACTGAAAGTGGATGGAGAGAGATGGGTAATTATTGGTGCCTATGCACCTGGGCATGAGAGGCAAGTGTTTTGGGGGCAGCTGAGTGAGTGTGTTAGCAGCTTTGATGCACGAGACCAGGTTATAGTGATGGGTTGTTTGAATGCAAAGGTGAGTAATGTGGCAGTCGAGGGTATAATTGGTGCACATGGGGTGTTCCGTGATGTAAATGGAAATGGTGAAGAGCTTGTAGATTTGTGTGCTGAAAAAGGAGTGGTGATTGGGAATACCGAAAAAGGACTGGTGATTGGGAATACCTGGTTTAAAAAGAGAGATGTACATAAGTATGCGTATGTGAGTAGGAGATATGGCCAGAGAGCGTTATTGGATTACATGTTAATTGATAGGCGTGTGAAAGTGAGACTTTTGATGTTAATGTGCTGAGTGGGGCAGCTGGAGGGATGTCGGATCATTGTCTTTTGGAGGCGAAGGTGAAGATTTGTAGAGGTTTTCAGAAAAGAAGAGAGAATGTTGTGGTGAAGAAAGTGGTGAGAGTAAGTGAGCTTGGAAAGAAGTCTTGTGTGAGGAAGTACCAGGAGAGATTGGGGAGGAATGGGATGTATTTAGGAAAGCACTGATGGCTTGCACAAAAGATGCTTGTGGCATGAGAAAGGTGGGAGGTGGGTAGATTAGAAAGGGTAGGGAGTAGTGCGATGAAGAAGTAAGATTGTTAGTGAAAGAGAAGAGAGACGTTTGGACGATTTTTGCAGGGTAGTAGTGCAGATGACTGGGAGATGTATAAAAGAAAGAGGCAGGAGGCCAAGAAAAAAGTGCGAGGTGAAAAAGAGGGTTGTCAATAGATTGAACCAGGGCATGTGAAGCGTCTTGGGCAAACCATGGAAAGGTCTGTGGGACCTGAATGTGGAAAGGGAGCTGTGGTTTCGGTGCGATGCATGACAGCTAGAGACTTAGTGTGAACGAACGTGGCCTTTTTTTTTTTTTCTTTGTCTTTTCCTGGTGCTACCTCGCTAGAGGGGGAGGAGGATGCTGTTTCATGTGTGGCGGGGTGGCGACGGAAATGGATGAAGGCAGCAAGTATGATATGTACATGTGTATATACGTATATGTCTGTGTATGTATAGGTTGAAATGTATACGTATGTATATGTGCATGTGTGAACGTTTATGTATATATATATACACATTTGTATATGGGTGGGTTGGGCCATTTCTCGTCTGTTTCCTTGCGCTACCTCGCTAATAATATATATATATATATATATATATATATATATATATATATATATATATATATATATATATATATATATATATATTATGTATTTTTTATCATACTTTGTTGCAATCTCCCGCGTTAGCGAGGTAGCGCAAGGAATCAGACGAAAGAATGGCCCAACTCACCCACATACATGTGTATATACTTATACGCCCACACACGCACATATACATACCTATACATTTCAACGTATACATACATACATATACATACACTGACATGTACATATATACACATGTACATATACATGCTGCCTTCATCCATTCTCGTCGCCACCCCGCCACACATGAAAAGGCACTCCCTTCCCCCTGCGTGCGAGCGAGGTAGCGCTAGGAATAGACAACAAAGGCCACTTTCGTTCACACTCAGTCTCTAGCTGTCATGTGTAATGTATTTTTATTATTTTTTGTCGTTGTCTTCCGCGTTAGCGAGGTAGCGCAAGGAAACAGACGAAAGAATGGCCCAACCCACACACATACTCATGTATATACATAAACGCCCACACACGCACATACACATACCTATAAATTTCAACGTATACATACATATATACGCACAGGCATGTACATATATATATATGCACACATGTACATATTCGTACATGCTGCCTTCATCCAATACCGCCGCCACCTCGCCACACATGAAAAGGCACCCCCCTCCCCCTGCGTGCGCGTGAGGTAGCGCTAGGAAAAGATAACAAAGGCCACTTTCGTTCACACTCAGTCTCTAGCTGTCATGTGTAATGCACCGAAACCACAGCTCCCTTTCCACATCCAGGCCCCACAAAACTTTCCATGGTTGACCCCAGATGCTTCACATGCCCTGGTTCAATCCATTGACAGCACGTCGACACCGGTATACCACATCGTTCCAATTCACTCTATTCCTTGCACGCCCTTCACCCTCCTTTATGTTTAGGCCCCGATCGCTCAAAATCTTTTTCGCTGCATCCTTCCACCTCCATTTTGGTCTCCCACTTCTCGTTCTCTCCACCTTTGACACATATATCCTCTTTGTCAATCTTTCCTCACTCATTCTCCATGTGACCAAACCGTTTCAATACACCCTTTTCTGCTCTCTCAACCACACTCTTATATATATATATATATATATATATATATATATATATATATATATATATATATATATATATATATATATATTGTATATGTACATAAAACTTAAAGGCCTCTCATGGAACAAACACTGAAAACATGTCAGACTTACCCATGAAAGACTCTGACCCAGTTGCAATCCAAGCACTTACAGATATCTTTTAGTCATTCTTGGCTACAGAGCAGAATCCCAAATATCTGGAAGATTGCCAACATAGTCCCAATCATTAAACTCTCCAAACTTCCAAACTTCCCCTCCTCCTACTACCTACATCGACTCTTCTTCAGCATCAGAACTCTTTGAATTGCTGATCTGCCGCAGAATCAAGCAAAATATCCCACTCTTTTTTAAACAACAGGGCTTAAGACCCACAACTACTCTTCACACAAGACTCACAACATATATGAGATGGCTTCAATCAGCCACAGCCAATCTCCTGCATGACATTAATGGTAGGAGACATTAGTCGAGTATTTGACAGTCTCATGACACATTTTTACACCAAATTTACACAGTCTTCACCCCTTAAGCTCTTAATCTTTACAATGGAGTTCCCCAGTGAGCAGTTCTTTCTCCAACCCTCATCAGTCTTGTCCTTCATAACATCTCGTTACCTCCTGCAGATCACAGTGTGAAGATCCTATCATATATAGTTTCTCACACAACACCCTGACATAACACTGTGGAAGCAAGACCATGATAGTGTTGGAATAATGGCTCACTTAGAACGTCTGCATCTCCACAGAAGTCTTCTGTTACCCTCTTCACCCCATATAGACGCGAATCGAACCTGCTACCTCCCGTTACTACTTAAATGGCCACTCAGTCCCGCTCTACAGAACACCAACTATTCTGGGTATCACATACAACACACATGAACTTCACTTCCCATACCCCAAACAACACAAATGCAACATGGACACTAAGTGTCCTCGGTAATGTAATTAGTGCCAGATCTGGACAAGAAAAGAATTACTCAGTATCCCCTAAAAATAATTTATCCGCTCCGCCAAGAATCGTGTTTCATTCACCTGATCATTCATGCCATCGATAGCAAACACATCAGAGCTGCAAATGACACAAAACAATACTCAGAGCAGTCAATCGTTGGCTGCGTAGCAACATAAACACACAGCACCAGCACAATAAAACAAAGATCCTCCCAGTACTACTCTACTATGGTCGTCACTCAGTTCTGTGCAACAGCAGTAGACCCTCCCTATCCAAACCACTCCTTAACGAACCTCCATTCCTCATACCTCAGCAACATATACCCACAGATTGCCTCACCCGTTACAAACACAACGCTGACGAAACATACACGCTTCACAGTGACCCCACAAGCACTGAACAACTGCCCTCTCAACACAGTTGTGAGCACCGCCCCGCCTGACATACCGCCATCTGAAACCTCACTTCTTTGACATAGAGAAGTTGCTTTTTTTTTCATGTATCCTTTGGACACCACCCATCTCCACAACGTGACAAACATTGATTCAGCATATCTCAAGACCCCTCATGCCCATGATACAGCTTCCATACTTTTGAAATCTGAACACCTGCTCCTAAATTGCCCTTCACTCACTTCAAACAAACATGTGTATACTGCACTCCTTAATGTGCGGTTCCGCCCTGTGGACGTGGCTGACTTTCAGAGGGCAGCAGGAGGTTAAAAGACGGTCTTTGAGTTACACACACACACACACACAAATATATATACATATATATATATATATATATATATATATATATATATATATATATATATATATATATATATATATATATATATATATATATATATATATATATATATATATATATATATATATATATATATATATATCACAAAATGCCCTCTTAATAGCAAGGATTCGATTCCCTTACCAATTGGTTGGGATCTGGGTACGCGAACCACCAGGCCATGCAGCCCAAAATAGAGGAATGACTGTTCGATTATGGTTAGTGGTTAACGTGCCCAGCTCCCTACCAAACAGTTGGAAGTTCAGATTTTTGCTTTTGGAAGGCTTTAATTGTTCTTTGAAAGTTTGCGCTCATTGCAAGAAAGTGCACTTGGGAACTCATCGTGTTTCATTTTCCCCGTGGACTCATAGGAATATATGTGTGTGTGTGTGTGTGTGTGGTCATTTGAATTTTTTTTTATGGAGCTGCATTAAACGTGGCCCTATGAACGTGCTCACAAGCTGTAGGTAAAAATATAAAAAGAAAGCGGAATTGATTGTATAAGTGGTAAAGTACAAGTAACCTCCAGGAAGCTACCAGACTGCACGTAGGCACCCAAAATATAATTGATTACCTTACGGTGGTATAAAGTGGTCATTATTATTTCACCTGCATTTCCAGATGCATTTATTGTGTGTGGAGAGTCAGCAGGGGACGTAAAGAGCATTTTATACTGGGCCACGCCCGATAAGACGGGGTTAGGGTCCGGCACGGGGGTTGGCACAGACCTGAGTCTTTTTTTTCTCTTTCTTTAATCCCACTTAATACTAGTTTAACTTTACAGCGAAAACTCCTCGTCCTCATTTCCTCATACATTCCTGCCCTAGCAGTCGGTCCCTCCCGTCTTACGTGGGGCTACCGGTGCGCTTAAGGAAGCCGGCCATATCCATTGGACGGGATTACAGATCATAACGTGTGGTGATACTGTGCTTGTGTCTGTGTGGGGGAGAGTGTGGACCAATATAGTACCAGGTGTTCAGTGTCTTCCTTGTGGTAGTTGTATTGTGGGCTCATATGAGGGGGGCGCTGGATCTTCCTCATCGTTTCGTATTACATTACACGCGTTTTTCCCTTGTTTATGAGCTCGTTGCTGGCCTTAATTCGGGAACATCGTCGGGACCCCACTGTGAAAGCGGGGGGCGCTCGGCGAAGTTCTTCGCTACCGCGCCCTTGCTGGTTCTCGACGCTCTTGTGTGTGGTGTGTTGGTGGATTGGGTAGCCGTCTACAGGGCCACTTCTGCTCTAGACACGTTGTGTTTAGGAGCGCTGGTGATCAGTAATGCACTAACAAGACTTTATTACATAAGTACATTATATGGGGAGTTCAGTATTTCTGAGTTTGACTACTTTTGCGCGCTTACAGTTTTTTTTAAAGTAAATGTTTCGTGAAAATACTCGTTTACTTTCTTAACAGATGACGTGCTGTGACTTGCCAGGGGGAAGATGGTTGTGTGGTTGTATTCTCCCGTCTCGTGGCGTGAGCTGGGGCGTATCACCAGTACAACCATGATCCCAGCAGCGAGTAACTAGGCTTCCGACGCTAGAGTAATGAAGTAAAGATATAATTTGCTGTAATGTACTCAAGTTAGATTCTGTCAAAGTTCGGAGTGCTTCAGTGAAAGTAAACCCTGATGTAATAATTTCCTGAAGGAGAGTCGCAAAGCAGTGTTACTTCACGGGAAGATTGAATTGAAACATGCAAGTGGAAATTTTATGACCTTAAAAGAGATTTTGCTGGTGTCATCTTGTTATAAAAAAGGTGGCCTCACAAAATATAGTTTTTGGTAATCGATGAAACTTATATATATATTACCTCACCTGAAAATCGCCACAAAGCGACGCTGAACTGCAAGGGGTCATCTGGTTATGGAAGAACGAGGATGTTGTATAGTTACGCAGGTGGTAGTTCCACTGAAACCGCGTGTCACGGGTAGTTTCAGTCGAACAATAGTTTCACCTAGACGGTACGTATTGCAGGTCGTTTTCAGTCTGTTGTTTTACGGTCAGTCGTTCGTTCCACAGCGTCTTGGAGAGTCTCGACCATGTGTGTGACTGTTGTGTGTGGCTGAGGAGGTGTCTGATGATAGGCTGTGTGTGTGTGTGTGTGTGTGTGTGTGTGTGTGTGTGTGTGTGTGTGGCTGAGGAGGTGGTGAGTTGTCTGACACTAAGTAGACTTGGAATTTTTTGTAAAGCTAAAGAATGAGGTGAAGTATGGGCAAATGTTAATCCTTAATGGAGACGTGGTTCTTGGTTGGTGCTGGATTAGGGAGCGGATTTATGACAAGAGAGGATTAGCTGGGAGCTCTCTGTCATGCGTGGATTAGGGTACGAATTTGTGTCATGCACTGGGTGTGTATGACGTAGGAGGGACTCGACGATTCTCATTACTACTACCTCCAGAAGACGACCCGAGGAGCGAAGGCTTTTGCATGATGTTAATCCCCTGTGCACAACTGTACACCACCCGTCGTTACGATGGCTTAGCCTGTGTCCTGACAGGTCAGAGGTCACGCCATCATACCCAAAAGGGTGGTACTGTCGTGGTTAAGGGTCGCACGGTCGTGGCTCAAGGTCGCACGGTCGTGGCTCAAGGTCGTATACCGTCATGGCTAGGGGTCGTGCCGTCGTGTTCAAGGGTTGTACACACCCTCGGGCTCAGGTGTTGAAAATTTTAAGCCACAACGAGTCAGTGGGACGAAGAGACGCCCTTGGGCAGTTCTACCATTATCAGTTTTTTCCTTTGAACGCGCGATCTTGGACGCATCGAATTTTTTAAAACTTGGACTCCTTTTTTTTTTTTTTACTCGCATACAGGCACCCGTGATATTAGAAAGAACGTTATTTTTCAGCAGTTCGACAGGAGATATATCACTTATCCATAAATGCATACGCAGATTTTGTCTATTTTTACGTTGACTTAAGGAGTTTGGTAAATTTCTGATGGGTCACGTGACTCACATGGGAATAAAGCAGGTGTGTATGGTGTGTGCGTCCGTCTTGGTTTGTATGTTCGGGTGTTTATGTTTGTGTGTGTGTGTGTGTGTGTGTGTGTGTGTACGTGCGTGCTTGTCTTCGTTTTTGTTCGTGTTTATGTGTCCTTGCACGTTTTGGTTGCGCGTGCCTGTGTGCTTGCTTGCGTGTGTGTACGTTCACGTGCGTATGTTTGCGCGTGCGTGTTACTTCTATATGTGTGTGTATGGTATATGTGTATATATGTATGTATGTGCGCGCGCGCATGCGTTTTTAGATTGGTGAACTGCCACCGTCTGGCGACGTTTGGCATCGCACGGTTGCCGGGACGCCGCATTCCAGGCGGGAATATTGGCAACGTGGAGAGCGCGCGTGTCAGTGCGCCTTTGGTCGGGTGAGGGACGGGATACTGTCGCTCCTTTGTGGGCTTATCCGTCTGTTTACCTGCCCCTCTTCTTTTGGATATATATACATATCTTATATATGTGTGGTAATTCGAAGATGATTTTAGTTATAATAGGAATATATATCTAGTGCTTTACTCCCATGTGATGATAACAAGTCATTTGCAGTGATTTTGAAGGGTGCAAAATTGGTCCACTACACCTCACAGGGAGGGGGTGAGTTATGCCAAATTTGAAAAAGCAAAGACAAATGGATACTGACTGATATTGCAGAACAGTAACGAATGCTGGACTATTTGAATTATGAACTGCAAACTGAAGTTGAAAAATGAATAACACCAAAATGTCCAGCGTTCTAATTGTGATTACTTCTTTATATATTATTTTTTTTGTCTACACTACTCTGTGATACAGTACTGTATGTGGATAATACAGTGCTGCTGTTGGGTAGTGGTTGGTTGGTATTGTGTGCGTGACTGACTGTCAAAGTGATACGTTTGTGAGAGTAAATGATGCGTGTGGGAGGCTATGTTTACAGAGAGGCGTTTGGTCAGATGGTGGTGATGGTTGCCGGTGGTTGGTGATGTGGTTGTGAGTGTGGTGGTGATGGGGGATGGTGATGGTGATAGCTTCGGTGACATTGGTTGCTGTTGTTGTTGTGGTTTTCGCCGGGAACGATGGTAAGAGTTTTGAGACGATGTTCCTCATAAAGTTGATGTTGGTTGCGGAGATGCGATGATTGTGAGTGCTGTAGTGGTTGTAGGGGAATGATTCTGGTTGTGGAAGTTTTAGTAACTCCATGGGTACCTGTGGTGGCTATGGTTGTGGTGTGGAACGCTTTTGGTAGTTGTGGTATTTCATTTTCAGTGGCCCAGAAGTTCTTGAGGTAAAGTTATGGTGGGTGAGGCGGTTGTGAAAAGGCTGGTGGTTATGGAAATAATGGTGTCTTGAAGTTGTGGTGATGGTTGTCGAGGGACGGTAATTGTTGTTGTGGTGGTGGTTGTTGCAGTGGGTGATGTCGGTAGAGGTTGTAGCAGTGGCAGTGTAGCAGTGTAGACGTGGCATTGAAAGTTGTGGGAGTGATGGTTGTAATGGTAATAAAGGATTGAGGAGCAGAAGGAGGTTGTGAGGGTGGTGGTACTTCATGAAGTGGTGGTTGTGATGGGATGGGAGGTTAACATGTCTATAGAAATAACTATAGATATTGTAGTTTTAGCGTTGATGGTAGATGTGGTCACGTAGATGGTAGCTGATGAATATGATGGTAGTTACGGACATGGTCGTATTCATGACGTTGATGGTGTTTGTGAAGCAGGTTGTGAGAGATGATGATGGTATGTGGATGTGATCTTTGTTGTGGAGAGGTAATTGGTAGGGGCATTGTTGTGGAACTGGTTTAGGGGTTGATGTTGATTGTGGTTTGATATGGTTAATGAGGTTAGTGTTGTTGGTGGAGTTGATCTCCATAATGTTGACGAAGGTTATGGTAACGCTGATGCTGGATGCTGTAGAGGAAGGGAGTATTTTTGATAGTGATATGTTGTGGGTTGTGATGATAGAAGTGGAGTTGATGGTTGTGAAGCTGGTGATGACTGTATGTCTGATGGTGGATGTTGTGGTGGTGGTGGTGGTGGTAATTGATAGTGGAGGTGATGTGCCAAATGTTGGAGATTGTGGAGATGGATGGCGCTAGTGATGTAAGTAGTGAGTTTGGATTATGTGGAGGAGATTGACGTGCCTTAAGTGATGTTAATCTTTTTTGAGTTGATGGTTGTGGAGGTGACGCTGGTTGTGTGGGTGATTGTTAGTTGTGGGGGGTCAGCGTTCATGGTTTGGTTGCTAGGTTTATTGTGGTTGTGATAGGTGATTGGGGTTATATGGATGATAACTGTTGTTGTGTGCGATTTTAATGGTTGTGGAGGTTGTGGGTTAGTTATATCTGATGACAGTGTTAATGTTGGTCGACGGTGTTGTGATTGATGGTGAAGTGATTGATGACTATAACATGTATTCATCATCGTTCGTCAATGGTGTTGTGAGTGATATTCAAGCAAGTGATGACTGTAACGTGTATTTATCATTATGCTGGTGACAAATGATGGTAAAGTACATTGATGTACGTGGTATTGTTTCCTTATGGCGGTACTATAATGTTCTTGCTGTTCATGGTGTAAGGTAAACGATGTATGTGGTAGACATTTACACTGCTGGTCATACTACCTGGCATACATAAACACTGGCGGTCACGCTGCCTAGCATACATCAACACTGGCGGTCACGCTGCCTGGCATACATAAACACTGGCGGTCACGCTGCCTGGCATACATCAACACAGGTGGTCCTACACTACCTGGCATACATCAACACTGGCGGTCACGCTACCAGGTATACATCAACACGAAGCTCATCAACGATTAGCGGGTAACAGAGCAGACACACTGTCTGTCACAGTACCGACAGACATCAATACAGCCTCAGACTTGGACGCAGTTACAACCACAGACAAGAAGAACATGTGATTCACACACGTACATGGTAATGCATTGCCTTGCAGACGGTAACATATTTCCCTCCTTACAGATATTAGCATAATCATAGCTGAACAGACATTATCATAATGCAGCGTGACGGATATTAACATAATCATAGCTGAACAGACATTATTATAATTGCAGCTTGGCAAATGTTAATATTCAACAAACGTGAATATAATTGCAACGTGACAGATATTAGCAGATATTAACACATGATAATTCTCATACGTTCGCTTATTTTTACTCTGTTACAGTTGCATAGACATTAACACAGTGACCCAAGATGTTAAGTCACAGCCATACAGACGATAAGACGGTGCCACAAAGATATAATCATAGTGGGCCCCACAGAGAGCCTCACAGACTTTAACAGTCTTGCTCCCGACAGACGTTAGCCCTAGGCCTCAGGGATATAATCACAGTCGTGTTCCTAAAAGGATTGAGTTTATATATATATATATATATATATATATATATATATATATATATATATATATATATATATATATATATATATTGCAGTAGGTCACAGTGGTGCGCGTTATCTTGTATTTGCTGATAACCTCTGGGAAAATGAAGCTTAGTAAGGCATAAGTGCACTTTTGTGTAATAATCACATCTTGTATCTCCCTGTTTTTATCAGCATATATATATATATATATATATATATATATATATATATATATATATATATATATATATATATATATATATATATATATGTATATATATATATATATATATATATATATATATATATATATATATATATATATATATATATATATATATATTAATTCATGTATACATACGAACATACGTACTTGATTGCTGTTTCCCGCGTTAGCGAGTTAGCGCTAAGAAAAGAGGAAGATTGACCTCTCTCACATCCATTCCTTATCTGTCATGTGTAATGCACCGAAACCGCAGCTCATTATCCACAACCAGGCCCTACTAACCCTCTCATGGTTTACCCCAGACATTTCACATTCCCTGGTTCAGTCCAGGGAGACCCCATTGTACCACATCGTTCCAGTTCACTTTATCCCTTGTACGCCATGCACCCTCCTGCATGTTCAGTCCCAGATCATTCAAAATCTTTTTCACTCAATCTTTGCATCTCCAATTTGGTCTTCCCGTTCTGCCAATTCCCTCCATTTCTAACACATATCATCTTCAATATTTTCCTCACTCATTCTCTCCGTGTCCAAACTATTTCAGCACACCCTCTTCAGCTTTCTCAACCACACTCTTTTTATTCCCATATATATATATATATTTTTTAAACTATTCGCCATTTCCCGCGTTAGCGAGGTAGCGTTAAGAACAGAGGACTGGGCCTCTTTTGGAATATCCTCACCTGGCCCCCTCTGTTCCTTCTTTTGGAAAATTGAAAAAAAAAACACATACTTTTGTATATATATATATATATATCGTCAGGTGAAGATCAGCGGGAAGGTCAAGTAAGAGATATGATCACTAGAGGCAGGGGGTTGGGTCATCAAATTAATGCAAGGGTCGGGTGACCAAAGCAGTGCGTCAGGTGACCACAGACAGGCAAGGGTCGGGTGATCATAGGCATGTGTCAGGCCATGATTAGCTCATAAACTTGCACATGTTGACATGTTTCTCCAAGATAATCGTCCGTCATTAACCTGTTTATGATTGTAGTTTAATCCCGAAGCTGCAGTAGCCCAACGAAAGAGTCTTTGCTTTATTATAATGACACATGGGCCTCCGTGGTGTAGTGGTTATTTCGCCGTAAGGCATGCGCTGGTCGGTGCCCGCTAAGGTTGGAATCGTGGCCACAGCAGTAGGTCCTGCTCACCTAGTTGTTCAGTGTCCTTTCGTGGCATAGATGAATTGGAACACGGCTTTTATATATATATATATATATATATATATATATATATATATATATATATATATATATATATATTTTTTTTGTGTCGCTGTCTCCCGCGTTTGCGAGGTAGCGCAAGGAAACAGACGAAAGAAACGGCCCAACCCACCCCCATACACATGTATATACATACGTCCACACACGCAAATATACATACCTACACAGCTTTCCATGGTTTACCCCAGACGCTTCACATGCCTTGATTCAATCCACTGACAGCACGTCAGCCCCGGTATACCACATCGCTCCAATTCACTCTGTTCCTTGCCCTCCTTTCACCCTCCTGCATGTTCAGGCCCCGATCACACAAAATCTTTTTCACTCCATCTTTCCACCTCCAATTTGGTCTCCCTCTTCTCCTCGTTCCCTCCACCTCCGACACATATATTCTCTTGGTCAATCTTTCCTCACTCATTCTCTCCATGTGCCCGAACCACTTCAAAACACCCTCTTCTGCTCTCTCAACCACGCTCTTTTTATTTCCACACATCTCTCTTACCCTTACGTTACTCACTCGATCAAACCACCTCACACCACACATTGTCCTCAAACATCTCATTTCCAGCACATCCATCCTCCTGCGCACAACTCTATCCATAGCCCACGCCTCGCAACCATACAACATTGTTGGAACCACTATTCCTTCAAACATACCCATTTTTGCTTTCCGAGATAATGTTCTCGACTTCCACACATTCTTCAAGGCCCCCAGAATTTTCGCCCCCTCCCCCACCCTATGATCCACTTCCGCTTCCATGGTTCCATCCGCTGCCAGATCCACTCCCAGATATCTAAAACACTTCACTTCCTCCAGTTTTTCTCCATTCAAACTCACCTCCCAATTGACTTGACCCTCAACCCTACTGTACCTAATAACCTTGCTCTTATTCACATTTACTCTTAACTTAATATATATATATATATATTTATATATATATATATATATATATATATATATATATATATATATATATATATATATATATATATATATATATATATTGGAAAGAATCACAATTTTGCGCGTGATCAAGATATTCCTATGAGTCCACGGGGAAAATTAAACACGAAAAGTTCCTAAGTGCACTTTCGTGTAATAATCACATCATCAGGGGAGACACAAGAGAGAAATATAACAGTCAGTTGATATACATCGAAGAGACGAGGCTAGGACGCCATTTGGTAAACATGTGATTGTCCAAAACATATATATATATATATATATATATATATATATATATGTGTGTGTGTGTGTGTGTGTGTGTGTGTGTGTGTTTCTGTAGAAACTCTCTTAATATGGAAGAGGACCGCCATGATCAGAGACTCATTTATCTGAACCTTGACTCGTGGGCCATTTCGAGAAGTCGGAACGTGAGCAGGAAAATACAAGTCGTTAGTAATGATAATGGAGGGAGGAGGAACGGTGGCGTACACCACCACACATCCGAGGATACACCATTTGTGTGAAATGATTCGAGTAGCGACGATATCACTTGGGAGGGTTTATGGAGGATGAATCTCCTTTCTGATATAGAAAATAGGTTTCTGGTCGTGCATTATTTTACGAGTATGTCGGTAACTACGTTGTCGGGCAGTTTTCTCGGTATTAAGTTCTAATTAGGGTTAGAAATGTTTAAAAAGGTGACCTCCACACCTGTGGTATGGTCGGGCATTTACAAGACCACTGATATACCTCATAACTCCCCCATCCCTTCCCCTCAACCAAGGAGATCAGTCCGGTTTCGCTCTTGGATTCGAGTCGTGGATGGAGGGGTCGTTCGTGAAGAGCCGATCTTAACGTACATGACCTGGATCGTGGGTAGAGGGGTCGCTCATGTACCTCCTCTCCCACCGTTGATAATTCGACTTGTGGATGGCAGGATCGCTCGTAAACATCCACTCTTAACGTATTCTTCATTGCATTATGCTATTGTCCGGTGGTGGAGAAAAGAAAATATAAATACGAAAAAAAGGGGTTAATTGGGCGTCTCTCTGGTGAAGTAGTGAAGGGGGTTCAGGTAGTGACCGTGCAATATGTCGTAGAATATCGTGACCATGGTTGTGAGTTACCCCTTTTTGACCGGTTTCGTAATGTCGTCCGGTTGAGGAAATTTACGATGTGATTTTGACTATAGGTTACGGAAGTAGGTAGGTATGTCAAGGTATGATGATAAGTGAATGCCAGGTTAAAAAGCGACGTGTCTCAATATATATATATATATATATATATATATATATATATATATATATATATATATATATATATATATCAACTGACTGTTATATTTCTCTCTTGTGTCTCCCCTGATGATGTGATTATTGCACGAAAGTGTACTTGGGAACTTTTCGTGTTTCATTTTCCCCGTGGACTCAGGAATATCTTGATCACGCGCAAAATTGTGATCCTTTCCAATATATATATATATATATATATATATATATATATATATATATATATATATATATATATATATATATGTATGTATATAATGATGTAGTTATTTGAAAGTGTGCAGCTGCTTCATGTAGCTATGAATACATTAACCGGAAACATATTAAACCTAGAGGATAAGAACCAATGTATTAGTTTGTAATTAAATGCAGTGATGAAATGTATATATCGTAATGACTGCTTCTATATAGAATTTTTCATCTCTGTGATAAAGGTGAAAAATGCAACAGTTGGGAAACACATTGTGAACATACGAAAGTTATGATATGTGTCTTGTTATGATTGTAAGATATGGTTTTGATATCGGTTCCTTGTATCAGTGTCATTTATCATACCAGTGGCATTATTAAACATTCCAGTTTAAAAACCTTGAAATGAAATTTGGAGTGTGATATTTTGTTATAAAAGGACACTAGAATTATGCATTGTAATTCCTCTCGTTGATAGTAACCACATTTCACGCATTTCTAAGTAAATTTGTTTAAAGGAACGTATTTGTTCGCGTACCAAAATCCAGGATTGCCGGCAGTGTGAGAACGTTCGTGGGTTCTGTATGGTCCAGTTTGGTGGAGATGTTTTGAGAAGGTATTTGCATGTAATTGGCGGTCTTGTGAAGACCCCCCAGCCATCCATTGTGTCCACAAGGGTATTGAGAAATATTACGTCATTTCCCTCAAACTTGCAGTTCATTTAGGGAAGTGAAGCAGGGTAAAGATGGGATGAAATTGTTGAGGCTTGACCGTGTTTACATGGGATGTACGGGACTAGATGGGGTCTGTTCTGATCACATGACTGAAATGGTTGTTCAGGAAAGCTGTTACTCATTATATGGAAAGAGTGAATGATTTTACGTGGTTGCGAGCGGTTTTTCTTTTCTCCAGATAATATTAGAAGCAAGTATAGTCATAGCAGTTATGAGATAAAGCTGCCGACTCATTGTCTGAAGGGCGTCTTCTGGACATGTTTTCGTGGTCCGAACTCACACGTTCCCCGAGACATTAACACAGTTAGAGCCTCCCACACGTAAAACTTAACACTAACGCTCAAGCCCTGGGAAATATAGCTCCCTTGAGCACGACGATACGACCCTTGAGCACGACGGTACGACCCTTGAGCACGACGCTACGACCCTTAAGCACCACAATGCCACCCTTGAGCACGACGATACGACCCTTGAGCACGACGATACGACCCTTGAGCACGACGGTACGACCCTTAAGCACCACAATGCCACCCTTGAGCACGACGATACGACCCTTAAGCACCACACTGCAACCCTTGAGCACGACGGTACTACTTTATAGCCTTGAGCCCGACGGTCCGACCCTTGAGCACGACTTTATAGCCTTTGCCATCACCGTTAAGAGAGTCACGTCGAAGACCTGGCCGCTATACCCATGGGTCGTTCTGTCGTGTTCATATGTCTTGTCGTCGTGCTTGAGGAGGGGTCGTACCTCCGTGCCCTAGGAGGTAAACCGTCACAGGCCATGAGACGCCGATACGCAGAGAGCGCAGACTTACGACGACTTACACAAAGTTACTCTCTGAATGACATTAATTCACTTGCAAGTCCACAGGCGTTAACCAAGCCTCGCAGACGTCAACACATTGTACCCCAGACACACACACACACACACACACACACACACACACACACACACACACACAACACACACACACACACACACACACACACAAGTTGTACATAAGATATACTAAAGCACACATGCTTGTATTGAATGGAGAAGAACTGGAGTACAATGATCTAATTAGGGAAAGCAAGGTACTCATGCGTACTCATACCACACTAGTCCACGAGTGTCTGTTCTCCTCTGCTATGACAAATAGCCTCGTTAGTTAACTACCCAGTCGTCTGTTGCTGTTTGATTTCCTTTGTTTTCGTTCGTATTCCTTTGTAATAGTGAGGAGAAAAGTTTGTGAAATGATAATATTTGACCTGACATTTCCTGAGGGTTACGTGGTAGCATGAAAAGAAAGGAAAGACAAAGGAGGAGAGGCATTGGCCTTCTGGATAAGTAGGCAGCCTTAAGTCTTAGAAATAATGGAAAATGTCACATTCAGACATCACATAACAGGAAGAGAACGAGAGATTTATGTAAAGGTGTTGATAATATGTAATCCACCAAAAATATTTTTTGGTGAATCAAAACACACACTTAAGGGAAACAGTGAAGGGACGATCAAGATGGTAACATGAAGCAGTGAAACAGACATTTCTTAGAGATGATAAAATTCTAGTAATGAGTTACTCAGTGTCTAAATAAACAGACTGGGTGAATGTAGAATCTCAAGACAGAGAGTCAAGGACAAAACGTTCTGAAAGGCGCATAAAGGAAAAGGTTTCAGTACCAGTATGTCAGTGAGCACACTGGGATCAGACGTGCTCATAAACCATGTTTGTTGAGGAGGTCTCATCTTGTACACAAGGGACCGTGGGAGTTGTGAATACCACAAACGATACAACATATACAAAACGCGATCACATAAAGCATGAGTTTGATGTTGTGGTAAACGAGAATGTCAAAAGAACAGAAATGGAACGAGGTTTAAAAGAGAAAATGTAATTGTGGAAAGTACACAGAAGCAAAGAATCTGTCCGGGAACCAATTCCCGGGAAATGGAGATCTTTAGCCATGTTATAGGTCGTTGTTATGGAAAGTCCTGTAAAACTTGCAATATAGGAGTCGCTGCAAATACAGAGGAAACGATAAATAGATTAGAGAGAAATATGTTTCAGCAAAAGGTATTAAAAAGAGAAAGAACTTAAAGGCTTTACTGTGGAGGTGGTATAGACTGCACCGCAGCCAACCCGTTTTCAAAAGGGAAAAAGCGAGAAAGATATGAGCATAACATGATAAAGAAGGAGGAAGAGAGAAACTTTGGAGATGATATTGTAGACAAGGCATGAGATAACTCATTTCCGTGTACTCACCAGGAGGAGATTGTCGGTTAAATGTAAAGTTGAAACTGATCAGGGTAAGGGATTCAGATGGAAGAGTTCTACGTGATGTAAAGATATGCAAAGAAGTAAACGATAGGTTCAATTTTTTTTTTTATTTTTACATTGGAAGACTCTATAGCCACATTACCAGTAAGACGGAATGTTAAGGTCTTGGAAACCATTGAAATGCCAAGGAAAAGACTTATACAGGCTCTTGAAGGCCTCTGATCTACATAACCCTCATGACCCTATTGACGTTCCTCCATACGAGGGAAAGAAAAATGTAGACGTGCCTGACAGGCCACTTGGAATGTTGATGTTGCTGGAGGGAGGACCGTAAAGTGTCAGGGGAGTAGCAATGAGCGAATGTCACATCTGTCTTTAAGAAAGGAGAACGGGGAAGTTGCACTGAACCTCAGACCAGTCTCTGTGGCGAGTGTGGTTTTGTAAGAACCAGGGAGAGATAATAGGAAAACGGACACTAGCGAAGGAAGACAACCTGAGCAAGAGACGACACGGATTCAAGGAAAGGAGTTCGTATGCACTTAAAAGAAGAAGAAAAAAAGAGAGATTCGTTTTAGACAAGGGACTGTGTTTGTCTGGACTGCTTGAAAGCATGTGACACTCCTCAGCATACCAGATTGGTCAAGAAGTCAGGTGAACGGGTAGGAATAAGGGATATAGACGCCTTCAGTGGGTAGTGAAAGCGAACAAAGAGCGCACGTCAGAGGAGTCCTCGAACTGGGCAGGGGTGACCACTGGCGTGCCACAGGGCTCAGTCCAGCATCGTTACTCTTGATGTTTGTAAATGACTAATTAACAGGAGGATTGGACTCATTTGTGATTACGATCTGCAGGTGATGCCAAGGTCATGAGAGTGGGCAAGTGCGACCAGGATTGGGGTCAGCTTACATGTAAGAATTAAACAAATTCCAAAAGCTTCTTTGATGCATCTTTAATGAGATTCAACCCAAGGAATTGTAAAGTAACCGAGATGGGACAGCGTGAAAGAAGGCCCGACAGTGCTCCACCTTTGGGGAATTATAAAAGGGAAGACCTGTCCTCTGGCAAATATTAGAATTTCAGACAAGTATAAAGATAAGGAAGCAGTTTGCATGCCATCCACATCCTACATTAGGCCAGAACTGGACTCTGCTCCACATGTTTGGTCGCTGCATTTAAAGAAGTACAGAGAACTAATAGACTAGGTCCAGAGGAGGGCAACAAAGATAGTACCAGATTGAAGAGAGATGGGTTACAGGGAAAGGATAGTGGCCATGAACTCTTCCACAGTGGAGGAGAGAAGAGTAAGGGGTGACGCGATTACTATCTTTTAAGTTTGCAAACCACCTTGATGACGTAAACAGTAAACAGTTCTTGTAAACATGGATGCATGAAACAACCCAACGACATAACAAGGCATTAAACATGAAACTTTAGAAAACTTGTAGAGAAGTACTGTTATACTATAAGAGTAATGAATGAATGAATGAATCAATGGAATAAACTGAATGATGAAGGTGTGAATGCTGACAGCGTACAGAATTTGAAAAAGCTGTATGATAGGAGAGAAAGGTGAAGGGATGGGGCCTTAGTTAGGAACCACTGGTGTCAGACACAGACTGTTTTGAAACTGGTGTCTTTGTGTCAGATGTAGGGCATTTACGTTCATCTGGCTGGAGTACAGGCAGCATAGGAGAGAGCCTTCCCCTGCAGTGCTGTCATAGTATACCTGTATATGGACACTTTGGAGACAGGAGTATAGAACTCCCGTACGGTACAAATAGGTAATGATCCCACACACACACACACACACACACACACACACACACACACACACACACACACACACACACACACACACACATTTTCATGGATACATTAACACAACCTGACGGAAATTTATGGATATAATCACACAGATTTAACGCATACAGTAACCTTACTGATGGTTATTCTGTCAGAGCTAATGGGATAACAGTTATAGCTTTAAAGAGACCAATAAAGCCGTAACCTCACAGACAGCAACACAGACCTAGCCTCACAGACAGCAACACAGTCCTAGCCTCACAGACAGCAACACAGTCCTAGCCTCACCGATATAAACAGTCATAGTATCACAGAAAGCAACATATTCACTTCAATGTTGGTAGCAACATAGTCTTGATGGTATAGGCTACAGTAGTCACGCTCTTAGAGACGGAAGGAAACAGACACATCCTCACAGGGCATACAGAGGAATACAAGGGATGTAAAAGAATTCAAAGAGAAACAAACCACTGGGTCCTTTCGAGGCTGTGATAGTGGCAGATATCAGAAACTCGCACATTAGCGTGGTTAAAATAGGAAGACATACAGATAATCAGAGAAAAATCTGCAAAGTGTCATTGTGGTTAAGGAGGCGCAAATAATGGAGTTGAAGCGAAATATTCACGAGGTTTATTCATAAACGTATCTGTTGTACTGCTTTCAACCACTCTTAAGTGATACGTGACATTCCATGTGTTAGCAATCATGTTGAAGTGTAAATAATTGGCCTCATTTGAAGTAAAACGTTTGCCCACGAATTTGTATCCATTACTACGAGTGAAATCATACGAATCAATTCTTAAGTACCTCGTTAGATCAAAATTATCGAAGCCTTTGATAATTTTGAATACATGTATCAGATCACCTCTTAACCTTCTCTTTTCTATGCTAAATAGATTCAAGTCGTACAGTCGGCTTTCATAAGATTTGTTTCTCGGTCCGGGAATGGTTTTGATCGCTCGATGCTGCACTCGCTTCCTTCTGTTTATGTCTTTCCCTGAGGAGGCGTGACCGAAACTGAATACAGTTGAGATGTATCAGTGAACTGGAAAGGATATGGATGATTTCCGTAGACTTAAATTCGAGGGCCTTAAGTATGAATCCAAATTGGCTGTTTTCACTGCTTCTGTGTACTGCTTATTTGGAGAATGATATGGCAAAGTCTTCCCCCACCCCACTCGTAGCCAGTAAGGTAAGCAGTCACAGGAACACATGTCAAGTCACACTGAATCGTCTGTTCCCAAAGAGCACAAACACAGACCCACCGCAAAATCCGCTGTCGAACACCTCCTAGCTGCAGAAGCAAGTGTTACCGTCCGGGGTCTCATACAGCGGAAACGAAGTTACAGAAGGAGAATCACACACATACAGCGACGTCACCCATCACAGTTATTTTCATCTTTGAAACATCCGTATGTCTTCTTACTCTTACACATACAAATCCACGAATTTCTGACTTCTTCCACTATAACAGACACTTTGGGATCTAATGGTCTGTTAACAGTATGAATTCCTTTGTATTCCTCTGTATTACCGATATTAGCCGAGCCAGTCAAGCCTCAGTTCGGGTTACAGCCACTTGGAAATAAAGCTACACCGTTTTATGTTTAGTCACGCAGCCAGATACAAATCGCATCCACACGTCCCCTCACTGTAAATACAGTCAGTGACAGTCTAATGGAACTTTCAGTAGTATCCCATTCATGGCCTCTCTCTCTCTCTCTCTCTCTCTCTCTCTCTCTCTCTCTCTCTCTCTCTCTCTCTCTCTCTCTCTCTCTCTCTCTCTCTCTCTCACACACACACACACACACACACACACACACACACACACACACACACACACCTACTGCCACAATGAAGTATGGAGGCACTTAAGGCGTCCCAGACACTTGACACCCCACCATTCACAGTCTTAAGTAAATGTTCAGAATACCTCAGGAAGCGAGAGAGGGAGGTCCAGCCGAGGTATAGAGGAAGGTTTTGACCAAAGTTAGGGGAAGGTTCAACCAAGTTAGAGGAAGGTTCAACCAAATTAGAGGAAGGGTTAGCCAAGTTAAAGGAAAGTTTTCCCAAGTTAGAGGAAGGTTCAACCAAGTTAGAGGAAGGCTCAGCCAAGTTAGAGGAAGGCTCAGCCAATTTAGGGGAAGGTTCAGCCAATTTAAAGGAAAGTTCTACCAAGTTAGAGGAAGGTTCAACTAAGTTAGAGGAAGGATCAACCAAGTTAGAGGAAGGTTAAACTAAGTTAGAGGAAAGTTCAACTAAGTTAGAGGAAGGTTCAGCTAAGTTAGAGGAAGGACCAAGCAAGTTAGAGGAAGGTTCAGCTAAGTTAAAGGAAAGCTCTACCAAGTTAGATGAAGGTTCAACTAAGTTAGAGGAAGGACCAACCAAGTTAGAGGAAGGTTCAACTAAGTTAGAGGAAGGACCAACCAAGTTAGAGGAAGGTTCAACTAAGTTAGAGGAAGGACCAACCAAGTTAGAGGAAGGTTCAACTAAGAGGAAGGACCAACCAAGTTAGAGGAAGGTTCAACTAAGTTACAGGAAGGTTCAACCAGGAACGTTGTGAGAGATGAACCTAGGTATGTAACAGAGCGTTACAGGGAAGGGTACAAAGACATATATTGTGTGGTATAAAGGGCCTCATTATGTAACAACGTCACGGACTCAGGCGTAACTAGTTATGTTTTGAGTGATCAAGACCTGCGTATGTTACGCAGCGTGACAGGGAAGGGTGCAGCTAGCTATGACGTGAGAAACATTCTGAGTAACGGTCCGTTACAGAATGTTTCAGAGAATGGTAGGAGTTACAACCAATCGACGCACACACGTGACAACGACATCCAGTAAAGAAAACGTAAAACGCGACAACGACATCCAGTAAAGAAAATGTAGAACGTGCCCCCTGCTTTATAAATGTAACCTCACTTGATGACACAGGTATTATAAAGCGAATTGATGGAATTAACTGGTTGGACATTACTGCTTGTGGTCACTGCCTCTCTCTCTCTCTCTCCCCAGCCACACGACCACTGACCACGAACACTCAGACTGTATTTCACCGGCGAGTCCTGGATGTATCAAGCAGTGTTGGCTGCAATTCTGAGGCTAGAGTACCGTTTTCTCTTAACGTCTTTGAAAATATCGTCTTGTGCGATCAAACCCCGAGTATTTAGGAGGATATAAAGTAGCTTAATCCTTTATTCCTTGTTACATGAGTACCCCCCTTGTGTCCGTGGGGGGGGGGGGGGAAGCCTCACCTGGATCATTATGCAGAGATGGACGCTCACGCGCATATGTTGGGTCACAGTGTTCCCCCTCCGTTAATCTTCAGCAGAACAGATTCGGAGCTTCGAAGTCGGCGGTTTGTTGGCCTTGTTGCTCAGGTTGTGGGGGTTGTTCATGCTCGCTACGTCTCTGGTTGAGGGATGGCTGGTCGTTGGGGGTGCAGGTGGGTGCTGGTGGCAGTGTAGTGGGTGCAGGTGGGTGCTGCTGTGTAGACTTTGCTCCTCCTGTGGTTCATTGCTGTAATGCCTTGTCTCGAGGACATTATCACTTTCGTGTTTCGTGGTCTTCATGTTCACTTTCATGAAATATGCCTCCATCATGGTCAGAAAGACGACCATCATTACTGTCCTTCATGTTCTCACACCTTCAGTATTATTCCTCGTGTTCCTTCATGGTCATGGTCACTGTCTCCTGTCACTCGTGGGTGTTTACGTTCACATTCAATATTTCACTTTCCCTCACAGTTCATGGTCACTTTCATCAACGTTCCTCATGATGTGTCACTTTTAACTCACTTCAACCACAGTTGCTCCTATTCCATCTCTCACTGTCGCTTCTCTCACTTTCATCATCTTTCTTGTCGTTCTCGTGATCACTTTCACTACATTCATTTTCAGCATGTTGACATTTTTCTGTGGCTTCCCTTACCATCCTTTTCCATCATTTTCATTATCACCTTCACCCTCTAATTTTTCTTCTACCGGTCCTTTTTTTCTTTCACCTTCATGGGCACTTTCACGAGTTTCCCATTTTTTTCTTCGTTTTCACTACCATTACTACCATTTCTCGTGTACTGTCTTTTTCACTCCTGTCCCTCACCTTCTGTCACCATCACTCATGGATTGTAACATCCATGACCCAATTTTGTCATCACTAGCAGTCATGTTTATATATTGCCCCCGTCATTTTCTTTAGCCATCAACGCCCTTCTTGTTCTGTCACCTTCGTTATTACCCGCCATTTTCGGTCACCTTTACCGTTTGTCACTTTCATTACTGCTTGTCGCGCTGCTTCATCTTCATGTCTGGAATTTTTTTTATCACCACTTGTGCTTCATATTCTTTTACCCTCACTCCTGTTCCGTCATTTTCTTTTTTCGGTCACCGTCGCTACCTTCACCTACGCTTTAGTCTATTATTTTGCCTCACCTTCGTTCCCATCCCTCATGATCCGGTCTTCATATTATCATAATTTCACAGATGTCACATATTCCCATATTTCCTCATATGTGTCACTTTCCCTGCGTTCCGTCACCTCAGCATTATCTCTCATGTTCCCTTCAAATTTACCACTACTCTTTATTTTCTCGTATTATCAGGATCTCGCTTCATTTTCATCACTGATGATACGTCACTTTCCCGAGGAAGATTACCACTATATTTCATGTTCTATCAGTTCATCATCACGTTTTCTATTTTCTGTAATCATCTTGTACGTTCCCGGATATCATACGTACGTGCGTCACGGCCACTTCCAATCTCCCCCTTAATGTACTTTCATTTTCACCATCATTTTTCTTTTGCTTTTGTCAGCTTCCGTCATATTCCTTTGCCTGCGATAGAGGCCACTCATGTTCTCAGGTCCACTCCATCATATACCGTCTCTATCCCTATACTCTCCTCATATTCTGGAACCTAAGAGAGCAATCCCTCATATTCTATCGTTATATTTGTGATCAGATTCGCTCATGTTCCCTCATAGTCGCTACTCATCATTCCGTTTCCCTTTTTCTGTGGTTGTTTGTGAGGGAGAAACGTTTAGTTAGCTGGTGACCCAACATATTATGGTCATATTCACTTTTCCTCTTTTTTTTTTTTTTTTTAGATTACACCGAGATCCCTCATAATCTGTCACTTTCATGATGGTCACCTATAGCATGATTTCTTGTTCAGTCACCTTCATGGCTACTTGCATTTATTCTCCAGCTTCCTGTATGTGCCGACTCTTTCACCTTCTTCACTTTCTGTCGCTGTAATCTTTGCCCATCATTTTAAATCATCTTCATCGCTGTCCCTTGTGCTTCATCACTTTCACTTGTCTAAGTCACTTTTACACTTTTAGCACTGTTCACTATTTTCCCGCATTTATGTTTTCTTCCCACTTCCCTCACTTTCTTTACCCTCACTATCATGCTTGGACTACCCCAAACCCAAGTCATCGTTGCTCATGTTCCATCACAACCACTGCACTCATGTTCCTTCACCTTCTTACCTTGTGCCTCGTATGTTCCATCACCACTACCGCTTTTCATGTTCCCCTCACCTTCCCACCGTCTCTCATGCTCACTCACAACTTTCAAGAGCTGCTCAACACACCCACCCTTCCGACCATCACTGGAATCTCATCCGACAGCTTAGGGGGGGGTACAGACTACTGCACCGCACTATTCTCGCCACCGTCACCCCTTGCCACCAAGAGATCCCTCGTCCCCGAGTTGCAGTTCGCCACCACAGCCACATCATGATCTCCCACGGACACCGCTGCGGGAACAGCCCCAGTCAGTGTTTAACAGACTCACACCCCAGCGTCTGTGATAAAAAGACTGTCTGTTTAACCTCCTCTCGCTTTTTGTAGGTCGGCGATCTCTATTGTGTGTATTTTCCACCAGTATTTCCAGCCTTTGGCTGAAGTCAATATACCATTAATTGATAGCGGTGCTCCTCATGTCCCATCACCCTCACCCGGCGTCTGTCACTTTCCGTGTCATCGTCGCCCTTCATATTCACTTAGCATGGTCACCGCCCACTCAGGTCCTGTCCCTTGTCCTAGCCGTCCTAGACCTAACTCCTGTGCCACCTATATCGTCCTAATTATCGCTGTCATTTTCGTTTCGTGGCCATCATGTTCTTACGCCTGCCTCACCTTCCCCCCCTCGTGTGGCGTCACCTTCAATACCGTCGCGTATGTTTCGTTACTTCCGCCTCATCCCCATTTCTCATATTTCGTCACCTTCACCATCGTCCCTCATGTTCGTTCAGTACTACCGGTGTTCCCATCATTTTCCAAATCTCTCCCCATCACTGCCCGGGTTTGAACACCTTCATCGCCGTCCCTCATGTTCTGTGTGATCTCTCTCCGTCACCATCACTGATGCCCGGTCACCTTCACCCCCCCCGGGGTGACGCCTCATGTTCCCGTCACAGCCATGATCGTCGTCACTCTCACCCCTACTTACGTCTGAACCGTCACAAGTATGGTCCGTCACCGTCACCACATCCGTCACTCATGTTCCCTAACCACCCCCGCCCCTCACACACACACACACACACACACACACACACACACACACACACACACACACACACGACCATAACTCGTGTCCCATCACCAGGCCCGCACCGCCAGCACAAATATTTACATTTACCATTAGAAAATTCTATATTCATCAGTTTTGTGTATATTCATTTTATATAATTCAATCATGCTGGCCCAGTTCCTGGCTGGACCTTTTTTGTGTACTCTGTATTATGCTTTTTTTTTTGTTTGCGCCGCCGTCCCACTGGATGGGTACAGTGAATTCGCTACCCCCTTTTTTTTTTTCTTCTTTTCATCGTTAAAAATGAGAGAGAGAGAGAGAGAGAGAGAGAGAGAGAGAGAGAGAGAGAGAGAGAGAGAGAGAGAGAGAGAGAGAGAGATAACGCTGGCGCGATATGCAAAATAGCTTTGTATGCTCCCCCCTCGCCGTTTTGATTTGTCGTTGCGGGTCATTTATGTCGTTGGGGTTATGAAATGATAACCTTTAGTGTGTGTGTGTGTGTGTGTGTGTGTGTGTGTGTGTTGGTCGTGGCCAGAGTGTGCGCTTGGCATTATTTTTTTTTTTTCTTAATTTCTCTACCTTAGGAATATTGCCATCTCGTGGAAGGTACCTTCCTCCACCCCTCCCCGAGCTGCCGCTGCCGCTGCTCTGTGTGAGTGTGTGTGTGTGAGTGTGTGTGTGTGTGTGTGTGTGTGGTGGAGGCGCCTGGAAGACTTCAGCTGGAAGGATCGACAGGCTGGACCCGACGGGGAGGGAGGCTGGAAGCTCTCCATCGTCGTCCTCCCGGCATAAGAGAGTGTCCGTCTGTCTGTCTCGCTGGTGAAGGCTTGCTCCACCCCAGGCCACGGACGAGGAAGAGGAGGTGCACAGATGCAGGTGAACCTTACCCGCTGTTTGAAAGAGAATTTGTTAGACTTTGAAGTGAGGTTTATGATGGTAGCTGCTATTTATAAGTATTCAAAATTTATACACACACACACACACACGCATACACACACACACGGGCCTCCGTGGTGTAGTGGCTAGCGTTACTGACCATGTATGAGTCACTACAGGCGCGCCTGGAGTTGGACCAGCATGGGTTCGAATCCTGGGAGCGTTCATGCTCCCCTCGAGGCCGATTGATGAATGGGTACTTTGGGACAGGCTGGTGTGTGTGTATGTGTGTCTGTGTGTATGTGTCTGTGCATATTTACCTAAGAGTAAAGACATGATATATATATATATATATATATATATATATATATATATATATATATATATATATATATATATATATATATATATGAATTTATGTCGTAATCTTTCAGCCAACACCGAGAAGTGTCGAGCGCTTTCTTATAATTCCATCGTCAGGACTGAATAAGGAGAACCAGAAAATGATATACCAGCCGCCACTAGGCCGGGCCAGCAGATGAATTAAGAAACAGTTGGAGGTATTATGGCACAGATCACCTTCGATGATCTCACGTGCTCTCTCGGTGAAGTAACTCAGGTTAACCCACGTCTGGGAAACATATCTTCATTTTTTTCTCACTTTTCTCACTTATAAAGTTATCTAATTTACATAAACCAACATTTTGAATCATATTAATTTCTCTATGTTTGTTAAGAGAAGATTCAACAGTATTTCAATCCATTATTGAGTTATTGTATGAGCTAACCTCAACACTGCTCCAGTCAATTTGATGTCCACTTTGGACATTAGATTGACTAGATCAGTGTTGAGATTATTACATACAATGACTCAGTGATGGATAAAGATGTCATTGTATCGTCTCTTATCACACATAGTGGAGATAGTAATATAAATCAGAATATTGGTGTTTATAAATCACATTAACTTTATAAGTGAAAAAATGGTAACATGGAGCGGGTGGGACTGCTTGTGGGGGTAGCCGGATGAGACTGGGTGATACCTGTATAACGAGTAGTTAATGACGTATGTAATTACATGGGTTGTTCCCTGATTCTCTAACCTGACCTAGGGTGAGTGATCAAAGAAAACGGGTAAAAGAGTTTATTTTTTCCTCCTTGGTCCTCTATTCACAACAGTGGACGTAATTCCGTATCCCCGGCATTGCAGTCCCACAATGGAACCATCGTCTGTACGTAATAGCCAGCAGGAACTTCTCTTGGGCAGCAATCACTGCTTCATTACGATCAAAAATCCTTTTTTCGAGGGTTTGAATACCAGCGGAGAGAACAAGGGAGCCAGTTCTCTAACGAAGGAGGGAGGGAGGGTGCAGTAGAATTTGAATGCCACATGCCCTAGTATTGGCATTTCGTCATCTGTGTGGAATGCGAAGGAGCGTTATACTGAAAAGCCTAGACACCTCCAACGACCTTCCCCATGTCGCTCTTCACTCTCCTGGCTGGCGATGTCCATCATGTTACTCCATCTTTATCTGTCATCGGAGAACTCTTTAGCGACAAGTTCATCAGGCGAATTTGTTTTCGTGAAGGTAGCCAGATCTCGTGGGGTAGGGAGAAACTGGAGGATTTGAAAGGTACTCTCGTTTGCACACTGTGCTGAACGTAGTTTTGGTGAAGCTAGGCACCTTCCTCGAGCATCTCGTAGTGAATTTCTTGATTTGTCGAAGAAGTTGTATTCTGTTTACATGATGATTGTGACTGATTGTCATTCCTTGCCACAGAGTCCATCAGAACACCCTCTGCTGTCTTGAAAATTGACACCCATGTCTTTCCCACTAGATGTGGGCAAATTGACACCCATGTCTTTCCCACTAGATGTGGGCAAATTGACACCCATGTCTTTCCCACTAGATGTGGGCAAATTGACACCCATGTCTTTCCCACTAGATGTAGGCAAGTTGACACCCATGTCTTTCCCACTAGATGTAGGCAAATTGACACCCATGTCTTTCCCACTAGATGTAGGCAAGTTGACACCCATGTCTTTCCTACTAGATGTGGGCAAATGTGAAGGCCTACATCCTTTCCCTGTAAATCAGCTCTCTTTGTTGCCCTCCTCTGGATCTTAGTTCTTTCTGCTTCTTTAGATGCGGTAATCAGACTTAAGAGGCATAGTCTAATTTTTGCTTAATGTAGTAGGTTATGAACAGCTTGCTGAATGTTTCCACATCCGTATGCCTGAATGATGATGTAATATTTGCCAGTAAACGCTTTGCCATCTTTGCTATTAATGTGCGATTCTGGCGACAGGTAGGTTAGGGACGATGCTCATTCCCAAGTCTTTCTCAGGTACAGGTTCCTGCAGCATGTATCCTGTTAGATGATATTCATGTTGTGGCATATTTTTCACCGTGAGCAAATCCTCATTGCTTTACAACATTGACATAGGATCAGTTTCATCAGCCATGTATCACATCTTCTGTGGAATTTGTTTAGGCTCCTTCGTAACTGAATACAGTCCTCCTCGATCTTCATTTTCTTCATGACATGCGAGATGTCATCTGCAAACATAGATGTCCACGCTACGTGTGTGTGTGTGTGTGTGTGTTACCGGACTTCGCCTGCAAGAGATTACGCCGCAAGTGATAAGTCAAGTTTGGCATGGCTGTATTACTGGAGTGTAGTCTCCTCAAAAAAATGATCACGGAAGGAGTCTGCGTTCCCCTGCTGTTGGAGGTAGCGCAGCCTTGGGCTGCTAGCAACCTTGAAAAAGTCTTGCGTATCACCAGGACTCTTTGAAATGGTTCTTTGGTAATTATGATATGAATGTTTTTATCATATTGAGTGGTGTGATTGCAGATCCAACGTAAGGAATGTGTAGGTTGTAAGGGGGTTTTAAGTTTGAGATATGGGCAGAAATTTGGTTTCGCAGACCTTCCACGTAACCGGGTTGCTTGTACCTCGCTGGGAAATCCTTCCCAAGTCTGAATTTAAAGAGGGAGTTGTGACGGCACGAGACGGAAATCGAGCTGAAGAGGATGGAGCGGATTTGTAGGAGGTGGAGGCATGCCCTGCTGAGTCCCGTCAGCGTATTTGTGGTCTGATTATACGATGTTATTTTGTCCAGTTCATTGATATACATGTTCAGAGCTGCTCCTCTAGTTGTACAGAGGGTGGACGAGACCATGTATGTGAGTGCTAGCCACATATCTAAGGGGCTCATGTTTATCTTCTTTCTTGACGTTGTGAGATCAACATGAACTCCCCTTATCTTCTTCCCGTGACTCAGCATCTCGTGCCTCACTCTCCTCGCCGCAGCGGCTCTCCTCTCTCGAGTTGGTCGCATGCGTACCTCCTCCTCCTCCTGGTCAGGTCACGCAGCGCCCGACAGGCTCCTACCTCCCTCCCACACGGACACTCTGTATGTATCTAACTCGAGGATTGACCTACTGGATGACCACCTCCTCTCGTCCACAGCTCGAGTATGGATGTCTTTGGTGTGTTTTTCCCCGATCTATATTGGTTTTTTCTCTATGAAAGTTAGCTCTGCCGTCACTTCGGGAACTGGAGGCCCATTTATCTTTTCTCCAGCAAGCCCGACCGTAATATATAGTTTCCGTGTGGAGAACAGTGGGACGAGGATTGGCCGTTATGATATCTTCTTCCCTCCCTCGAACAGCAAAGATGTGGAGTTCTCTGTGGTCTTTCATCTTTCCCTCTTCCTATAACTTTTCTGTCTTTAAGTCGGGACAGGACCTTATATTGCTTTCACCCCGGATGGCCATGATTGGGGCATGTTTTGCCTATTCCTTGTTGGTCACTATGATATATATATATATATATATATATATATATATATATATATATATATATATATATATATATATATATATCTTTTTTCTTTCTTTCAAACTATTCGCCATTTCCCGCATTAGCGAGGTAGCGTTAAGAACGGAGGACTGGGCCTTTGAGGGACTACCCTCACCTGGCCCAATTCTCTGTTCCTTCTTTTGGGAAAAAAAAAAAAAAAAAAAAAAAAAAAAAATATATATATATATATATATATATATATATATATATATATATATATATATATATATATATATATATATATATATATCAATCTAGGCCCAGCTCGGGTTGTGGGGATGGAGATCCAGAAGACTGCACCAGGTGTATGTCCTCATTAGTACACGTTTTGTCTGCCATGAGTAATAATGTGTATGAGTAATATCACATATATACATCCTCATGTGTTAGAGTTTTGCCTGCTATGAGTAATATGAGTGAGCATTGGCTGGCGGCGTAGTTTTATAACTAAACGAGTCTTGCCTCATCGTGTGATATGTGAGGCAATCTTGCCTTACAGTGGTCTGTGTTGGTAAATAATCCCTGCCACACATTACTGTCCAATGGCTGAGTGATTCATGCCTCACAGTGTGGCTCGGAGGCAAGTCTTGCATTGTGATACGCTGTGAGGAGGAGGCTTTTAAGTGTGGTGTGCGCGTGTGTGGGTGAGCTTGCCTTGCCCCACAGTCTAGAGTGCATGACCAACTCTTGCAATCTTCTGTATGGTGTACGTAGGTGGCTCTTGGTTCTCAGTCTGGCTCACAACCAACGGTTCTCTCTCTCTCTCTCTCTCTCTCTCTCTCTCTCTCTCTCTCTCTCTCTCTCTCTCTCTCTCTCTCTCTCTCTCTCTCTCTCTCTCTCTCTCTCTCTCTGCTGTGTGTGGAGTTGGTTGTTCCCGGCTCTCAGTCTGTTTCGTGATCGTCTCTTGAATTTGGACTTGGTATGGGTTGAGGAGATGGTCTTTGACTCTCAATCTCTGTGTCAGGTAGTCAGGCCATCTCTGACTGTGCCAAGCATGGATGAATGACTCCTTCGTCACAGTTTGGTGGGTTGGGTTCGTCATAATGAGTGAACCATGCCTCGAAGTATGAGTGGGTGAGTGAGTGAAGCATGCTTCATAGAGTTGTGCGCGAGGGAGTGAGTAACGTCTTGACAGTGTGCTGTATGAGTGTCTCAGACATTACAGTTTGGTGATTGAGGTGGCCTCACAACAGGGTTTATGAGCGAATGAGTTTAGCCTCGCAGAATTCTGTTTGGGCGAGGGTCGTAACTCTTTTTGTGGTCCATGGTGTTAGCAAGCCCTTTTCGCACCGTGCGACGTGTTGATATGGAATCCCCACCCCACACTAGTGGTATGCTAGGGGAAAGCCTACGAGCCTTGAAGTGTGGTATGTGAGCCTCTTGCCTCAAAGTGTGTTGTGAGCGAGGGGAAACTTGAGAGGAATCTTTCGCTCGTCTCATGGTGATGTGTGCGAGAGCTCGACTTGTCCTAGTTGCGCGTAAGGGTGTGTCTTTGGGCCTTGTCGCTGAGGAGTGTACTGGAGGGATGAATGAGACATGCCTCACCATATGGTGCGTGGGTTAGGTTTGCCTTATGGTGACAGTACAGGATGGATGAGCCTCTCTTTATGGTGTGGTGTATGGGTAAATATGAGTGTTGCTTCACAGTCTGGTATGTAGGCCAGTGAATCATGCCTCTCTCTCTCTCTCTCTCTCTCTCTCTCTCTCTCTCTCTCTCTCTCTCTCTCTCTCTCTCTCTCTCTCTCTCTCTCTCTCTATATATATATATATATATATATATATATATATATATATATATATATATATGTATATATGTTATTATTATTATTGTTATTGTTATTATTAATTTTTGAGGGGTTCCAGCGGGTTCGAGGCTTTGAAGTGAGAGAAGGCCCTTAACGATGGCACAGCCTCCCACGAGGCAACTACTCGCTCACAAGGATAGACCTGATTGTGGTTAAGAGGGCTCTTGGTTTCGATGCATTATACATGACAGTGACAGAGTGGATGTGAGCGAACGAGGCCGTCCGTCTCTTTGTCTTTGGTTGGCGCTACGTCGCCAACGCGGGAAACGGCAAACAAGTTTAGAAAAGATATATATATATATATATATATATATATATATATATATATATATATATATATATATATATATATATATATATGTGTGTGTGTGTGTGTGTGTGTGTGCAAAAAGTACACAAGTAGCGAGAGTACTAAGATGTAAGTAAAGCCACATGCATGTATCGTAAAACCACACAAATGTCTGCTCATATAATTGCTGTTACCCCGTTCATCACCATGAAGTTAGACGGTCTGTGTTTTTATTAATGTTCCTTTGAGCATTTGGCAGATGATGTAGTTCAGGATCCATTGATGACGAACTCTGCGTTATGTTTGACATTCGTTATAAATTAACAGTCTTCCAAACATTTACCTGGTTCAGCTCGTAATCTTAAGCGCATTCTTTTTTTTTTTTTTTTTACGCTGTTCTACCTAAAGAATTATTTATGAAGAAAAACTTGTTGGTATTACCCTATTGTGAGAACTTGCGTAATGTTCCCGTTTTGTTAAGAACTTCAGATATTAATGTAGTCTTGAGCAATGATGATACGGTCAGGGAAAGTCTTACCAGCAATTATATAACTTTTCAGGAAGGTTGTGTGTACAATATCCCTCCAAAAAGTGTCTGATCAGTTCTGCTTTGGTCAAATTGGTGAAGTCAGGGATAAACAGTATAAGACTCGTGTTAGGTATGGGCAACAAACTAAAGCAATAGTTGTCATGAGAGAGACTGGGGCAATGATGAGGTTATACAATAACTCAGTAATGGATAAAGTTATTGTTGAATCGTCTCTTATCAAACATGGTAGAGGTGATGATATGTATTGAAATGTTGGCTCATATAAATTGCATAACTTTGTAATGAAAAAAAGACTGTTGATATTTTTTTTTTTTCAAAAGAAGGAACAGAGAATTGGGCCAGGTGATGGTATTCCCTCAAAGGCCCAGTCCTCTGTTCTTAACGCTACCTCGCTAATGCGGGAAATGGCGAATAGTTTGAAAGAAAAGAAAAGATGTTTCCCAGGACGTAGGTTGACCTGAGTTTGTAACTTGATGGAGGTGAGCTCGTTGAGGGTGACCTGTGCCCTTAATCCCTTCACCTTTTTCTTAATTCATTTGCTGGCCCCGGCCAGTGGCGGCTGGTATATTATACTGTGGTTCTCTCTATCTGTCCTCAGTCCTGACGTTGTAATTATTGAAAAGCGCTTAACAACGTATGTTCCGTTTTCTTGTAGTTTTACATACATAATACATACATACATACATACATACATACATACATACATACATACATACATACAAACATACATACTTACATACATACATACACATACTTACATACATACACATACTTACATACATATAGACATACATGCTCGCCATTTCCCTTTTGAACGAGATATCGCCTAGGACAGATGACAGACTTAGAGGGAAAATTACTCACTTGGCTCCTTGCTTTGTTCCTCTTAATGGAAAGTAATAGAGGAAATGAGGATTTCCAGCCACCCGCTCCCACCCCTCTTCGTCTCCTACGAAACTCAGGAATACGTGGGCAATATTCTTTCTACCCTATCCCAGGGATTATATATATATATATATATATATATATATATATATATATATATATATATATATATATATATATATATATATATATATTGGAAAGGATTACAATTTTGCGCGTGATCAAGTATATTCCTATGAGTCCACGAGGAAAATGAAACACGTTAAGTTCCCAAGTGCACTTTCGTGTAGTAATCACATCATCAGGGGAGATACAAGAGAGAAATAAAAGTCAGTTTATATACAACACCTTTTGGTAAACTGTTATATTTCTCTCTTATGTCTCTCCTGATGATGTGATTTTTACACGAAAGTGCACTTGAGAACTTATCGTTTTTCATTTTCCTCGTGGACTCATAGGAATATATTTTTTTTTTTTTTTTTTTTTTTTTTTTTTTTTTTTTTTTTATACTTTGTCGCTGTCTCCCGCGTTTGCGAGGTAGCGCAAGGAAACAGACGAAAGAAATGGCCCAACCCCCCCCCCCCCATACACATGTACATACACACGTCCACACACGCAAATATACATACCTACACAGCTTTCCATGGTTTACCCCAGACGCTTCACATGCCTTGCTTCAATCCACTGACAGCACGTCAACCCCTGTATACCACATGACTCCAATTCACTCTATTTCTTGCCCTCCTTTCACCCTCCTGCATGTTCAGGCCCCGATCACACAAAATCTTTTTCACTCCATCTTTCCACCTCCAATTTGGTCTCCCTCTTCTCCTCGTTCCCTCCACCTCCGACACATATATCCTCTTGGTCAATCTCTCCTCACTCATTCTCTCCATGTGCCCAAACCATTTCAAAACACCCTCTTCTGCTCTCTCAACCACGCTCTTTTTATTTCCACACATCTCTCTTACCCTTACGTTACTTACTCGATCAAACCACCTCACACCACACATTGTCCTCAAACATCTCATTTCCAGCACATCCATCCTCCTGCGCACATCTCTATCCATAGCCCACGCCTCGCAACCATACAACATTGTTGGAACCACTATTCCCTCAAACATACCCATTTTTGCTTTCCGAGATAATGTTCTCGACTTCCACACATTTTTCAAGGCTCCCAAAATTTTCGCCCCCTCCCCCACCCTATGATCCACTTCCGCTTCCATGGTTCCATCCGCTGACAGATCCACTCCCAGATATCTAAAACACTTCACTTCCTCCAGTTTTTCTCCATTCAAACTCACCTCCCAATTGACTTGACCCTCACCCCTACTGTACCTAATAACCTTGCTCTTATTCACATTTACTCTCAACTTTCTTCTTCCACACACTTTACCAAACTCAGTCACCAGCTTCTGCAGTTTCTCACATGAATCAGCCACCAGCGCTGTATCATCAGCGAACAACAACTGACTCACTTCCCAAGCTCTCTCATCCCCAACAGACTTCATACTTGCCCCTCTTTCCAGGACTCTTGCATTTACCTCCCTTACAACCCCATCCATAAACAAATTAAACAACCATGGAGACATCACACACCCCTGCCGCAAACCTACATTCACTGAGAACCAATCACTTTCCTCTCTTCCTACACGTACACATGCCTTACATCCTCGATAAAAACTTTTCACTGCTTCTAACAACTTGCCTCCCACACCATATATTCTTAATACCTTCCACAGAGCATCTCTATCAACTCTATCAGTAAATTTTAGGGAGAATAAAAAGATGTTCTGGAAGGAGGTAAATAGGGTGCGTAAGACAAGGGAGCAAATGGGAACTTCAGTGAAGGGCGTAAATGGGGAGGTGATAACAAGTAGCGGTGATGTGAGAAGGAGATGGAATGAGTATTTTGAAGGTTTGTTGAATGTGTCTGATGACAGAGTGGCAGATATAGGGTGTTTTGGTCGAGGTGGTGTGCAAAGTGAGAGGGTTAGGGAAAATGATTTGGTAAACAGAGAAGAGGTAGTAAAAGCTTTGCGGAAGATGAAAGCCGGCAAGGCAGCAGGTTTGGATGGTATTGCAGTGGAATTTATTAAGAAAGGGGGTGACTGTATTGTTGACTGGTTGGTAAGGTTATTTAATGTATGTATGACTCATGGTGAGGTGCCTGAGGATTGGCGGAATGCGTGCATAGTGCCATTGTACAAAGGCAAAGGGGATAAGAGTGAGTGCTCAAATTACAGAGGTATAAGTTTGTTGAGTATTCCTGGTAAATTATATGGGAGGGTATTGATTGAGAGGGTGAAGGCATGTACAGAGCATCAGATTGGGGAAGAGCAGTGCGGTTTCAGAAGTGGTAGAGGATGTGTGGATCAGGTGTTTGCTTTGAAGAATGTATGTGAGAAATACTTAGAAAAGCAAATGGATTTGTATGTAGCATTTATGGATCTGGAGGAATATATATATATATATATATATATATATATATATATATATATATATATATATATATATATATATATATATATATATGTGTGTGTGTGTGTGTGTGTGTGTGTGTGTGTGTGTGTGTTGTATGTGGGTGTGAGTGTGTTTCTCAGTTTAACCAACGTGAATTGTTGATCAATAAAGACGAATCTCGCATCTCGGCGATGACTTTCGGGGCATTCATTACAGTGCATCACTTTGCATGTCGAGCACACTCGCTGAGGAATTCTTTTCATCGTCCATCACCTCAGGTTTGGAGGTGGAACCAAGCGCTGCATTCCTAAGCTCATCAAAGCGCATGCACCCCGCGCTCCGCTTACCGATTACGATCCCTGGCATGAAGAAAAGATTTTTTGTTGGCTTTGATGCAAACTTGGTAAGTTCATCGGGGCGTATATCAAAAGCGCGGATTCGAGAAAGTGACCGCGTTCGAAACTCACCCTTAAAGTACTATCAAATGCGCGGCAAGGTTAATCCGTTCACTCGCTGTGTCATTGAGAATCATTCGGTGTCTCATAATGCTTCACACTGTTCACCGAGACCAGAGCGAGTGTCTGTCTCGATGGTTTCGTGTTCACAGTGCTGAAGCCCACGGTGCTCACTCTGAACCTGACACTCAATCCTGTGTTGTCATAACTTTCAGCCTAACCTAACCTAACCTAACCTAACCTAACCTAACCTAACCTACCCTAACCTAACCTAACCTAACCTGACCTAACCTAACCTAACCTAACCTACCCTAACCTAACCTAACCTAACCTAACCTAACCTAACCTAACCTACCCTAACCTAACCTAACCTAACCTAACCTAACCTACCCTAACCTAACCTAACCTACCCTAACCTAACCTAACCTAACCTAGCCTAACCTAACCTACCCTAACCTAACCTAACCTAACCTAACCTAACCTAACCTACCCTAACCTAACCTAACCTAACCTGACCTAACCTAACCTAACCTAACCTAACCTGACCTAACCTAACCTAACCTAACCTGACCTAACCTGACCTAACCTAACCTAACCTGACCTAACCTAACCTAACCTAACCTAACCTGACCTAACCTAACCTAACCTGACCTAACCTAACCTAACCTAACCTGACCTAACCTACCCTACCCTAACCTAACCTAACCTAACCTAACCTAACCTAACCTAACCTGACCTAACCTAACCTAACCTAACCTAACCTAACCTAACCTAACCTAACCTAACCTAACCTAACCTAACCTAACCTAACCTAACCTAACCTAACCTAACCTAACCTAACCTAACCTAACCTAACCTAACCTAACCTAACCTAACCTAACCTAACCTACACCTAACCTAACCTACCTAACCTAACCTAACCTAACCTAACCTAACCTAACCTAACCTAACCTAACCTAACCTAACCTAACCTAGACCTAACCTAACCTAACCTAACCTAACCTAACCTAACCTAACCTAACTTACCTAACCTAACCTAACCTAACCTAACCTAACCTAACCTAACCTAACCTAACCTAACCTAACCTAACCTAACCTAACCTAACCTAACCTAACCTAACCTAACCTAACCTAACCTAACCTAACCTAACCTAACCTAACCTGACCTAACCTAACCTAACCTAACCTTTCTTAACCTAACCTAACCTAACCTAACCTAACCTAACCTAACCTAACCTAACCTAACCTAACCTGAACTAACCTAACCTAACCTAACCTAACCTAACCTGACCTAACCTAACCTAACCTAACCTAACCTAACCTAACCTAACCTAACCTAACCTAACCTAACCTAACCTAACCTAACCTAACCTAACCTAACCTAACCTACCTAACCTAACCTAACCTAACCTAACCTAACCTAACCTAACCTAACCTAACCTAACCTGACCTAACCTAACCTAACCTAACCTAACCTAACCTAACCTAACCTAACCTAACCTAACCTAACCTAACCTAACCTAACCTAACCTAACCTAACCTGACCTAACCTAACCTAACCTAACCTAACCTAACCTAACCTAACCTAACCTAACCTAACCTAACCTAACCTAACCTAACCTAACCTAACCTAACCTAACCTAACCTAACCTAACCTAACCTAACCTAACCTAACCTAACCTAACCTAACCTAACCTAACCTAACCTAACCTAACCTAACCTAACCTAACCTAACCTAACCTAACCTAACCTAACCTAACCTAACCTAACCTAACCTAACCTAACCTAACCTAACCTAACCTAACCTAACCTAACCTAACCTAACCTAACCTAACCTAACCTAACCTACCTAACCTAACCTAACCTAACCTAACCTAACCTAACCTAACCTAACCTAACCTAACCTAACCTAACCTAACCTAACCTAACCTAACCTAACCTAACCTAACCTAACCTAACCTAACCTAACCTAACCTGACCTAACCTAACCTAACCTAACCTAACCTAACCTAACCTAACCTAACCTAACCTAACCTAACCTAACCTAACCTAACCTAACCTACCTACCTAACCTAACCTAACCTAACCTAACCTAACCTAACCTAACCTAACCTAACCTAACCTAACCTAACCTAACCTAACCTAACCTAACCTAACCTAACCTAACCTAACCTAACCTAACCTAACCTAACCTAACCTAACCTAACCTACCTAACCTAACCTACCTAACCTAACCTAACCTAACCTAACCTAACCTAACCTAACCTAACCTAACCTAACCTAACCTAACCTAACCTAACCTAACCTAACCTAACCTAACCTAACCTAACCTAACCTAACCTAACCTAACCTAACCTAACCTAACCTAACCTAACCTAACCTAACCTAACCTAACCTAACCTAACCTGACCTAACCTAACCTAACCTAACCTAACCTAACCTAACCTAACCTAACCTAACCTAACCTAACCTAACCTAACCTAACCTAACCTACCTAACCTAACCTAACCTAACCTAACCTAACCTAACCTAACCTAACCTACCTAACCTAACCTAACCTAACCTAACCTAACCTAACCTAACCTACCTAACCTAACCTAACCTAACCTAACCTACCTAACCTAACCTAACCTAACCTAACCTAACCTAACCTAACCTAACCTAACCTAACCTAACCTAA